>NC_134353.1:124117916-124487916 GCF_048569485.1 Anomaloglossus baeobatrachus
GGTTTTGCTGGTGAGTCACTGCAGAGATGTTATGAACATTTTCTGCAGCGAAACATGCAGCAAAACCGCAAAAAATCCGCGGCAAAATCCGGTAAGTGCGCACAGGGCCTAAGTCAGTGTTTCTCAACTCCAGTCCTCAAGACCCACCAACAGATCATGTTTTTAGGTTTTCCTCAATATTAGAAAGGGAATAATTCCATCACCTGTGCAACATTAAGGAAATCCTAGAAACCTGTTTGAGGAAAACCTAAAAACATGATCTGTTGGTGGGTCTTGAGGACTGGAGTTGAGAAACAGTGCTCTAGGTGGATTCTAGTCGAGTGTATAGATATTGCATACTCACAGCCTCATGACCACCGTTCCTAGCAATGGAACCGGTGAATCCTCACATCGCACAGTGTGCACGATGTGAGCATTCATAAGTTTGCAGTCACATAGAGTGACTGCATACTTATGAATTTCAACCGGACAACCTTTTTAAGTACTTAAACTTCTTATTTGTAAGAATAGTTCTTAGAGAATTGGCTAATTGCAGGTCTTCTACTGATAGGAACCTAAGCAATAAGCCAAGATATGTATAGAATCCAGATGGGATGTTTTTCCTTTCCCGCCTGCAGCACCTACACAGGGGAAATTAAGATTTGCATGAACTAGGGCCTCCAAAGAGAGATATTACCTCAGTAGCTTCTCTCTGCTCCAGATAATCCAGGTCCTAGATGAGTTAGCACCCGCTATTGCTTCAGTACACCCTAATAGCGTAATTAAAAATGAGTTTGCTAAACCAATCAACATTTTGATATAACATCTGAAAATTTAAACAAATCTATCGGTAGAAATAAATCCATATTATATTTAAGATGTGGTTAATTAATTCTCTAAGCCTATGATAATAACGTTCTTGTAGTGTGGAAGAAAGCCAACGCAAACACAAAGAGCACACGCATGACTGGATCTAATTTATGAGGCTCTTACATTGTACAGTAACAGCACTAACCTCAAAGGATGAATTCACATCTGCGTTGTCAATTACTGATATTATTTTGTATCTTAGAAGCAGAAAAATAATAATATTGAAGTGCCCGATCTGTCACACGATAGACAAGAATAATGCTCGAGGACCCCACTGACTTATAATGAGATGTGCACAGAGCCTAAGCCACCATGCACAGTAAAGCTCTACCTATAGTCAGAAACTAAAAAATAATAGAGAAGTTCTATTTTTTTTACTGTAATCTAAAATACTAATGTTTTCATAAAAATAAATTAATAAATAAATAAATTATGGTCTCTTAATCCTGTGAATTTGCTATATGGTTCTTGGAAGGGGAAAATTGATAACTTCTACATAGGACAAGCCATTAATAATATTAAAACATTGTGGTCTAAGGAATAGCGTGCCCAAGTTCTGGTACCACGAACAGCCACTTACACAGTCATCACGTACAAGGATAATAAGAAAACTGAAAATGATGCAATTCTGATCTTTGGTGGTAAAAGAAGGAGACCTCAACCAAAGACATAATGATCCTAAGCATAAGAAGCAATATTGGAATCCATTTACCAAATCAAATAATTTTTCAGGGTAAAAAGGTTTTCCACTACTAACGTGACCCACTCTCATTTGTCCTAACTCTTTCTAACTAACACTTTCCAATATATTTCTGCTATCCACCTTGCTCCTGTAAGTTGATCTCGTTGTGGCTCCTATATTCCTATGTTGTTGTTCATGCTTTGATTCTTCCAGTATGGAGACTAAAATCAGACAAACTGAGCAGGGCACATTACTAGTGGAGGCTGGCCTGCCTCTCTGTGAGTAGCAGCAATCTCACCCAGATCAAACTTCACTCTCCTCTCACCCTACTTTACAGTGCGGTGCTTTCATGTGACAAGTGCTACGATGTGCTGATCATTAGATAGTATATCACATTGCACAATCTGCACATTGCAGCACTTGTCACATGAAGCACTCAAGCTTTCTGAGAGGAGAGTGAAATGTGACCTGGGCATTCCTGCCCAGACTGCTGGAGAGGCAGCACCGCTCCCAACAGTGACCTGCCTTGATCAGTTTCTCTAATTCCGGTCTCCAGACTAAAAGGATCAAAGCTAAAACATCAAAATAGGAATATACGTGCCGCAGAGAGATCAGGTTACAGGAGCAGGGTAGGTAGCAGAAGAATATTAGGAAAGCGTTAGGAGTAGTTAGGACAAATGAAAGGGGGTAACAGTAGTGGAAAACTCCTTTAATATAGGACAAGTCTAATAAGTATCTTAAGTTCTCTTAAAAGTTTCAAAAATGAATACATTTTAAATTAGGTAATAATGAAGAAATAATAATGATGACAGAAAAAATAAAACTGTAAACTCTATTATATTGAGGTCATTAGGTCATCATATATTTATTTCATGTTCTCATGATCACAATATGACTTCAATACGAGGGGCTGCTGATAAGTCTTTGGCTTTATCCAGAAAGAAATGAGATAGGATGATGAAATTTTACATTTATTCCACATATTCTCCACTGATGTCAACACACTTCTTACATCGGTATTCCAAGTTCTATAAGCCTAGCAAAAAGAAGGATTTCGGTTGTGCCTCAATCCAGGCATTCATAGGAGCCATGGAATCATAAATGGTGTGAAAGTTGGTACTCTTGCAGTGTTTCTTAAGGTTTGGAAACAGATGATAGTAGGAGGGAGCTAAATTTGGTGAATAAGGTGATGGTCAACCAGCTGGAAGCCCAGCTCTGCCAGTTTTGCCGTGGTTGCTTGTGCAGTGTGAACAGAGGCATTGTCTTGCAGAACAAGATTCCTTTGGACAGCTTGCTGCGCCTTTTGGCCTCCAGAGGTGCCTTCAATTGGTCCAAAAGTTCAATGTAATACCTTGCATTGATGATGGAACCCTTTTCAAGGTAGTCCACTAGCAGCACGCCCTCCTCATCCCAGAACACAGACGCCATCACCTTAGTGGCTGATTTTTGCCCCCTGAACTTCTTTGGACGAGGAGAACCACTGTGCCTCCACTCTTTTGACTGCTTTTTGTTATCAGGGTCATACAAATAAATCCATTTCTCATCCATAGTGACCAGTCAATCCAGGAAGTTCTTATCAGTCCAGAAACGCTGACAAATGGACCGGGAAGTTTTCACTTGCATGCTTCTCTGACCTATTGTCAGACATTTGGGGACTCACTTTGCAGATAGCTTCTTCATGTCCAAATGTTCATAGATAATGACACAAACACGTTCATGGGAAATCCCCATGATGTCTGCTATTGCTTTAGGTGAAATTTGTTGATTCTCCAGTATAAGGTTGTGCACTGCATCAACAATCTCCAGAACAAAAAACACTCTTGGTCGTCCAGGACATTCCTCATCATTGGTGCTGAAGTGGCTCGTTTTAAATTTGGCAACCCAGTTCTTAACTGTAGAATATGTCTGTGACAAATCACCATGAATATCCTTTCCTGACTTTCCATGCAGAAAGAAGAATTTTATCACTCTTCTGCTCTCAGTTGCTGTGAATATCGCATTAGACTCCACCATTTTGTGTTCCCGCGTGCGTAGAACACAGTTGCCATAAGCAACAAATGCAAAATTTTGAATTAGACACATAAGGCTTTCATGTGATGTAACATTCATTACCATAGAAACAAAAAAAAAATCACAAAGCCAAAGACTTATCAGCAGCCCCTCGTATAAACGTAAAGGTGACACATCTACAATCATATTTACTTATTTCCCTACAGTTTTTTCCTACTATGTAGCCTTGGACATGTTACATAGCCTACAATATGCTAGGGGTTGCTTTGTTTTTATGTTTGTTTGCTTTTTATCAATAGGGACAGGCAAGAAGACCAATCAGAACAAAAGTAATATTTTCTCCAAAAAGCATAAATCTATTCTGATATAAATGTGTTCTATAATAAAACCTGGAAGCAAATTAATAAATAGACTTGAGTTTATAGAATTGTGCCTTGCTTAGTGATGGGGGGGGGAGGCAGAATCGTCCAGATAACATGTTTCCACAGTGAGTTACTGCTTTATTTTTGCATTTTGTCAGCAGGCAGTCATGTCCAGGGAAGACTCGGAAAACGTGATCATAGACCTTCATTGATATTTTTCTGACAATAATTGAGTTTGCACACAAGACTTAGTTTCAGGAAATAAACTAGATGAAATATTGTAATGTAATTTGCCAGTTAATTTTAAATTTGCAATTTGCTCGTAAAGTAAGAACGTTTCATTACATAACATGTTATATTACTCGACGAGAAGTCATTTTTCTGCTTGTAATAAAAATTAAAATGCAGTTTATGCCTACAGCTAAAAATTCTGGGTACGGCTATTCTATTACGGAGTTTCTTGTCAATTGACGGGAAGTTCCTATAGGGATATTGGTGGTCATAAAGAGCTGAGAGGCATGGGCATGACATGTCTATGAAAAATGGAAAAGCTGTATAAGCTCCATGTCTTCCTGTTATCTTACTTTGAAATAACAGTGCTTTCGGTTACATCCACACATACTGACTTTGCTGGTGCAAAAAAGCCATAAGGAAATTCACATAATAAATCTGAATTAATTAGTGCGGATTTTGGTACAGATTTTTTTTTTTCTGCATTGAAGTGTCTCACATAAACAGAAAACCATACTCTCATCCCTGGATTTTCAGCTACAACATTTTTCTGGTTTCCTTCTGGTCTCCATACACGTAGTTTGAGATGAGCGAACCTTAGGCTCAGGGCTTGAGATTTGGGCTTGGAAGATGATGTGAAAACCAGCCAGGTGAGTATTGCGCTGTGCCGGTGTGTGAGTGATGCGCTGCATTGTCCACCCTGTGGCTACTGTTTCTTCAGCTCAAAGTAGGCTTACATTTAGCGTACTAAGATGTGTAGTTAACGGAGAATTAATAAAAAAACACTACACATCTTAGTACAATGAATGTAAGCCTAATTTGATCTGAAGAAACAGTATCCACAGCGCACACAATGCAGGGCATCACGTAGACACGCGCCCAGCGTGATACTCACCTGGCTGATTTTGATGACATTTTCCGAGCCCTGATCCTAAGGTTTGCTTATCTCTACATGTAGGCAACATCATTCAGATATCATAACCCGTAAACCACTTTGTGATTGGTGGCAGGGGTCATATGGTGCCACTTTAAATTTCTGGGTGAGGAAATTAAACGGTTATTTCAAAAATGTAATTCAATCCACAAGATAGATAACAGCTTTCTCATCTATGGGGATATTATCTTGTGCACCGATCCCAAAAATGGGACACTGAAATCTTCTGTAGGAATGGAGTCAACAATATGAATCCTTGTGATCTAAGGAATGTAGTGTGCAAAATTTGCAATACAAAGAACAGCCACATGTACACCTCTGATTCATTCATCCTCATTCGTACTCCCACAGAAACCTCAGTAAAGTACTCAACTTTTTCCACCTGTATGATTGAAAACAAAAGCACCAGTGTCTTGTTCTCAGGATCAGTGTGGGTTCCAGCAGGCTATTCTGTGGATGTATGATAACTTTCAACGTTGGGGATAATCCAGAACTTTCTATTGTGTACATTGCAAACTGGCAAAGTCAACATTTTTTTTTCTTGGAGTGCTCCTTTCATTTTCTTGCTTTATGGCTTATAATCAAACCTTGTGCACAATGGACCTCCCATGGAGAGCAAAGAGACCCACTATAGCCAAATCACAACATGCATTATTCTGGTGCAATTTACAGATCAGAATAATGCAATTTTAAAGTGGGTACAGTACCAATTCGCAACAGAGAGCCAGTTACATCTGCAATTTGTGGACCCAACTGTCCCATTTTTCACTATGGCCATTTGAACTCAATCTTACAATTTAGGCTACAGTGCAATAATTCAATAATTTCTAGGCAAAAATCTACAATGCATCCTTTTACAATATTAACACCACTTGTAGCAGGCAGCATGTTGGCTCAGTGGTTCGCACTGCAGTCTTGAAGCGCTGGAGTCCTTGACTCAGATCACACCAAGGACAACATTTGTAATGAGTTTGTATGTTCTCCCTGTGGTTGCATGCATTTTCTCCCTGTTCGCCGGTATCCTCACTACAAAGACATACTGATTTGTAATTTAGATTGTGAACCCCTATGGGGACAGTGTTAATGATGTCTGTAAAGCGCTGTGGAAATAATGGCGCTATATAAGTGAGCAAAATAAATTTAAAAAAAATTATAGATTGTGATCAGAATGTATATAGTGATTGTACACTGGAAACAGATATAACTAAACTTAGCTCTTTGAGAACACTTGGGTGAAAGTTACCTGGTTCTATTTCATTGTATACATTTACTTTGTGTAATTTTCTTCTTATGTATATGTGGCGCCCTGGACAAGCCAGGGGCCACAGGTAACAACACACACACACACCCACCCCCAGCAGTTTCACAGCAGACATCCCCAGTGAAACTTGATTCCTTTCCTCGGGCTCAGACTGACACACCAGGTGGGCGGAGTCAGGAGATGGAGATGCCCACCCAGGAGTTAGCTGGCCTGAGGCAGGAAACAAGCCCAGTCAAGTTCAGGCAGAGGAGGAGAGAAGAGGTCTGCAGAGAGGCAGACGCAGACTGGGGCCTAGGATTGGAGCCCAGGGCCCTCGTGCAGCAGAGAGTCAGGCAGACAGTAGTGGCCGTCTGCAGGGAGCCGGGGAGACAGCTGGTGGAACCGTAGGTAGCCGGGGCTGGGCGGTGGCCCACCGGTACCGAACCGGGGAGCCAGCTGGAAGCCGGAGCGCAGGAGGAGCGTGCACGGAGGTGGAAGAAAGGACTTACACCACCAAACTGGGTCAGGGGAGAAACAACAACCGCAGCCGTCTGTGGGCACCCGTCCATCCAGCCGAGTGTTTTACCAAGGACTGTGTCGTGATTACTGGCTGAGTGAGTACCCCGTGCCGTGCGGCACAGCGCTGCCCCTGCGACCCTGCACCTCACCAGGCCCCGTAACCCGCCTGCTACCCATCCACCTACCTCACCGGGCCCCGGGACAACCAACCCCCTACCCACGGAGGGGAGAACTAACATCTAGCTGCTCCATACCATCACTCCCGGGATCCCCGTCCAGAGCAGCGGTGGTGTCACAACCTCACCACAACCGTGGGTGGCGTCACGGACAATCTCCCTTACCAAATCCCCTTTTACTGTGGAGCCTGGGATCACAGACCGGGTCACGCTACCGTGATACCCACAGAAGTGACCCCGTGGCCCGGATCTGAGTAACCCCTGGTCCCCGGTGCGACACATATACACAAAGCTCAGGAACTCGTCCCCTGAGTCTATTTACAAACATGTGTAAAAAATGTGTGTGTTGAAGATAGCCTGTTTTTATTATTGTTCAACCAGCCCTCTCCCTATAACCGTAATTCATGCGTATAAAATATGCAGGCACAAGACTAATAACTTTCATCTCGCCTTGATAAAGATTACAACTACACCTCTCTTATGACCAGTAAGTGAAACCAAGGCCTGTCACATTAAATAAACCAGAACAATATATTACAAGATGTCAAGACAGCACTGCTCTAAATGAATGAGCTAACGTGACAAATAGAGCAAAAAGGAGAAGAGAGTTTCTGCAAAAGCATTTTACTGCACAGATACTTTTATTGATTTCTCTTCGTCGGTTCTATATGGGATTGACATCGCTTGATTTTAGTAGGTCATTCGTTTTTCTGTTGTTGTAACTGTATGTAAGAGCCAAAATTGTCAGCCAGCTGCATTACGTGAAATGGTTGAGTTATCTTTAAGTCAGAAACAGCATGGCAGCTGAAAATCAGAGCTCTCTAACCATATCTGAAAGCCAATTCAGTGGAAGGGAACACCCTCTCCCGGGAAGAGGTCTAATTTATTCTTCATGCTTGCTGATTTTTGGACTTTATATCAGTACACTGCACACACATCGTCCTGGTTACATGCTAAATGCTTGCTGTCTATTAAATATAAACAGGTACATGAACTTCTAGCAAATGTTGAGTGGTGCTGCACATAGTAATAATGTTAAATATTAAAAGCCTAAACTATTGGTAGTCAGTGGTTTATATATTTACAAATACTCAATCAACACGTAGATCCTTTTAAAAGCTGGTTGCACAGTGCGAAGGAAATGTACTGAGAAGGACATGGATCTTTTTATGGGTATCGGTGGTCAATAAAACTATTCATATTCTTATTGTTTCAGTTGATGATAATCATTACTACTATCATCAGAACCCATTACATATTTGCTCATTTTTATTTTCATTTTCACATATGCTTGGGTTATTATTAATGATGGACAAACGTGCTTGGCACTGCTTGTTACACAAATGAGCCTTAAGGCGCCGTCACACGTGCTGATTTGTCGTGCGATTGCATGAGCGATCGCACCCGCCCCCGTCGTTTGTGCACCACAGACAATTTGTTGCCCGTGGCGCACAAAGTCGTAAACCCCCGTCACACGTACTTACCTCCCTAACAACGCCGCTGTGAGCAGTGAACATCCTCTTCCTGAAGGGGGAGGGACGTTTGGCGTCACAGCGACGTCACACAGCAGCCGTCCAATAGGAGCGGAGGGGCGGAGATGATTGGCCGTGTCACATCCCGCCCACCTCCTTAGTTCGGCATTGCTGGCGGCCGCAGATAAGCTGCAGTTCGTCATTCCCGAGGTGTCACAAGTAGCGACGCGTGCTGCCTTCGGAACGACAAACAACCGGCGCACAGAAGGAGGAACGACATTTTGAAAATGAATGACGTGTCAATGAGCAACGATAGCGTGAGTATTTTTGCTCGTTCACAGTCGTTCGGAGATGCCACACGCTAAAACATATCTAACGATGCCGGATGTGCGTCACAAATTCCGTGACCCCGCCGACATATCATTAGATATATCGTAGCGTGTGACGGGGCCTTTCTGGTATTCATGGCTCTTTGCAGAGTATTGCGGGTGCTCGGATAATTTTTCAATGAAACAACTACCACAATGCACCGGCTTGCTTCACTGCATGTTGTGAGATGGCACCACAGGGAGAGCCAGTCATAGTCTCTGAATGGTTCTCTTGAGGGATAAAACAACATTCTCTTGTGTAGTGTAATCAACCCAAAAAAAAAATTTATTCAGAAATGCTCTGTTTACGGCTGACTGTATGTGGGTGGAGATCCGAACAAGCCAATCATTAACCTCTTTATCCCCGGGCGAGTGTCCTTTTTTTTTTGCCCCCATTCTTCCAAGAGTCATAACTTTTTTTATTTTTCCATCAATGTTGCCATATGAATGCTTGTTTTTTGTGGGAAGAGTTGTACTTTTAAATGAAACCATAAGTTTAACCAAGTTTTACTGGAAAATGGCAAAAAAACTCCAAAAGCAGAAAAATTGCAAGTGTGATTGTATGATTGTTTTTAGAGATCTTTTATTCACCGTGTTCACTACATGGTAAAACAGATGTCTCTGTGTGATGCCTCAGGTCGGTACGTGTTTGTAGACACCAAACATGTATAGGATTACTTTTATCAAAAGGGGTTAAAAAAATTCAGAAGTTTGTCCAAAAAAAGTGGCACACTTTTTGCGACATTTTCCGCGACATTTTCGCGCTCACATTTTTTGGGATATTGGGACTCCGTTGTGGCTTATTTTTTTGCGTCTTGAGTTGATATTTTTAATGGTACCATTTTTATGCAAATTCCACGTTTTGATCACCTGTTATAGCACTTTGCGCAAAATTTGCGACTACCAAAAAATGTAATTTTGGCGTTTCGACAAATCAGACATGTGCGGGGATTACCGTTTGCTCCTGCAGCAGCCAACGGGGATCACCTCATCATGATTTAGGATGTACCGTTATGAAGGGGTTAACTTTCTATAGTACTCATTACTCGTGTTGAGCTTGTCCGATGTCTGACCAGCTTGATTCGCGTAATGAGCATTTTAGTGTTCTCCCATCACTAGTTCTTACTAGTGATGGGCAAATGTGCTCAGCACTGCTCATTATTCGATCGAGCATTAGCATGCTTAAGTACTTGCGGAGCTCGGCTGACTATTGTGGGTGCTCGGATATTTCATCTGTGAAATAACAACCACAATGTAAAGGCTTGCTTCACTGCACGATGTGTATAGGCACCCATGGGAGAGCCAGTCGCAGTCTCTGAGTGGCTCTCCTGGGGGATGAAACAATGATCTTGGATGTAGTGTGACCAACAAAAAAAATTAAAAAGAATCAGCCCTCACTTCCACCGGAAATGCTCTGTTTATGGCTGACTGTATGTTGCCAGAGACCCGAAAAGGCCAATAATTCACTTTCAATAATGTTCTATACACACGTCAAGCACGTCCAAGCATCTGACCAGCTTGATTGCGGGAACGCGCATTCGAGCATTTTAGTGCTCTCCCATCACTAGTTATTACAATTTTTTCAATAATTTGTTGATTATTGGGGCAAGAATACTGCATGTACAGCCTAGGAACCTGTCCAGGGATCCAATAAGTAAGGACCAGGGTGGACAAAGACAGAACAGGAGGACCCCTGTGTAAGAACAGTATATGGGCCCTTTGAAGTTCATAATGTAACAGAAGCTTCTTGCTGGTTTTGAGGAAGAAACAGGCCCCTAACCTCCTGCACCCCTGTGTGGTGGCACAGGTTGCACCATTGATATGTTCACCCATGATCAGGATGCTCACTGCTACCTAAAAATCAAATTTTCTAAATGTTTATTAGGTTGCATGTAAGATAATGACGTATCAAATTTCATGGCTAAGCCCAATTTCACACATCTGCAAACTGTAATTGTTTGGTGCTCATAGATCAAGTTGTTCGATTATTTGAACTCAATAGGGTTACATCTTAGACATGTTGAAAGGGAGTGTGGTAGTTTGATAAATTTTACTTGGAAGAGATGGATTTTTATTTTTTTTACATTTTTTAATTTTTCTTTGTGTGCGGAGCTACAGCTTCCCTCCGCGAAAGCAGCTGATCACCAGGGGTCACATAAGTTCACATAAGTTCTGCATTGCTCAGCTAAATCCTTAATTATCTGCTTAATTTCAAAATCAAGTTGTCATGATAATGCAACCTTTATAATATAAATAACAATATCCATTTGGATTACTCAAATAATCCCATACTTTACAAAATAATGACAGGAAGGGAATGCACACTCTCCAAAAACATATAGAATAAACAAAAGGAAAGGAGTAAATCATGCAAAAAAAAAATATTAAACACTGTGGCAAGTTAAAATACCAATGGTTTACAGAAAAAAAGAAAAAAAAAACAAAACAGAAAAAGAAAGTGAAATGGAGACTGCGAAAATGAATGTGCTGACAAGTAAGTTGTTACACCCATGGACACAATTCACATTGAAAGGGTATTGCACATCCGCCCGTGAAGTGACAATGCAAAAAGAATGGGCATATAGCAAACCAAAAACAATGACAAAGTGCCCAAGAAAAAATTAGAGAGGTCCCGTGTAAATGTCAATGTATACTAAACTACTACAGGGAGGAGAAAAGGTAATAATCACCCATGTAATACCTATGAGTGTGGATGTGGCTGAGGGGTTAACAAGAACCAGAAGCCAGCATGAATAAATTCTCAGGATCAGGCGTTTCACATTGTTTGGTGAGAGCACAGCTTTCTCAAGGGGAAGAGAAAGTCCAAATTCTGACACCAAACAACGTGAAACGTACGTTGGGGAGGAATACCCTTTCAATGTGAATTGTGTCCATGGGTGTAACAACTTACTTGTTAACATATTTACTTTCCTAGTCTCCATTTCACTTTCTTTTTCTGGTTGGTTTGTTTGTTTTTTTCTGTAAACCATTGGTATTTTAACTTGCCAAAGTGTTTAATAAAAATTATTTTTACATGATGTACCCCTTTCCACTTGTTTATTCAACCTTTATAATATGCCATCAATAATAATTTAAATGGTCACTGTCATTTTAATAAGGTTTTAATAAATCAATAGCATAAGCAAGTTTACAAAATAAAAACCCCTCTGATCTTATCAGAGAAATTAGTATTTTTCCCCACTTTGGAAACGCTGACTTAATAATAATTAGATATGTAGCCTGCAGAAGAAGAAAACTGGAGAAAAAATGTGAGAAACAAGTCATAATGCCCAAAATTGTGTCACTCATACCTTATGTAAAAACATGGATTCTTATTCTGAAAAGATACTTAAAATGACTGGAGCATTTCATCACTATAAACATATGTAATATTGAACATATTAGGACATATTATTAAATTAGATTACTGTCACGATTCCTATGTGCAGAACATTCTGCATTGTTCTGCTATGCTCTCCTGCATATCCGGTATTTGTTGCCTATGTGCAGAACGTTTTGCAGGATGAATGCTCTGCTGGTTGTTTCACAGCACTGAGTTTCACGCTGGTCCTGGGAGGTGCTCTTGCAGATGCTTCTTGTTCCTAATGATTGCTCTGCTTTTTTAGGGAGTGTGTTAGTTCAGGACACCGCGAGTCGTAGTTCTTCTTTATAGTTGTGCTGTTGGCTCCCGTAGTGCTCAGTGTTCAGATCTTGGTCTCTCGACTCCGGAGTATTGTTTACCTGTCTCTGCCTGTCCTTCTCTATTTCTGTTGTGACTTCCCGACTTCTGACCTCGGACTTCCTCCTAACCACGTCCCCGCCTGATTCCTATATTCTGTACATACTCTTCTGGAACCCTGATCTTCAGTTTGTACCTGGATCTCATCTCTGTCTGCCCCCCTCCCCCCGTGTACTGTCGTGTCCTCCTGGTTTATGACCTCGGCCTGTCTGACTACCGCTCCATTTACTGCATACAAGTAGCGTCTAGCGCCACCTTGTGACAGTCATCACAATTACCTTTTAGATATGTTTTTGATGTTTTCCTGGAGATCAAAGGTACAACAAGTGATACACAATGCAAAAATTAACAAAGTGCACCAAAACAATCCCGAAAAAGGTATAATGAAAAAGTCTATGCATCTCAATAATATTAATAATGTAATAAGTAGTAGCGTAAATATTTTACTTATATGCCCTAATACACCTATTTCAAATATTGCACCATTCTAAAAGTGTCCTTTGAATGAAACAAAATTGCTTTTAATTTTCAAGCTGCAACATAAAATAAAAGTAATAACTTGTGTGAAAAACTATAATGCAGGACAGGAGATTTCTACATGTATTTAGCGGTTTCTTAAATAATTAATTGCAAAAAATCAATGATCTAGACATAAAACACTTCTCTTGGTAACTGGAATATTCCCATCAATTAGTCTCACTGAAGCATACGGAGGCTTGTATTAATCTGTCAGAGGAAATTAAATATTAGCATATTAAGGACATGGAAGAGCGGAATCGTTTACCACAGCCCTCTGCAAGTCTTCCTCTGAGTCAACACAGAATATAGGTTTAATCTTTTATAAGTCCAGTGGTTCTTTAATTAGAGATTACCCAGATTGGCATCGTTTGGTATTTATCAAGTTTTGCTCCATTTCCCCAGAATCGATATCCTGGGGAGTTGATTTACATTTAGCATTTTTTTTTCTATTTAAGTATAGCAAAAGTATGGAGAATGTAAAGAATACGTTGTACAATAATAAACAAGTAGATTAAATCAGTAACAAGAACATTCAATGTAACTAAATATTGTTTGGACAATCTATAAAGAACATTGCATGTCCACGTACTGTATATCTGCACTGTTATCATTATTGCTATCACTGAACATGCAGATCGGTGAGAGCTAATAAAGTATATGAGAAGAATAACCTAGTGGTAATCATTGATCTAAAATCAGGTACAATCGGGGTTGTTTTATGTTGGGCCCTGATGAAATAAAACTGGAATATAACCTGATTGCCTGGTGGGCCACTCCTAAATCCAAGAGATTTTATATATATATATATATATATGTATATATACAGTTACAACCAAAAGTTTGGACACACTTCCTCATTCAAAGAGTTTTCTCTATTTTCATGACTCCACAAATTGTAGATTCACATTGAAGGCATCAAAACTATGAATTAAAACATGTGGAATGAAATACTTAAAGTGTGAAACAACTTAAAATATGTCTTATATTCTCGGTTCTTCAAAGTAGCCACCGTTTGTTTTGATTACTGCTTTGCACACTCTTTGCATTCTCTTGATGAGCTTCAAGAGGTAGTCACCGGAAATGGTTTTCCAACAGTCTTGAGGGAGTTCCCAGAGATGCTTAGCACTTGTTGGCCCTTTTGCCTTCACTCTGCGGTCCAGCTCACCCCAAACCATCTCAATTGGGTTCAGGTCTGATGACTGTGGAGACCAGGTCATCTGACGTAGCACCCCATCACTCTCCTTCTTAGTCAAATAGCCCTTACACAGCCTGGAGGTGTGTTTAGGGTCATTGTCCTGTTGAAAAATAAATGTTGGTCCAACTAAATGCAAACTGGATGGAATTGCACACCGCTGCAAGATGCTGTCGTAGCCATGCTGGTTCAGTATGCCTTCAATTTTGAATAAATCCTCAACAGTGTCACCAGCAAAGCACCCCCACACCATCACACCTCCTCCTCCATGCTTCACGGTGTGAACCAGGCATATAGAGTCGATCCATTCACCTTTTCTACAAAGACACGGTGGTTGGATCCAAAGATCTCAAATTGGACTCATCAGACCAAAGCACAGATTTCCACTGGTCTGATGTCCATTCCTTGTGTTCTTTAGCCCAAACAAGTCTCTTCTGCTTGTTGCCTCTCCTTAGCAGTGGATTCCTAGCAGCTACAGTCATATGAAAAAGTTTGGGCACCCCTATTAATGTTAACCTTTTTTCATTATAACAATTTGGGTTTTTGCAACAGCTATTTCAGTTTCATATATCTAATTTCTGATGGACTGAGTAATATTTCTGGATTGAAATGAGGTTTATTGTACTAACAGAAAATGTGCAATCCGCATTTAAACAAAATTTGACCGGTGCAAAATATGGGCTCCTCAACATAAAAGAGACATTAATATTTTGTAGATCCTACTTTTGCAAAAGTAACAGCCTCTAGTCGCTTCCTGTAGCTTTTAATGAGTTCCTGGATCCTGGATGAAGGTATATTTGACCATTCCTGTTTACAAAACAATTCCAGTTCAGTTAAGTTTGATGGTCGCCGAGCATGGACAGCACGCTTCATATCATCCCACAGATTTTCAATGATATTCAGGTCTGGGGACTGGGATGGCCATTCCAGAACATTGTAATTGTTCCTCTGCATGAATGCCTGAGTAAATTTGGAGCGGTGTTTTGGATCATTGTCTTGCTGAAATATCCATCCCCTGCGTAACTTCAACTTCATCACTGATTCTTGCACATTATTGTGAAGAATCTGCTGATACTGAGTTGAATCCATGCGACCCTCAACTTTAACAAGATTCCTGGTGCCAGCATTGGCCACACAGCCCCAAAGCATGATGGAACCTCCACCAAATTTTACTGTGGGTAGCAAGTGCTTTTCTTGGAATGTCGTGTTTTTTTACATCCATGCATAACGCCTTTTTGTATGACCAAATAAGTCAATTTTTGTTTCATCAATCCACAGGACCTTCTTCCAAAATGTAACTGGCTTGTCCAAATGTGCTTTTGCATACCTCAGGCGACTGTTTGTGGCGTGCTTGCAGAAACAGCTTCTTTCGCATCACTCTCCCATACAGCTTCTCCTTGTGCAACGTGCGCTGTATTGTTGACCGATGCACATTGACACCATCTGCAGCAAGATGATGCTGCAGGTCTTTGGAGGTGGTCTGTGGATTGTCCTTGACTGTTCTCACCATTCTTCTTCTCTGCCTTTCTGATATTTTTCTTGGCCTGACACTTCTGGGCTTAACAAGAACTGTACCTGTATTCTTCCATTTCCTTACTATGTTCCTCACAGTGGAAACTGATAGTTTAAATCTCTGAGACAATTTTTTGTATCCTTCCCCTGAACAACTATGTTGAATAATCTTTGTTTTCAGATCATTTGAGAGTTGTTTTAACGAGCCCATGATGCCACTCTTCATAGGAGATACAAATAGGAGAACGACTTGCAAGTGGCCACCTTAAATACCTTTTCTCATGATTGGATACACCTGCCTATGAAGTTCAAAGCTCAATGAGGTTACAAAACCAATTTAGTGCTTTAGTAAGTCAGTAAAAAGTAATTAGGAGTGTTCAAATCAAGAAATTGATAAGGGTGCCCATACTTTTGCACCGGTCAAATTTTGCTTAAATGCGAATTGCACATTTTCTGTTAGTACAATAAACCTCATTTCAATCCAGAAATATTACTGAGTGCATCAGTTATTAGATATATGAAACTGAAATAGCTGTTGCAAAACCCCAAATTGTTATAAATAAAAAAGGTTAACATTAATAAGGGTGCCCAAACTTTTTCATATGACTGTATTTTATCATGAAGGCCTGCTGCACAAAGTCTCCTCTTAATAGTTGTTCTAAAGATGAGAAGGTGTGTCCAAACCTTTGGTCTGTACTGTGTATCTATATATTTTTCTGATTTTTCTCTATATAGGTATATTTTGAAGTAAAATGTAAATTGTTTTTTTATTCTACAAACTACTAACAACGTCTCCGAATTTCCAGCAATACATTTTGTATTTATTTTCTGAAAATGAGAAATGGTCAAAATAACAAAAAAATGCATTGCTTTCAGACCTCAAATAATGCAAAGAAAACAAGTTCATAATCATTTAAAAACAACAATGCTAATAATGTTTTACCTCAGGAAGAGTTCAGAAATCAATATTTTGTGGAATAACCATGATTTTAATCACAGCTTTCATGCGTCTTGGCATGCTTTCCACTAGTCTTTCACACTGCTTTTGGGTGACCTTATGCCACTCCTGGCGCAAAAATGGAAGCTGTTTTTTGTTTGATGGCTTGTGACTATCTATCTTCCTCTTGATTACAGTCCAGAGGCTTTCAATGGGGTTCAGGTCTGGAGATTGGGCTGGCCATGACAGGGTTTTGATGTGGTGGTCCTTCATCCACACATTGATTGACTTAGCTGTGTGGCATGGCGCATTGTCCTGCTGGAAAAAACAGTCCTCAGAGTTGGGGAACATTGCCTGAGCAAAAGGAAGCAACTGTTTTTCCAGGATAACATGTATGCAGCTTGATTAATACATCCTTCACAAGGTTTAATCGGCCCAATTCCTGTCCAATTTCTAGAGTAAGGTAATCTTCTCTGATGAGTCTAATTTTCAGCTTTGCCCAACACTTGGTCATCTAATGGTTAGATGGAACTTGAGAGGTGTACAAGCCACAGTGTCTTGCACCCACTGGCAAATTTGGTGGAGGATTGGTGATGATCTGGGAATGCTTCAGCAAGGCTGGAATTGGGCAGATTAAACTTTGCAAAGGACATATGAATCAAGCCGCATACAAGGTTTTCTTGGAAAAACAGTTGCTTCCTTCTGCTCAGGCAATGTTGCCCAACTCTGAGCACTGTTTTTTACATCAGGACAATGTGCCATGCCACACAGCTAAGTGAAGCAATGTGTGGATGAAGGACCACCACATGAAAACCCTGTCATGGCCAGCCCAATCTCCAGACCTGAACTCCATTGAAAACTTCTGGAATGTAATCAAGAGAAGATGGATAGTCACAAGCCATCAAACAAAGAAGAATTGCTTAAATGTTTGTGCCAGGAGTGGCATAAGGCACCCAAAAGCAGTGTGACAGACTTGGTGGAAAGCATGCCAAGACATATGAAAGCTGTGATTAAAAATCATGGTTATTCCACAAAATATTAATTTCTGAACTCTTCCTGAGGTAAAACATTATTAGTATTGTTGTTTTTAAATGATTATGAACTTGTTTTCTTTGCATTATTTGAAAGCAATTCTTTTCTTTGCTATTTTGACCATTTCTAATTTTCAGAAAATAAATACAAAATGTATTGCTTGGAATTTCGGAGACGTTGTCAGTAGTTTATAGAATAAAAAACAATTTACATTTTACTTAACAATATTCCAATAAGAGAAAAATCAGAAAAACTGACAATTTTGCAGTGGTCTCTTAACTTTTGTCAGAGCTGTATATACATACAGTCAGGGCCAGAAATATTTGGACAGTGACACAAGTTTTGTTATTTTAGCTGTTTACAAAAACATGTTCAGAAATACAATTATATATATAATATGGGCTGAAAGTGCACACTCCCAGCTGCAATATGAGAGTTTTCACATCCAAATCGGAGAAAGAGTTTAGGAATCATAGCTCTGTAATGCATAGCCTCCTCTTTTTCAAGGGACCAAAAGTAATTGGACAAGGGACTCTAAGGGCTGCAATTAACTCTGACGGCGTCTCCCTCGTTAACCTGTAATCAATTAAGTAGTTAAAAGGTCTGGGGTTGATTACAGGTGTGTGGTTTTGCATTTGGAAGCTGTTGCTGTGACCAGACAACATGCGGTCTAAGGAACTCTCAATTGAGGTGAAGCAGAACATCCTGAGGCTGAAAAAAAAGAAAAAATCAATCAGAGAGATAGCAGACATGCTTGGAGTAGCAAAATCAACAGTCGGGTACATTCTGAGAAAAAAGGAATTGACTGGTGAGCTTGGGAACTCAAAAAGGCCTGGGCGCCCACGGATGACAACAGTGGTGGATGATCGCCGCATACTTTCTTTGTTGAAGAAGAACCCGTTCACAACATCAACTGAAGTCCAGAACACTCTCAGTGAAGTAGGTGTATCTGTCTCTAAGTCAACAGTAAAGAGAAGACTCCATGAAAGTAAATACAAAGGGTTCACATCTAGATGCAAACCATTCATCAATTCCAAAACTAGACAGGCCAGAGTTAAATTTGCTGAAAAACACCTCATGAAGCCAGCTAAGTTCTGGAAAAGTATTCTATGGACAGATGAGACAAAGATCAACCTGTACCAGAATGATGGGAAGAAAAAAGTTTGGAGAAGAAAGGGAACGGCACATGAACCAAGGCACACCACATCCTCTGTAAAACATGGTGGAGGCAACGTGATGGCATGGGCATGCATGGCTTTCAATGGCACTGGGTCACTTGTGTTTATTGATGACATAACAGCAGACAAGAGTAGCCGGATGAATTCTGAAGTGTACCGGGATATACTTTCAGCCCAGATTCAGCCAAATGCCGCTTCATAGTACAGATGGATAATGACCCCAAGCATACAGCCAAAGCTACCCAGGAGTTCATGAGTGCAAAAAAGTGGAACATTCTGCAATGGCCAAGTCAATCACCAGATCTTAACCCAATTGAGCATGCATTTCACTTGCTCAAATCCAGACTTAAGACGGAAAGACCCACAAACAAGCAAGACCTGAAGGCTGCGGCTTTAAAGGCCTGGAAAAGCATTAAGAAGGAGGAAACCCAGCGTTTGGTGATGTCCATGGGTTCCAGACTTAAGGCAGTGATTGCCTCCAAAGGATTCGCAACAAAATATTGAAAATAAAAATATTTTGTTTGGGTTTGGTTTATTTGTCCAATTACTTTTGACCTCCTAAAATGTGGAGTGTTTGTAAAGAAATGTGTACAATTCCTACAATTTCTATCAGATATTTTTGTTCAAACCTTCAAATTAAACGTTACAATCTGCACTTGAATTCTGTTGTAGAGGTTTCATTTCAAATCCAATGTGGTGGCATGCAGAGCCCAACTCGCGAAAATTGTGTCACTGTCCAAATATTTCTGGACCTAACTGTATAATCAATACCGGAGCAGACATAGACAGCCCCTGTGCAAGAACAATCAATGGACTCTTCATAGGCCAATAATTTGTCTTTTACAGAAGTTTTTTGCTGCTTTTGAAGGTGGAAGCTGCCCTCTTACCCTTGGGCCCCTGGGCGGCTGTATAGGTTACACTAATGATATGTCCGCCCCTGGTAAGGATGCTCACTGCTAAGTAATATACTGCCTGCATTTACTAAATGTTTACCCAATGGTTTGTCCATCTCTGAATTAATTATTATAAATAAAATAAATGGTTGTATATGAGATATTACTCTCTTAAACCATTTTCAGAAGAAACGTCTAATACCTGTAACTAGTATTAGGGTGACTAAATAACTAGTATATAATTCAGCAGCTGAGGATTAGGTATCTAAGCATGCCCATGTCATAGCCAATTATTCCAGCAGTGAGGCTTAAAGCTCACCAATCACCAGGATTTTCGTATATAAGCTAAAGCCAGTGCTATACTGGCACTATCAGGCTGATTCTATACATACCTGTAGTGGTCAGCTCGGATGTATAGGTTTTGAAATCCAAGAAAGTAAAGTTTATAAAATTAGCTGCTTGTCGAGTGACAGCAGCTGAGGATCAGATAATATCTGGGGGGTATTCATAGTTATCCCCTCCCTCTGTTAGAATTAGCATCAGTATTATACAATCGACCTAGCAGGACCTGTTTGAGGTTATACCCATGTGACCTGGTATCCAGTTTTGTTGTCTCAGGCCCCGCCCCTTCTGGTCACATGGGTATGACCTCACCACAGGTCCTGTGCTAACTTATGCTAATTCTAACAGGGGGAGGGGAAAACTATGAATACCCCCCAGATATTATCCGATCCTCAGCTGCTGTCACTCAAGAAGCAGCTAATATTATGAACTTAAATTTCTTGGGTTTTAAAACCTATACATCCGAACTGACCACTAAAGATATGTATAGAATGAGCCTGATAGTGCCAGTATAGCACTGGCTTTAGGCTATATATGAAAATTCTGGTGATTGGTGCACTTTAATAGCTCTTAAAAATTACTGGAGGTGAGTCAGGGGCATCCGGCACATATGCACAGTGAGTTGAACTGTATTGATCTGCAGGATGCACAAGCTCCCTTCAGTGTAGTAACCAACAGATAATAAAGTAAAGTTTGAGTAGATTAAACCTTTCCAAGGTATAAAAGATATTAAAAGTTATACTTTTTTGTATCATTTCCACATGCTTACCAAAACCTTGCAGTTAAAGTAGCACTCCATTTAATATTTTTTTCATTAAATTTGTGTATATGTGCATGTGATTAGAGATGATAAGACCCGTGGAAGATCGGATTCAGCTGAACTTGACAAAAAGTTCAGTTCGGGACCCGGACTTGACCTGAATTTAATCCTGGAGGTTAAAAACCAATGGAAGTCAGTGATTTGGCAGTTTGGCTCTCCCCCACATACAGCCAGCCAAAAACAGAGCATTTCTGTGGTAGGGAGGGCGAGGTTGTTTTTTTTTTACACACAGCCTCTGAAAACAGTGTATTAATCCCCAGTGAGAGCCATTTAGAGATTTACAGTGACTCTCACTGGGCCAAGCACCGAGCGTACCCGAGCACAGTGATGCTCATTCGAGTGACTGGCATACGAACAGCACTTGAACTTGGACGCAGACTTTTTTTTTCGAGTCTGAGACCTGAACACCCGCTTGTTCAGTATGAACTACGAACTTTACAGTTCGGGTTCGCTCATTTCTAGATGTGATCCAACGCCGTTCTGCTCCTCTTCCGAGTGACATCCTAACTCTGTAGACTCACCAGGTCACGCTGTGCTCTGTGTGATTAGGAAGTGACTTTTACAATGGAAGTCTATTGAACGTTAGAACAAGGCTCAGAATAATGCTCCATAGATTTACATTGTAAAAGAGTCTTCCGGGTCACACGTACAGCGTGGACTGATCCAGAGAGTGGTGACGTCACTACTCACTAAGCAGAGGAGCAGAACAGCACTGGATACCAAAGAAGACAGTATTAATACACTTAAACTACATTACATCTCATCACTGTAGCGAATCTTACAATTATGTAACTAACTATCCAATGACCTTCACTGATTTTTATCCCTTGAAGTACACAGTAAAGGATCCCAGCAAACTGAAATTTTGTGAACAAGAATTGATACACAAGGTATAATGGAGAACTGTAAATATTTCAGTATACAACTAATTTCACTTACTTGCCACAACTGTAATAGACTTTTAATAATATTGGTCCCTACACGATTTGCTGTTTGTTTTTAATTTGTTATTTAGCGCTCAATTTTATAACATATTTTTCCTTTTATAAGACGATCAGGGTTATATGAGAGTATGAGAGATTTAGAGAGAGAAATAAAAAATATGGGGTTCGTTTTATAATTCGGTGGTTTTACAGGGGGTGTGGGGGGGGCGTCAGAGGTGGTGGAGTGGGGTCACAGGAGGCAAGGGCGGTGCTGAAGTAGGATGATGCTGTGAGTGGGTGTCCCAGCTGCTCTCTGTGGGTGCTGTGAGGTAGGAGGAACATCCAGGAACTGTCGGTGGTGCAGGCTTCAAAGAAATGGCACCCAGTGTCGGTTCATGCACAAATTGAGCTATCGGCTCAATGACAAGCCAAGAGGTCATCTATGCACGCACCAGCTCTGGGCACCATTTTCCTTAAGACCACTGCTGGGAGATCAATGAGCTGGAGGTGGCGCGTGGGCAGATGAATACGCCGACTCCAAGTGCCATTATTTGAAGCTGCACCACCGATATTTTCAGGATGGTGGCCCTTGCCTCAACGTCCACCACACAGCCCACCCGCTTGCCTACAACATAGCACCGCCCACCCACCCACAGCACAGCACACTGCCCGTCTACCCACAGCGCACCGCTCACCCGCAGCACAGCACCACCCACAGCACTGCCCACAGTGCAGCACAACCCCCAGCACAGTGCACCGCCCACAGCACTGCACCACCCATAGCACAGCACACCACCCGTAGCACAGCCAGCAGCACAAACTGCAGCATAACACCCCCCATAGCACAGCACACTGCCCGCAGCACAGCCTGCCCGCAGCGCAGCATCGCCCGCCTGCAGTACAACCTGCAGCACTGCCCCTGCCTCTAGTAACCAATCTCCGACACCCCCCGGTAAGCTATGCTCGGATTGCAAATTTTTGGAAAGAAAAGTGCATCTTGTAATCTGAAAAATACCATACATTTTTTATATTTTGCTTTTTTTTTTGTTCTATTCTCTATGAACATATTTCCTTGGTATGAATTATAAAAAATATAAAGACAGTAAAAGGTAGTGTGACAAAATGGTGTCAAATCCTCAATGAAACAATCTATATTCTGTCCTGTCAAGAATTCACACTGAGTCACTGGATCGGGCTTTGATTTTCTGTTTTACTAACAAAACTTCCGGCAGGACATCACATTTAATGGCACCTTGAGCGTTCCTCTCTGCTTTGGCAGCCGACTGGAAAACACATTATAGGCACCGAATCCGCTCCAAGCCCAGAGAATTCACTTCTGACACATGAAAGGCTGGATTCCCGTCCTACAGTCATTAACAATAAAGGCATCAGCTAAAATGAAAGCTTATTATACAATTACATCTACATGTCATTATATAGTAGGCATTAAAATACTTTCCTTTGCATTGGATGGGTCCTTACAGAGTTTGTAGAAACAGTAGGGGGCAAAGAACAAAATTCTTAAATCTTATATTTCTAAATTTACAAACAAAATAGGCGGTATTCTGCCTTCTTTCACGTAACGCTGTGAATCTCCGGCATACAGCTAAACCCTCGTTCACATTTCAAATAAACAGACTAAATTCAGTAGCCTTGATTTATTGGCTGGTAACGTGAACTTGATTGCAGTATACGTGGAATATATAGTGAATATAGAAATATCCAAGATACAGTTGAATACGGTATATCCAAGAGGCAGTTGAATACGGTATATGGAATATCGAATACAGGTAAAAACTATAACAAGAAAATGATTACAGTCAGTACAGTGTTAATACAGAGTTAACATAGCATAACAGTGCATGAGATACAGTTCTTATGAGAATATAGGTGAAAGGTCACTGCATCTGCAATACATAGAAATTCTTATCTATACAAACAAGGCAAGGACTAAGATGTAGGATTACAATGTACAATGCATTTACTACAGTCTTTCATCTAAGATTCTATCACTAACACATGTAATTTGCTTTGCTCACCGGATTACACTAGGCAGGGGTGAATTTACAGAGAGGTGAATCAGCAGGTCCTTTCCTAACAAATCCAAGGAAAAAATGGCTGCAGGCTTCTTCTCAGCTCAGGGAGGCGTTCCTTACCCAGAATACATTTAGCTTAAAGGGAAACTCAGCAATTCAAAAGAATAACAACGACCTCTAGGGGTTGTAACAGAAATTGCCATGAATGACTATTAGCAGGCTGCCATATATGGCAGAACACTCCCCGCTTGGCGTCAACGGATGCCACTATTTGGTTCTTTTGGGGAAATTAGTAACACGAGTTCGGTTACAGGCCTGAGGAACAGTTTGTTCTCCCCAAGCTTGCACACTCTGACCTCTACCTTACGTACTTTCCCATCTTTGCTGGGAAAAAGGTTTGGTGACTAGGCCGAGTAGCCACTCATTCCGATGTGCTTGACTGTCTTTCACAAGTACAACATCGCCAGTTTTGAGGTTTGGGTGGTC
This sequence comes from Anomaloglossus baeobatrachus, assembly GCF_048569485.1. Classification (NCBI taxonomy): domain Eukaryota; kingdom Metazoa; phylum Chordata; class Amphibia; order Anura; family Aromobatidae; genus Anomaloglossus; species Anomaloglossus baeobatrachus. The sequence continues at coordinate 124,142,369 of NC_134353.1, forward strand.
TTTCTGCCACTTCATCCTGGTTTGCAGAGTGGAGAGGTACTGCCTTTTCCATCTGTCCCAAAAGACATTGGCTACATTTTGTATAACGCAGAGTAATGCGATCTTAGCTCTTTCCAGATTAGAAGCGGTGAATGCATGCTTGCAGTGATGCCATCCTCTATAAGGTCTCTGACTTATAGGTAGTGTTATCTTGTAGGACTGAACTACATGAAGTAGAAAAGCGATGGCTTGAACGATTGACTTCCAAGACGAGAACCTGCTGAATCAATGAGATTTGAGGTGATTACTTGAGGTCACTGTACGTAGAACAGACACTTGAGGACGAAGCTCTTCATCGTCATCTGGGTCCACTAGTTCGAATGTATCAGACTCTCTGATATCAGGTATCGAACGGTGCAAGAAGGCAGCACCTGTGAACCATGTAGTGTTTCTCAGATGACTTGGTGCAACAGATCTAGTCACGTGGTTTGCAGGATTGTGATAGGTAGACGTGTAGTGCCATTGACTAGAGCAAGTGGATCTTCTTATCCTTAGTACTCGATTGCTGACATAGACATAGAAGCGTCGCGTTTCATTGCAGATATACCCAAGTACCACTTTGCTGTCTGTATAAAATTTGACGTCTTTGATCTCCAGACTCATCCCATCTGAGATAAGTTCGCCCAATTCAACCGCGAGAACAGCAGCGCAGAGCTCAAGTCTGGGTATCGTGTGTTCACGGAGTGGTGCCAGTTTTGTCCAGCTCATAATGAAACCAATGTGGCTCTCTTCATTCGCATCTGTGGTTTTGAGGTACGCTACTGCTGCGATCACTTTGACTGATGCGTCACAGAAGACACAAAGTTTTTGTGTTTTGACTTTCATGGATGGCACAGGAGCATACGGTCGTTTTACACGAAGGTCGGTCAAGGCTTCGAGAGACTTCCTCCACTCAGTCCACAGATCTGCTTTTTCTGCTGGAAGTGGGTCATCCCAATCAGATGTCTCTTGGGTGAAGTCCCTTAGCCTCATCTTGCCTTGGATGGTTAATAGAGCCACGAACCCCAATGGGTCGTACAAGCTATTCACAAAAGAAAGAACTCCTCTATGCGTGAAGGGTTTCTTGTCTTTGTTGATCTGAAAGGTGAAGGCATCCATCTTCAAATCCCAAAGCAATCCTAGGCTCCGCTGCATGGGAAGGGAGTCAATGCTTAGGTCTAAGTCCTTTAGATCGTTGGAATAGTCTTGAGAGGGAAAGGCTTCATCAATTCTCGGCTGTTGGTGGCAATTTTATGCAACCTCAGTTTAGACAGGGCAAGCATTTCTTGAGCACTTTTTAGGAGACTGATTGCAGCCTCAGTTGTTGGTGTGGACTTCAGGCAGTCACCAACATAGAAGTCTTTTTCTACGAAGGATCTGACATCTGACCCATACTTTTCTTCACCCTTTTTGGCGGAATTTCTGAGGCCGTAGATAGCGACTGCTGGGGAAGGACTGTTCCCGAAGATGTGTACCCTCATTCGGTACTCTGCAATGTCTTTATCGGGGTCGTTGTCGCGATACCAGAAGAACCTCAGATAGTTTCTGTGTTCCTCTTTGACGAGAAAACAGTGGAACATCTGTTGTATGTCAGCCATGAATGCCACTGAATCCTTGCGGAAACAGATTAGTACTTCTAGGAGTCTGTTGTTGAGGTCTGGGCCAGACAATAGGACATCATTCAACGAGACGTCTTCACATTTGGCGCTCGAGTCGAATACCACTCTTATCTGGCCTGGCTTTTTGGGATGGTACACACCGAAGGTAGGTAAGTACCAACACTCCTCGGAGTCTTGAAGTGCGGGTGCGACCTCCGTGTGGTTGTTCTGTAAGATCTTCTCCATGAAGGTAAAGAAGTGTTCTTTTGTCTCAGGTGACCTCTGAAGTTTGCGCTTGAGGGAGATGAAGCGTTTGTAGACCATTTCCCTGTTGTTTGGTAGGTGTCGTCTCCGAGGTCGAAATGGTAGTGGTGCGACCCAACTGTTTGATTTGTCTTTGACTATTTCCCGATCAATGGTGTCCAAGAACATCCTGTCTTCTATGGACATCGCTGTCTTGTTGTCTTCCTTTGTCCTGTGGAAGACTGCACACCCTATGTGGTTTTGTTCACCTTCACAAGCGTGGTCTTCGTTGGAAGGAACTGAGAAAGGGCAAGGTAGAGGGATGATGTACGGTAACTCCTTTACCAGCAGACTATTCTGACATGGCTGGAAGAGAGATGGGCGTCCATTTTCTAATGTGTTGGTAAGCATACTGTTGACTGAGGTCGGCTTGTGTTCTCCTCCTAGACAGACGTCTCCTATAATGACCCATCCAAGATCAAGCTTCTGTGCGTATGGAGCATTTTGGAAGCCGTTGATGTATTCTCTAGTCTTGTGAACTCGTTGTATATCTCTTCCCAAGAGTAACGCTATTGGGGCTTCTGGGTCCAACTCAGGTATCAGGTGAGCTATACGCTTCAGATGGGGGTGATGAGCAGCTACCTCCGGTGAAAGTATTTCAGACCTGTTGTCGGGAATCTGATTGCACTCCAATATGGTCGGTAATGATAGACAGATCTGGCCATCTACAGACTCCACTTTGTATCCGGTTGCTTTCCTCCCCGCCGTCTCGACAGTACCTGCGCATGTCTTCAAGGAGTAGGGAGAACCAGGGCCTACAATGCTGAAGTTGTTGAAGAAGATGGATGTGCCTAGAGACATGTTACTCTGGTCATCCAGGATTGCATATATCTTTATTGCTTTGTCCCTATGGCCTGCTGTGTAGACTCGGACAAGGCAGATTTTTGAACAGGATCTTCCTGCTAAGGGTCCTCCGCAGATCTCGGTACATTGAGAAGGGACTTCAGGGGAGTCCACGTCAGTATCAATCTGCTTGGCATTATGCTCCTCTGCTTGTGACAACACTCGTGGGGGTGGTCCAGGGTGTAAGGCTGTATTGTGATCCGTGCTGCTGCATTCTGCACATTTCATGCTAGCTTCACAATTCCTGGCGAGGTGTGATGTTGTAGCACAGCATTTGAAGCAGATGTTGTTTTCCTTGAGGAAACCTTTGCGATCCTCTAAAGACTTCTCCCTGAAGGCTCTGCATTTTAGTAGAGGATGTGGTTTCTTGTGTAGGGGACACTGCTTACTGACGTCTTGAGGTCTGTTCTCTTCTGGAGGTGGCTTACTAGCATGTTGAGAAGGTCCTGTGGAAACATTGTTAGTTTTATGCACTGCCACGGGTGTCCTACTGAGTTTGACACCGGGGCTAGTGGGACACGACAGGGTGAAGTCACAACTGGGGTCATTTCTGACTTAGCTTGTTGAACAACAAAACTTACAAATACAGTGAAAGGAGGAAAAGGCACATTATGAATTTGCTTGTACCGTGAACCACATGTCACCCACTTTTCTTGTAGGTTGTAAGGAAGTTTCTGCACTATCGGATTGACTCCCCTGGCAGTGTCCAGGGAAGCCAATCCAGGCAAATTTCCTTCCTCCTGGGCAACCTGTAACTCTATCAACAAATCACTCAGTTCTCTAAGTTTTTCATAACCTTTAGGCCCTATCTTAGGAAAACCATCAATTCTTTGGTATAAAGCATTTTCAATGGCTTCTATGGACCCATAGCATTCATCAAGTCTTTCCCAAACTTTACGTAGGCCTGTGGCTGGATGCTTTATATTAATGTCTCTTAGTCGTTTGGCGTGCTCAGCTGACTCATTCCCAAGCCACTTTACTAGGAGATCTAACTCCTTGCTACAAGAAAGGCCCAGACCCTGATTGGTGTTCTGGAATGAGGCTCGCCATGACCTATAGTTCTCAGCTTTGTCGGTAAACTTTACAAGTCCCTTGGCAACCAGTTCTCGGCGAGCAAAGAACTTTGCAAAGTCCATGGTACCTTGGTCGGTGCTGGTGCGAGCTGGTGTGTTATAGTCATGTCTAATGTGTGGTGTATCACCATACCTTTTAGGAGCTTCAGTCTCAGGGTAGTCTGTATAATACCGTTCTGAAGCAAAGGGTGTCCTTCTAATTCGGGATAGAGGTGATACCTTCTGTTCTGTAGAACTTTAGTTGTAGTCGACGTCGAACTGCTGCATACTTTCTTGCTTACAGTACTGCAGTTCGGGATGGAGTCTCTGGTAGTCGATATAGGCTGATCGATGTCGTGGATCAGGGTTGTCGTCCGTTCCGGGATGCTGGTGGACATACTCTGAGACGCGTTGGGTTGGATCCTGTTGCTCTACGTCTGGTCCAAGTACGTTGCTGCGATCCTTGGATTCAGAATACTCCGCGGCTTCCAGGAACTCTACTTTGGCATTGCCGCTGCTGCCTCCTTTTCTGCAACACGTTTGTCCAGAGAGACCTGCAGGCGTGCTTTTTCAGCTTCTTGTTCAGCTAGCAAGCGTGTTCTTTCTGCTTGCAGGCGTGCACTTTCTGCTTCTTGCTCATCTAGTAAGCGTGTTCTTTCTGCTTGCAGGCGTGCACTTTCTGCATCTTGGTCTGCTTGTTTTAGCTTTAGTTGCATCTCTTGTGCAGCAAAGGTGTATTTTACTTTTGCAGCCTCAGCTTCTGCACGAGCGAGAGCAGCGCACTCTTTCACTGAAGACTTGTTAGAGCAGCTTTCTCGGGACCTTGTCCTGACTGGGGGTGCTCGGGACGCAGACATTGTGCACTCGGCTGTGGATTGATGATAACTAGGGCCGGAAAGCTGAGTCTATACGTGAATGGGTTTCCGCGTGGCGGGAAAGGTGTTTTGTTTGCTGGGGAGGACTGCGGTCTTGATCCCTGCGGCTGTATGGTGGCTGCTGTCATACCTGTATGCGGTGCAGTGTGGGTGATAGCGGTCCCATGCAGTCTATTCAACTACTGCCTGTAGTCAGTGTCCGTTTTTACTATTCTGCCTTCTTTCATGTAACGCTGTGAATCTCCGGCATACAGCTAAACCCTCATTCACATTTCAAATAAACAGACTGAATTCAGTAGCCTTGATTTATTGGCTGGTAATGTGAACTTGATTGCAGTATACGTGGAATATACAGTGAATATAGGAATATCCAAGATGCAGTTGAATACGGTATATCCAAGATGCAGTTGAATACAGTATACGGAATATGGAATACGGGTAAAAACTATAACAAGAAAATGATTACAGTCAGTACAGTGTTAATACAGAGTTAACATAGCATAACAGTACATGAGATACAGTTCTTATGAGAATGTAGGTGAAAGGTCACTGCATCTGCAATACATAGAAATTCTTATCTATACAAACAAGGCAAGGACTAAGATGTAGGATTGCAATGTACAATGCATTTACTACAGTCTTCCATCTAAGATTCTATCACTAACACATGTAATTTGCTTTGCTCACCGGATTACACTAGGCAGGGGTGAATTTACAGAGAGGTGAATCAGCAGGTCCTTTCCTAACAAATCCAAGGAGAAAATGGCTGCAGGCTTCTTCTCAGCTCAGGGAGGCATTCCTTACCCAGAATACATTTACCTTAAAGGGAAACTCAGCAATTCAAAAGAATAACAACGACCTCTAGGGGTTGTAACAGAAATTGCCATATATGGCAGACCAGGCGGCGTAGCTCTCCCTACATCTGAATGTAAAATACCTCGCAGTCTAAGAAACATTATATCCTATATCACTTATCTCTGAATAGTAAATATTGTATAGTGCCATACATGACACTACAACATAGAAAAAAACACCTATACTGTGCAGAGGTAGAAAACTGCCATTTAGTGGCAAATAGGGGGCAGCTTATAAGTATTGGGGGCGCTACCTCACGGAGGCATATAATATAGGGGACTCTGGCACTGAAGTGATAAGATTTTGGTCCCTGTCACTGATCTATGATGCCTTCAGGATTATGGGTATTCAGTATAAAATGCAGGTATCTTATGTTCAAGATAATAGGAGTGTGTTCAAAAGCATTAGTTAAGCCCAAAATCTTTATAATAGTTTTTATTTCTGTGCATTGGGAACATTACACACTGTTTTCTAAATAAAATTATGCAGAGAATGTATATAATGTTTAACTACTTTACAAAAAATATCAAAAAATGAACATTGGGCTGTTCAGAAAAATAGCCGTGTCTGCATTTGTCTTTACATACTCAAAAGCTGTCTTCTTTTTATTTTGCATTCCTGTGAATCACGAACCTAATATTTAGTTGTATAACCACAGTTTTTTAGAACTGCTTCACATCTACGTTGCATAGAGTCACCAACTTCTGGCCCCTGTCACCTGTTATTCCAGCCAAGGATGCTTTGACTACATCCCACAATTTATTTGCATTTGTTGGCTTTGCCTCAGAAACAGCATTTTTGATGTCACCCAACAAGTGTTCTATCGGATTAAGGTCCGGGGATTGGGCTGGCCACTCCATAACCTCAATTTTGTTGGCTTCGAAGCAAGATTTTGTTTATTAGTGTGTTTAGGGTCATTGTCTTGTTGAAATATCCATTTCAAGGGCATGTCCTCTTCAGTGTAAGGCAACATAACCTCGTCAAATATTTTGATATATGAAAACTGGTCCATGATCCCTGGTATGCGGTAAATACACCCGGCACCATACTAAGAGAAACATGCCCATATCATGATGGTTGCACCACCATGCTTCACTGTCTTCAGAGTGTCCTGTGGCTTGACTTGAGAGTTTGGGGTCGTTTTGAGAACTGTCTTGGACCCAATTTTACTTTCATCAGTCCACAAAATATTTCTCCATTTCTCTTTAGGCCGTTGATGTGTTCTTTGGCAAATTGTATCCGCTCCAGTATGTCTTTATTTTACCGTGGGACTTTGCGGGGACTTCTTGCTAATAGATTAACCTCACACAGGCATCTTCTAACTGTCACAGCACTCACAGGTAACTTGAGACGTCTTTGAACATCCTGGAGCTGATCACTGGCTGGGCCTTTGCCATTCTGGCTATTCTTCCATCCATATGAATGGTCGTCTTCCGTTTTCTTCCATGTCTCTGTTTTACTTTCCATTTTAAAGCATTGGAGATCATTTTAGCTGAACAGTCAATCATTGTCTGCACTTCTTTATAACTTTTACCCTCTCTAATCAACTTTTAATCTCTCTAATCAAAGTACGCTGTTCTTCTGAACAATCTCTTGAACGACCCTTATTTCTCAGGCTTTCAAGGAGAAATGCATGTACAACATGTGTTGGATTCACCCTTCAATAAGGGCCACCTGATTCACACCGGTTTCTTCACAGAATGATTGACCTCACTCATTTATCTCCGCACTTCAATTATTTTGAACACCCCCTTTCAATTAATTATTCAAATACACAGACTCAAAAACCTGCAGATATGAGTTGAGTCTGGGGGTTTTCTAAGAATCTACTCCACCAACTGGTAAATTGTTTGACAAGTGGTGATATAATTTATACCAAAAACAGTGAATAATCTGGTTAGTCATATTGGAATGCTATTACTTTGAACACTACTGTATACAGATACTTTCTAAAATTGAGATTCCAAATTTGGAGAAAAATGGAGGCTGGTAATTGGTAGGTTTTAAAAGGACTCTGTCAGTAGGATCAACACTCAAAAGCTCACGGGCACACAGGTCAGAGGACGTTAAAATATCTGCGACTCAATGTCTTATTCTCAAGAAATTCATGTTTTTTCTTAATACATAGATGAGTTGTTAAGATATATGGGGCAAACATAAATCTCCCTGAGAATCAGCCTCCAAAGCTTATTTTAAATTAAATGGGGCTTTACCAGAGGGAGACATGTTATGACTAACAGTCTGTTCTCCTGATCTACATGACTCACACTGATAACACCCCTGGAGGCAGATTCTCAGGGAGATACACGCCCGGCCCATAGATCTTAATTGGAATCTGTCAGCAGGTTTTGCTACCTCGTCTGAAAGCAGCATGATGTAGGCAAAGAGATCCTGTATCCAACCATGTATCACTTAGAGTACTAAGTGCAGCCCACACCTGAGAGTGCTGTCCCGCCCACACCAGGCTCTTAATAGAGCTTGTACACTGACAGAGACTGCTTTGTGTGTGACATTGTAGTCTGAGCAATGAGAAGTCCTGCTGCTTAAACAAACATAGCAAATGAACAACAGATCAAAGCTTGATAAGACAAGCATCCCTGAATTGTGTTAACCCTTAAGCCTGCTTTACATGTTGCAATGTATCTTACAATGTGTCGGCGGGGTCACGTCATAAGTGACGCACATCCGGCATCGTAAGGTACATTGCAGTGTGTGACAGGTACGTGCGATTGCGATTGAACGGTAAACCGTTCATCGCACGCACGTCGTTCATTTTTCTAGAATTGAACGTCAGATTGTTCATTGTACCCGGGGTAGCACACATCGCAGTGTGTGACACCCCGGGAACAATGAACAGATCTTACCTGTGTCCTGCGGCTCCCGGCCAGCAATGCGGAAGGAAGGAGGTGGGCGGGATGTTTACGTCCCGTTCATCTCTGCCGCTCTGCTTCTATTGGCCGGCTGTCGCGTGCTGTCACTGTGACGCTGAACGTCCCTCCCACTCCAGGAAGTGGACGTTCGCCGCCCACAGCGATGTCGTATGGACTAGTAAGTACGGGTTGTGGAGACACGGGGCTCAGTGGGTGCTCTCGTCCACTAAAACCCGCCGCCTTTAGAAAGACAGCGTGGCTCAGGGCTTATCCCAACTGAACGCCGGCCTCCTTAACCGTGGGCGTAACACTACTCAGACAACACAGGGTGAGGGAACCACAATAATTAGACTTTATTGGATCCCCAAACAATTAACGGCACATAACTCATAACCAGCAAAACACACAAATGTAACAGGCAACAGAGTCTCACCCTTCCGCTGGCTCACCAGGGATTTAGAATGTCCATGCCTCAGAGCTTCCAGGGCCGCTTACTCCAGTCCAGCAGCACCCCGGTTTTGGCGGGCACCCACCGAGAAAAGAATAATGCCAGATTCAGAAAGCTGGCTGAGGTCTGCAAAGTCTGTAACAGGTGACTGAACTGTCCCAACCTGAGTGTCCTCCTTAGGTAGTTCTGGTATGATGATACAATCCTGGCAGCCGGGGTCGAAATCCCTAGGCTGTGGATATGGTCTCCAACCGGAACCGGAGCCCCTAGATTGAAGCCATAAGATATCCTGATCCTCTAGTCAGCTCCAAAAAGCTTAGACTGGATCCATCAGCATCCAACAACCTTCATCAACCCTGGTGGCTTAAAGAAGTCCCTTTTATAGCCATAACCTTCCCTTAGGATACACTGCGTCCTCATCGATTGGTTGGACAAGATTGCTTCTCCCATTGGATGAATTTCAAGCTGCATGGATAATGTTCATTTAAATGATGTGCATAGAAAGACTCAGTATATCTACATGGAGTCAGCAAGTCACCGACTAGACAATGGCTACTAAGGTAATTACATTATCAATACACAACTACAATACAATGATTACTGGAAAAGTCTGGAGAGCAATAGCTAAGCAAACATGACTTAGCACACATAAGAACAATAGTCTGGCTGAATGTTAAGAAACTTTAACCCATGGGAGTCCATGTCATCACACATGTGACGGGGGTTAATCGTTTATGCAGCACATTCAACAAATTGAACGTGCCGCACATACGATGGGGGTGGTTACGATAGCATACGATATCGTATGCTGGATCGTAAGGCTTTACAGCATGCTGTCTTTAGCTTACATAGCAAAAACCTGCTGACAGACTCACTTTAACAGCTTATTTATATATTAGGAAAAATATGGCTATTTCTGGAATAAGGCATCTGATCACTGCTATTAAGGTATTGTTTTATATAGCTTTCTTTTTTTTTCCAATTTAAGATTTTATTGATTTTCAAAGGAATTACAATATTAGAACATACATCCATGCTGTACCAAATGATACAAAGTAGAAATAGTACATGGATAAACATTTAAGACCTTAGATGATAATAGAACAAGAAGAAGAGATTAAGTTGAGTGATAGTCACAGAATCCAAAGAAGGAGAGGTATTTCAGAGGATTGTTTTATATAGCTTTCTATTACCTACACTACTTGCCCATAAAGATGACAGATGCCCTTTACAGTAAAAATACAAAAAGATACTAAATGGTTCTTTTTTTCTTTTTTTCAGTAGTAATATGTATTCATCATAGTGCAAAGTTACTATTGTGCAAAAATAGAACAAAGATAGCACATTATATTACCTTGATTCCTTTAGAAAGAATCCTTTTTAATACTGTATTTCTTTACAAGAATGGTACACATTGTACTGTATGAGGCTTGGTACAGATGTAAGTAATAGAGGGCTTCTATGTAGACTATGAAATGTGTGTTAAATATGTGCACTTTTTATAAAGATTCATGTGTACTTGGAGTAGATGTATATACAGTATGTCTAATTTACATACTGTGACCGGACACACGACTTACATAGCACCCCTAAAAGGCTGGAGCAATAGATTAAAGCATGACTCCAGTACGGGGGCGTGGGTTCAGCGCTGGAGTGGTGCTTTAAATCTAAGTCCCCTGTCCCTGGTATTATACAATTCTTTTTACCTTTTCAGAATTGCTCTGGTCCCACAGTGTCATCTTGTGCCCATGACTTCTGACTGGCCGGAAATCAGAAGTTACGTCACAAGCTCTCAATGGAAGTCTATGAGAGCCAGAACGAGGCTGTCATAGAGTTGTAATACGTTGTGACCTTTGACACGCTCCGTAAAATAGTATAGCTAGTGTCAGGTCACAAATAACCATAGCCTGACAGGAGCTGTGATGATAACAGATGAAGATAGAAACAGGTGAGTATAAAGGTGGCTTTACACACTGCAACATCGCAAACGACATCACTGTAACGTCACCGGTTTCGTGACATAATAGCGACCTCCCCAGCGACATTGCAGTGTGTGAAACACATCAGCGACCTGGCCCCTGCTGTGAAGTTGCTGATCGCTACAAATCGTTCAGAACCATTCTTTGGTCCTTTGTTTCCCGCTGTGCAGCATGATCGCTAGAAAGTCTCAGTGTGTAAAGGGGACTTTACAGTGACTTTGTTAGCGACTTCCCTTTCAAAAAGCTGCTTTACAACGTCCGCAATGACTAGCTAGGTCGTTCTGCAGATCCGTATCGCTGTTGCGTCGTTGGCCAGGTTTGCCTGTTTGACAGCTCACCAGCGACTCACCAGAGACTTTGTAGCGATCCCGGCCAGGTTGGGATCGCTGGTGGGATCGCTGAAAGTCTCAGTGTGTAAAGGGGCCTTAAGACATCATGCAGGAGACTTAAAGGGAACCAATCACCAGGATTTTTGTATATACAGTTAGGTCCAGAAATATTTGGACAGTGACACAAGTTTTGTTATTTTAGCTGTTTACAAAAACATGTTCAGAAATACAATTATATATATATATATAATATGGGCTGAAAGTGCACACTCCCAGCTGCAATATGAGAGTTTTCACATCCAAATCGGAGAAAGGGTTTAGGAATCATAGCTCTGTAATGCATAGCCTCCTCTTTTTCAAGGGACCAAAAGTAATTGGACAAGGGACTCTAAGGGCTGCAATTAACTTTGAAGGCATCTCCCTCGTTAACCTGTAATCAATGAAGTAGTTAAAAGGTCTGGGGTTGATTACAGGTGTGTGGTTTTGCATTTGGAAGTTGTTGCTGTGACCAGACAACATGCGGTCTAAGGAACTCTCAATTGAGGTGAAGCAGAACATCCTGAGGCTGAAAAAAAAGAAAAAATCCATCAGAGAGATAGCAGACATACTTGGAGTAGCAAAATCAACAGTCGGGTACATTCTGAGAAAAAAGGAATTGACTGGTGAGCTTGGGAACTCAAAAAGGCCTGGGCGTCCACGGATGACAACAGTGGTGGATGATCGCCGCATACTTTCTTTGGTGAAGAAGAACCCGTTCACAACATCAACCGAAGTCCAGAACACTCTCAGTGAAATAGGTGTATCTGTCTCTAAGTCAACAGTAAAGAGAAGACTCCATGAAAGTAAATACAAAGGGTTCACATCTAGATGCAAACCATTCATCAATTCCAAAAATAGACAGGCCAGAGTTACATTTGCTGAAAAACACCTCATGAAGCCAGCTCAGTTCTGGAAAAGTATTCTATGGACAGATGAGACAGATCAACCTGTACCAGAATGATGGGAAGAAAAAAGTTTGGAGAAGAAAGGGAACGGCACATGATCCAAGGCACACCACATCCTTTGTAAAACATGGTGGAGGCAACGTGATGGCATGGGCATGCATGGCTTTCAATGGCACTGGGTCACTTGTGTTTATTGATGACATAACAGCAGACAACAGTAGCCGGATGAATTCTGAAGTGTACCGGGATATACTTTCAGCCCAGATTCAGCCAAATGCCACAAAGTTGATCGGACGGCGCTTCATAGTACAGATGGACAATGACCCCAAGCATACAGCCAAAGCTACCCAGGAGTTCATGAGTGCAAAAAAGGGGAACATTCTGCAATGGCCAAGTCAATCACCAGATCTTAACCCAATTGAGCATGCATTTCACTTGCTCAAATCCAGACTTAAGACGGAAAGACCCACAAACAAGCAAGACCTGAAGGCTGCGGCTGTAAAGGCCTGGCAAAGCATTAAGAAGGAGGAAACCCAGCGTTTGGTGATGTCCATGGGTTCCAGACTTAAGGCAGTGATTGCCTCCAAAGGATTCGCAACAAAATATTGAAAATAAAAATATTTTGTTTGGGTTTGGTTTATTTGTCCAATTACTTTTGACCTCCTAAAATGTGGAGTGTTTGTAAAGAAATGTGTACAATTTCTACAATTTCTATCAGATATTTTTGTTCAAACCTTCAAATTAAACGTTACAATCTGCACTTGAATTCTGTTGTAGAGGTTTCATTTCAAATCCAATGTGGTGGCATGCAGAGCCCAACTCGCGAAAATTGTGTCACTGTCCAAATATTTCTGGACCTAACTGTAGCCTATAGAACCAGTGCTATACTGGCACTATCATGCTGATTCTATACATACCTTTAGTGGTCAGCTCAGATGTTTAGGTTTTGAAATCCAAGAAAGTGAAGTTTATGAAATCACCAGCTTCTTGAGTGACAGCAGCTGAGGATCAGATAATATCTGGGGGGTATTCATAGTTATCCCCTCCATCTGTTAGAATTATCATAAGCATTATACAGTCGACCTAGCAGGACCTGTGTGTATTTGGCTCCATCCATATTCCCATCAATTTTAACTATCTTCCCTGTCCCTGCTGAAGAAAAGCAGGCCCAAACCATGATGCTGCCACCACCATGTTTGACAGTGGGGATAGTGTGTTCAGGGTGATGAGCTGTGTTGCTTTTACACCAAACATATCGTTTGGCATTGTTTCCTCTGACCAGAGCACCTTCTTCCACATGTTTGGTGTGTCTCCCTGGTGGCTTGTGGAAAACTTTAAACAACACTTTTTATGGATATCTTTAAGAAATGGCTTTCTTCTTGCCACTCTTCCATAAAGGCCAGATTTGTGCAGTGTACGACTGATTGTTGTCCTATGGACAGACTCCCCCACCTCAGCTGTAGATCTCTGCAGTTCATCCAGAATGATCATGGGCCTCTTGGCTGCATCTCTGATCAGTCTTCTCCTTGTTTGAGATGAAAGTTTAGAGGGATGGCCAGGTCTTGGTAGATTTGCAGTGGTATGATGCTCGTTCCATTTCAATATGATCGCTTGCACAGTGCTCCATGGGATGTTTAAAGTTTTGGAAGTCTTTTTGTATCCAAATCCGTCTTTAAACATTTTCACAACAGTATCACGGACCTGCCTGTTGTGTTCCTTGGTCTTCATGATGCTCTAAACAGAACACTGAGTATATCACAGAGCAGGTGCATTTATACGGAGACTTGATTACACACAGGTGGCTTATATTTATCATTATCAGTCATTTAGGACAACATTGGATCATTCAGAGATTCTCAATGAACTCCTGGAGTGAGTTTGCTGCACTGAAAGTAAAGGGGACGAATAATATTGCACGCCCCAATTTTCAGTTTTTTTATTTTTTACAAAAGTTTAAAATAAGCAATACATTTTGTTCTACTTCACAATTGTGTCCCACTTGTTAATTCTTTACCAAAAAAATTAAAATGTTTTATCTTTATGTTTGAAGCCTGAAATGTGGGAAAAGGTTGAAAAGTTCAAGGGGGCCGAATACTTTCGCAAGGCACTGTGTATATAATATGTATATAACAACACATCCCCTATCTGCTGTAAATGATTTCCATGTCGATATACCATCCAGTCAGCTCGACATCTGTAACGAGTTTTATTATGTTCTCTCGGAGTTTCCGTAGGTTTCCTTTTGATACTCCGGTTTCCTCCCACACTCCAGAAACATTGCAAAGGAATTTAGATTTTGAGCCCCAAAGGGGACACTGATGACAATCTCTGTAAGAAGCTCTGGAATATGATGAAGCAATATAAGCAATGCATAATAATAAATAAATAACAATGAGCGCTTTACTCATTCATGGCTTATAGCACCATGTTGATGTTCAGGAACGATTGTTGGCCAGTGTGAATGATTCTGTCCAGGGATACAGCCTGCTCTTTTTATTATAAACCAAATAAAATGATAAAACTTTTCATCCAGAAGTCATTGTACAAGTTAATTTAGGCCAATAACAAACTATCTTAAAGAGAGTCCCATACAATCTGGAGCAATATCAATAAAGGAAAGATGACGATAGGGACCTTCTGCTACTAGTGAGCTGGACATCATCAGCACTTAGACCATGCTGTCCGCAAATCTAATTGTTATGGGCAATGCAGAAAACCCTAGTTTAAGCAGAAGGAAATGACTGCCTATATCAACAAATAAATAGTCAAGCAACAGAAGGCATTTATTTATCATGTGGCTCCAAGTGCACAAATGGTATGTTCTGCTACACCCAAAGGAAGGTATGAGGCAGAGAGGACAGAGAAATGCAAGAGGACCATCTGTGCCTCCATTGTTACAGATTGCCATCCACAGCTTGCAGAGCACTTCTGTCTCCCTCAACCTGGTAGTGCAAAGTGTCATCATACATCACCACACATGACAGAAACCGCTCGAGTACGATGCAAACATTTCTGAGCCGTGTCTATTTGTTTTCTATGTACATTTTTTATACTGCAATTACATCCTCTAATATTCAGAATGAATATCTGAAGCTGTGGATTGTATATATTAGAATTATTTTTTTTATTAATACTTCTTACTTTTTATTTTTTTTTTACAGATGGTTATACAACAGATGACATAGAGTTCTATTGGAATGGTGGAGATAAAGCAATCACAGGGGTGGAAAAGATTGAGCTGCCTCAATTTTCAATAGTTGATTACAAAATGGTTTCAAAGAAAGTTGTCTTCTCCACTGGTAAGAATTCACCACATTGGAAGTACTACTGGGCTCTATTAAGTCCCTAATACATATGTGTTACATGGGAGTAGTTATAGTGGCAGCATCCGGAGGTTGAGTAAACCAACATTAGATGTGTTTCTTTCTGTAGAACAGAGGTCCTCAACCTTTCTGACCTTGGGAGCCACATCCAGTTTTATAAGATGGTTGCAAGCCATATTCAGCCCTGGGCGAGGTTCACGAGCCATATCCAGCTCATGCCCCACTCACAGTAGTGACACCCAGAGCCCCCATTACTGGTAAAATCACTTGAAAAGCTTTTCCACAGAAATCACACCGAGGCAGTATACCAACATCCAGGGATTCCCACCTTACCCCTATTCATATCTGCTCCTTTATGTAGGGCTACTCACAAAAGTCACCCTCTTGAGACCTCCTCTTCATAGCTGTTTGCTATTTCAAAGGTGTTTATACACCAAACTGGAATACAGCCATGAGCCACACATCACTGGCCCTAGAGCCACATGTGCTCCTGAGCCATAGGTTGGGGACCCCTGGTTTAGAAGAAGAACACAGAAGCACTTAACACAGATTGTTCGTCCTTCATCTGACAGAAGACCTGTTATATGGTGCTACTGTGCATCCTTTGCTGCTTTTGGGGGGGATGTAATTATTTACTTTGCGTTAAGGCTGCATAGATTCTGGCCGCTACTCTGATTTGTTATTATTATTTTCAGGTTCTTATCCTAGATTGTCATTGAGTTTTCGTCTTAAAAGAAACATCGGCTACTTCATTCTGCAGACATACATGCCTTCTACACTGATTACTATTCTGTCCTGGGTATCTTTCTGGATCAACTATGATGCATCAGCTGCAAGAGTTGCTTTAGGTAATTTTCTATGCATTTAAAATGAAGCAAGGTCATATTATTATCTTTATTATATATTTCTATAGGCAAAAAACAACACAAATGCGATAAAGACGACAGATGTGATGTGAAATTGTCACTTTATGTGGTATATTTGCATACAGCCTGGAATGTTGTCTTACAAATAATATATTCAGTTTCTCACTATTAGGCCGGAGTCACACTTACGAATGACTTGCATGAGTCTGGCATCGCATTACCCAACACAGTTGCACACTCTCCTGACAGGAGCTAGTTGACTGCATGTATTTCTATGCAGCTAAGACGCTCGTACCCGGAGAGTGTGCGGACATGCCAGGTGATGCGATGCGAGACTCGTGAGAGTCACTCTCAAGCAACTCCAGCCGTAAGGTAGCTATACACATTAGATTAATGTCAGCCCAACCTGTGATTGTGGCGAGACTAATGTTGAATAGTGATGCTCAAACTTTACCCTGAGATATTGGGAAATAGAATGATTGAGCTGTTGGATTCGAACATTTCCAATCGTTATGTTCATAGTGGAGATACACAGTCACTAGAGGTTTCCAGATGTTATTCCATCTCCCATTCAAAAGACATCAACTCTCACTCAACTAAGAATGCATGTGTATGGGGAGTGGGAAGCAAGTCTAGAGAAGACCAACCAAAATGGTAGGTCTGCAAACCATGTCATATGAAGAATGGCTAAAAGAACTAGGAATGTTTAGTTTGAAAAAGAGAAGGCTGAGAGGAGACTTAATAGTGGTCAACAAATTTCTGAAAGGAAGTCACAGAGCAGAGGGAAACACCCTATTCTCATTAGCACAAGAAGTACAAGAAGCAGTGGGATGAAACTAAAAGGAAAGAGATTCAGATTAGACATTAGGAAAAACTTTCTGACAGTGAGTGCAGTCAGAGAGTGGAACAGGAGACCATGGGACGCAGTGAGCTCTCCATCCATAGAAATCTTCAAGCGGAAACTAGATAAACATATAGCTGGGATAATTTAAGAAAACCTGCACTCTCAGGGGGTTGGACTCAATGGCCCTTGAGGTCCCTTCCAACTCTACCATTCTGTGATCTAGAAAACAAGCCATATGTCTTGTGTCAGTGACAGGCTAAAATTTAATCCTTTAATAACAGGGAAGCCTTTGGCAAAGTTTGGGTTGCAAAGGAGATTCCTTGTCTTGTTTGACAGGTTCCCATCACGATTTTGGATCATTCTATCTACCGTGAGAAATAATTCAGAATACAACTTACCTAGTCTGTTGTGCATCACCCTTGACCAGACACAGTATTTGTTAATACCTTTAAAATAATAGCTGTCTACAAATATCTTAAAGTCTGTCACGATGTAGAGGGATCAGTTTTATTCTCATTTTCACAAGGAACAACTAGAACCAATGGTATGAAACTGATGGGGAGGAGACACAGATTAGATATTAGGAAAAAATTTTTAACAGTGAGGGTGATCAATGAGTGGAACTGGCTGCCACGAGAGGTGGTGAGTTCTCCTTCAGTGGAAGTCTTTAACCCCTTCATGACCTTGGACGGATCTATCCATCGAGGATCGTGTCCCGCTAAGCCCCGCCCCCTGCCGCGGGCAGGCGGCGTGGATCGGCACACATATCAGCTGTTTTCAGCCGCGTGTGCTATCACGTGACTATCGGTGGTTGCCATCATAGCACAGGGTCATGTGATGACGCCTGCAGCTACGAGGTTTCACTTTCGTTTTCCCTCGGCCGAGAGCAGAGGGAAAAACAAAGTGACTGAATCTGCTGTTTACAGCTGTATTGCTGTGATCAGCAGATAGATAATAGCGATCGGATTGCTGATCTCTATAGCCCCCTAGGGGGACTAGTAAAATAAAAAAAAAAGTAAAAAAAAAAAGTTTTAAAAAATAAAAAAAAAAAACTAAAAGTTCAAATCACCCCCCTCTCCCCCCATTGAAAATTAAAGGATTACAAAATAAATAAATATACACATATTTGGTATCGCCGCGTTCAAAAATGCCCCATCTATCAAAATATAAAATCAATTTATCTGATTGGTAAACGGCGTAGTGGCAAAAAAATTCCAAACGCCAAAATTACGTTTTTTTGGTCGCCGCAAGTTTTACGCAAAATGCAATAACAGGCGATCAAAACGTAGCATCTGCGCAAAAATGTTACCATTATAAACGTCAGCTTGAGACGCAAAAAATAAGCCATCACTGAGCCATAGATCCCAAAAAATAAGAACGCTACGTGTTTCGGAAAATGGCGCAAAACGTGCGCCACTTTTATTGGACAAACTTGTGAATTTTTTTAACCCCTTAGATACAAGTAACCTATTCATGTTTGGTGTCTACAAACTCGCACCGACCTGAGGCATCACATAGATACATCAGTTTTATCATATAGTGAACACGGTGAATAAAACATCCCAAAAACTATTGTGCGATCACACTTTTTTTGCAGTTTTTCCACACTTGGAATTTTTTTGCTGTTTTCCAGTACAATATATGGTAAAACCTATGGTTTCATTTAAAAGTACAACTCGTCCCGCAAAAAATAAGCCCTCATATGGCAAGATTGACGGAATAATAAAAAAGTTACGGCTCTCGGAAGAAAAGGAGCAAAAAACAAAAACGCAAAAACGGAAAGTGCCCGGTGGCTGAAGGGGTTAAAAAGAGGTTGGACGGACATCTGTCTGGGATGATTTAGTGAATCCCGCTTTGAGCAGGGGGTTGGACTAGATGACCCAGGAGGTCCCTTCCAACTCTAATATTCTATAATATTCTATAATCAAGTGCATTGATCAGGCTGGTAGGACTCCAAGCAAACTCAGCCATCATTTATTTCATAAAAGTGGAAACCAGCACGGCAAATTAGAAAATCTGATGTTTCGCGTCACATGAACTTTTCCTCCTACTTGTTTTCATCAGTAAGAGTCTTTGTAGTTAGAGTTTCCATAACTCGAAATGTATCAGTGAATGATTGTATCACTTTTCAATACATGTATGATAATTATATTTCATATTTAAATTTGCCAGTGATGGATTCCACCTTGATCAAAGAAATAACTGCACTTTGCATTTACTACTTATACATACAGCTAGTATAACCCTGTGAAATACCAATGATTGCGCTTATATCACTAGACATATGTGTTTTACAACGCCTTTGTTTTCCTTTCTGGAAAAATATAAATAAATTATGGCTGTCCCCCACAATGTTGATTTGAGTGTGCCAGGACACACCTAATGTACAAGGTTACTAGTAATTAATGCCTTGTAGTCAATCTATTAATTCATGTACTGGGGAGGAACAATAGAGAATAACTATGTTATAAGCAAAGAAAAAAATAGTTAAATGTAATAAAACAATAAATAAAACAAATAAGCTAGGAGAGTTTGCATGTCCACTTTAAATGTTTCACAAAGTTCCGATATAACACATATGAATTTACATATGCATGATAGCTGAGAGGAAAAAACATATTACAAATTTTGCAAATTTAGGAAAACACAGGGGGATAAAGGGCTTTAAATTAGTACATTACGTAGAGAAATATATGAATTTATTACACATTATAAAATTTGTCTTCTAGGAATAACCACTGTGCTGACAATGACAACTATCAGTACCCATCTCAGAGAGACCCTACCAAAGATCCCTTATGTCAAAGCTATCGACATCTATTTGATGGGATGTTTTGTATTTGTATTCTTGGCATTGCTGGAATACGCCTTTGTGAACTACATCTTCTTTGGAAAAGGCCCTCAACTCCAGAAGAAAGCAGCAGAGAAAGCAGAGAAAGCAACTAATGAAAAAAACAAACTGGAAATGAACAAAGTTCAGGTACTAGGAAACGTTTAAATTAATGTGGTTTGTGGTTCTCTATGAATAGGAGAGTAAGAATATGTGTACATACAGTATATACACTGAACAAAAATCTAAATGCAACACTTGTTCTTGCTCCCATTTTTCATGAGCTAAACTCAAAGACTGGGAATGTACAATATGATTTTGCCTGTTGGTGAACCAATGAAGTCTTACCATTGTTTGCTTCCCTCATCCTGTGTTGTCTGAGTAGTGTTCAGTCCATGTGGAAGGAGTGCAGGTGTTTAGTGGCATGAGCCTTGGTCTGTGCCAGATTCAACAGCTTGAATATCAGGCCACCAACACCCAGTCAGATTTGATCCATGAATAGGTCCATTGGTTTATAAACAGAGCCTGTGACTTGTCCAATCCACAGCACTGATATACATGAGGACACCTTGCATATACAGTACAGACTGATTGACTCCAAAAATGGGGCCCCATGCCTAGAGAACGTCTTCTAGCCCAGCCAGTTAAAGTCTGCCGAGATGAGCCATATGGGTCAAAAGAATGCTACCCCCACAATACATCAGCAGCGGAAGTGATCAGCATCTCATGAGAAAGAATTTTGAGGATCTGAAAAAAAGAATAGTTGCTCTACATAAAAATGTCCTAGGCTGTAAGAAGATTGCTTAGGCCAGAAACTGCAGCACGTTTGCCAATACCATACAGTGTTTTAAAAGACAGGTTCCACTCAGAACCGGCCACACCATGGTCGCCCAAAGAAGTTGAGTGTACATGTTCAGTGTCATATCCAGAGATTGCCTTCTCAAAATAGATGTATCAGGTCTGCCAGCATTGCTGCAGAGGTTAAAGGGGTGGGGGTCAGTCTGTTAGTGCTCAAACCATATGCCATACACTGCATGAAATTGGTCTACATGGCTGTCTTACCAGAAGGAAACTTCTTCTAAATATGATGCACTAGAAATCAAGAAATTGTGTGATTGTCTGTTCCCTTTTTTATTTTTATCATGGTATCCCAATAAGTTTATATGCAGATGTTCTATTATACAATTGTGTACTTATGTAAGAGTTTTTATCCTCCACTGCTAACAGTAAAAAAGCAGAAAATCCAAACACAGCAATGAAGCCAATGTTTTGCCTTTGAGAATCCTTTCACTTAGTTCTAGAGAACTACAGGTGCATCTCAATAAATTAGAATATCATTAAAAAGTTCATTTATTTCAGTTATTCAACACAAAAAAGGAAACGCATATATTATATAGAGTCATTACACACAGAGTGATCTATTTCAAGTGTTTATTTCTGTTAATGTTGATGATTATGGCTTACAGCCAATGAAAACCCAAAAGTCATTATCTCACAAAATTGGAATAATTACCACAAAACACCTGCAAAGGCTTCCTAAGCATATAAAATGGTCCCTAAGGGCCGCTTTACACACTACGACATCGCTCAAGTGATCTCGTTAGGGTCACGGAATTTGTGACGCACATCCGGCCGCTTTAGCGATGTTGTTGCGTGTGACACCTACGTGCGATCAAAAATTGTCGCAAACACGTGTAAAATCGCTAATCGTTGACATGCTCCCCTATTCCCAATTATCGTTGCTGCTGCAGGTACAATGTTGTCCGTCGTTCCTGGGGCAGCACACATCGCTATGTGTGACACCGCAGGAACGAGGAACATTTCCTTACCTGCGGCCACTGGCAATGAGGAAGGAAGGAGGTGGGCGGGATGTTATGTCCCGCTCATCTCCGCCCCTCCGCTTTTATTGGGCGGTCGCTTAGTGACGCCATTGTGACGCCGAACGAACCGCCCCCTTAGAAAGGAGACGGTTTGCCTGTCACAGCGACGTTGCTAAGCAGGTAAGTACGTGTGACGACTCCGATTTGCCCGTGACGCACAACGATGGGGGCGGGTATGCACGCTAGCGATATCGGTAACAATATCGAAGCGTGTAAAGTGGTCTTAAGTCTGGTTCAGTAAGCTATACAATCATGGGAAAGACTGCTGCCGACAGATGTCTAGAAGGCAGTCACTGACACACTTTCCCAAGCAGGGTAAGCCGCAAAAGATTATTGCTAAAGAAGCTGGCTGTTCACAGAGTGCTGTATCCAAGTATAATAATGGAAAGTTGAGTTGAAGGAAAAAGAGTGGCAGAAAAAGGTGTACAAGCAACCGGGATAACCGCAGCCTTGATAGGATTGTTAAGAAAAAGCCATTCAAAAATTTAGGGGAGATTCACAAGGAGTGGACTGCTGCTGGAGGCAATGTTTCAAGAGTCACCACACACAAATGTATCCAGTACATGAGCTACAACTGTTGCATTCCTTGTGTCAAGCCACTCATAACCAACGACAACGCCAGAAGCGTCTTACCTGGGCCAAGGAGAAAAAGAACTGGACTATTGCTCTGTGGTCCAAGGTGGTGTTTTCTGATGAAAGAAAATTTTGCATTTCATTTGGAAATCAAGGTCCCAGAATTTGGAGGAAGAGTGGAGAGGCCACAATCCAAGCTGCTTGAGGACTAGTGTGAAGTTTCCACCATCAGTGATGGATTGGGGAGCCATGTCATCTGTGGTGTAGGTCCACTGTGTTTTATCAAGACCAAAGTCAGCACAGTTGTCTACCAGGAAATTTTAGAGCACTTCATGCTTCCCTCTGCCAACAACATTTTTGCATCAAACGTACCAATACCTGGATTAATAACCACAGTAGCACTGTGCTTGATTGGCCAGCAAACTCGCCTGACCTAAACCCCCTTAGGCTAAGTTCACACACTGCGTTTTTTTGACGCTGCGTTTTTGTGCGTTTTTGGCCGCTAAAAACGCACAAAAACGCACCCGCGGCAAAAAAACGCATGCGTTTTTTCCGCGATTTTTTCGACACAGGTGCGTTTTTGTGCGTTTTTAGCGGCCAAAAACGCACAAAAACGCAGCGTCAAAAAGACGCAGTGTGTGAACCTAGCCAAACGCAGGAAAGAATTGACATGTCCATTTTTTTTTTAAGCTCAAAAACGCAGCTTAAAAAAACAGTTGAAAACTCATAGACTTTGCTGGGGAAGCAAAGTCATGCAGTTTTGAGCTCAAAAACGCACCCAAAAAACGCGCAAAAGCGCCGCGAAAAACACACTGTGCGCACATAGCCTTAGGCTGTGTGCACACTAGGCATTTTTTTGTGGCATCAAAAATGCTGCGTTTATGGCCGCTAAAAAATACACATAAACACATGCGTTTTTACCGCGATTTGGTGCGGTTTTGGATGCATTTTGCTGCGTTTTTATGTGTTTTTTTATCGGTGAACAATGCCATTAAAGATTGATGAAGAAAAAAAAAAAAAGATCTGATGTCATTTCCTTCATCAATCTGTTCTCCTTCATTCTCCACTAGTGTATGCAGGAAAGCAGACAGCAGCTGTAGAACTACAAGACTCAGTATGCTCCATCCAGTATTGTATGCTGGAGGGAGAGGCAGGGGGAGCAGAACTACAAGGCTCAGCATACTCAATCCACTAGTGTATGCAGGAGAGCTGACAGCAGCTGCAGAACTACAAGGCTTAGCATCCTCCATCCAGGACTGTATGCAGGAGTTTTTTGCTCAAAAACGTAAAAAAAACGACGTTGGCTTTGCCATATTTTTGTATGCCAGGTACAGCAGGCAGGTACGACTGCCCCAACCCCCAGCTGCTTATTTGTACTTGGCTGGGAACCAAAAATATAGGGAAGCCCTTTTTTTTTCAATTATTTTAATGAATTTCAGGAAATAATTAAAAAAAAAAAATGACGTCGCCCAATTTTTGTGTCCAGCCAGGTACAACTAGGCAGCTGGGGATTGGAATCTGCAGTGCAGGGTGCCCATGCTTTCTGGGAACCCCCGCTGTGAATTGCAGTCCGCAGCCACCCTAGAAAATGGCACTTTCATAGAAGCGCCATCTTCTGGCACTGTGTTCCAACTCTTCCAGCAGCCTTGATGCCGGGTGACTCACTGGGTAATAATGGGGTTAGGGCTAGCTGTGTATTATCAACTGGCCCTAAGCCCGAAATTCATGGTGTCACGCCAATATTAGACATGGCCACCATGAATTTTTAGTAAAGATATAAAAAAAAAATACACAGAGAAAAATATTTTTATTACAAATAAAACACAACACAATTAGTGACTCCATCTTTATTAAAATAAAGAACCCCCCTCCACAGTATCCTGGGTCAAGGGTCCCGCGCTGTGTAATCCAGATCCAATATCATCTGATCGGTTTGCTGGAAGGCAAAGCGATCAGATGATATGTCAGGTTCAAGGATGTGAATCACATGACACATCAGCTGATTGTATAAACGGCGTTTATATAATCAGCTGATGCATCAGTAGAAACAAAATAAATACACACGTCTGTGCAGGCTCCCGTCCCATCGCTGCAGGACCTGGCGGTAATCAGTGATGCGGTCACCTGACGGCATCAGCTGATAGTTTAAGTCGGCCGGGTGGTAAAAAGCCGGCCTTACCGCATCAGCTGATCACCGGCATGTCCTGCAGCGATCAGACGTGTCCCGGGAGTCTGCACACAGCCGGAGCAGGGGTGGTGGTACTGGGAAGAGGAGCTGGGAGCGGACATGTACCGGGAGTCTGCAGACAGGTGAGGATGAGATATTTTTTTTTCTTCACTGTTCATTTTTTATTTCGCAGCTGCTTCCACCTCCCGTCCGGACATGGCGCCGGACAGGAGAAGGAAGCAGTGGTGGCGGTACCTGGTGGATTCACGCTTCTGTGTTTACCAACAGAAGGAATCCTCTTCCTGTACACGTCACTGAACTACCCACCCCTTGCGTTTATAGCTGCATTTTTAGTCATAGAAACGCAGCTATATTTGCAATTTGCGTTTTTCATTGCGTTTTTGAACATCTCATTGAACTCAATGGGTCAAAAACGCAGGAATAATTGACATGCTGCGTTTTTGTAGGCACCACAAATATGCAGCTAAAAATAACGCTGTGTGCAGACAGCAAAAATTAAAAACTCATAGACTTTGCTGGTGAAGCAAAGTCGTGCAGTTTTCTGAACAAAAACGCACCCGAAAAATGCACAAAATGCCGCGAAAAAACGCCTAGTGCGTTTTTCACAGCGTTTTTGCTCGTTTTTCGGGTGCGTTTTTGGCCTCAAAACTGCATGACTCTGCTTCCCCAGCAAAGTCTATGAGTTTTCATTTTTGCTGTCCGCACACAACTTTTTTTTTAAGCTGCGTTTTTTAGCTAAGGCTATGTGCACACGCTGCGTTTTTGTGCGTTTTTGGCTGCGTTTTGCTGCGTTTTTGATCTCTGCGTTTTTTTTGCGTTTTTCCAATGCATTTCATAGGGGGAAAACGCAGAAAAGCGCAGGAAAGAATTGACATGTCCATTTTTTTTTTAAGCTCAAAAACGCAGCTTAAGGCCTCTGCCACACATCCGTGCCTCCGGCACGTGTTTGGCATTTTTTACACGTACCGGCGGCACGGAGACATGTACAGCAATGCTACCCTATGGTAGCAGGCACACACACGTAAAACCACACGGAACGTGTGTCCGTGTGCGTTTGTACGTGTGTGCGATTTTCAAAGCGCTGACATGTCAGTGTTTTCTCCGGCAGCACGGGTGTTACACGGCCCGCACCCGTACCACACGGGTGTAGTGTGGATGCGGTCCCGTGTGACACGCGCCGGAGTAAACACACATGTCAGGGAAAAAAATAAAAAACATTAACTCACCTTCTCCAGCCCTCCTGTCTCTGCCGCTGCTGCCTCTTGCTGCCGACCGCCGCTCATTAATCTCATAGAATATTCACTTCACTGCCTGGCAGCAGCAGCAGCGGGGAGACGGGAGGGCTGGAGCCCGAGGATCAGCACCACGGACAGCAGCGCGGACAGCAGGGAGGACCAGGTGAGTATAATAATAACTGATTCTACGTGTGCTATCGCGGATAGCACACGTAGAACACACGTGTCACGCACGTACCAGAGACACGTACTTACCTGCACGCAACACGCAGGGAAAATACGTGTCTCTCGGCACGTGCGTGAAATTCACGTGAGTGTGGCAGAGGCCTAAAAAAAAGTTGTGTGCGGACAGCAAAAATGAAAAGTCATAGACTTTGCTGGGGAAGCAAAGTCATGCAGTTTTGAGGCCAAAAAAGCACCCTAAAAACGCACTGTGTGTACATAGCCTTAAAAAAAAATGGACATATGTCAATTCTTTCCGGCGTTTTTCTGCGTTTTCCCCCCATGCAATGCATTGGAAAAACGCAAAAAACGCAGAGATCAAAAACGCAGCCAAAAACGCACAAAATCGCAGTAAAAACGCATGCGTTTTTGCCGCGGGTGCGTTTTTGTGCGTTTTTAGCGGCCAAAAACGCAGAAAAACGCAGTGTCAAAGAAACGCAGCATGGGCACATAGCCTTAAGGCCCAGTCACACACAACGACTTACCAGCGATCCCGAAAACGATGCAACCTGATAGGGATCGCTAGTAAGTCGCTGGGAGGTCACAGGTGAGATGTCACACAGTCAGACCTTACCAACGATGCAGAACAATACAGGTCGCAGTTGCGACCTGTATAGTGATCTCAGCAGTTACTGTGACCCTGTCACACAGTGTCAAACACAGCGATGTGTCCTGCCCAGCAGGACATTGCCTTTGATGAAAATGGCCTGGACCATTCAGCAACGACCAGAGATCTCAAAGCAGGGGCCTAATCGCTGGTAGGTGTCACACATAACAAGGTCGCTAACGGGATCGCTATTGCGTCACAGAAACCGTGACTCAGCTGCGATCTCGCTAGCGATCTCGTTATGTGTGACGGTACCTTTAGTATAACTACAAGTTCTGCTGTAACACACTCATTTATCAGTGGTTTGCTCAGGAGTTTACACTGCTATCACTATATTTACACAAAGATAACAGGGCACTTAAAGGGTAAGCTCACACAGTGCTATTTTCACGGCGTTTTTGCGTGTTTTTCGGGTGCGTTTTTGTTCAGAAAACGCTGTGACATTGCTTCCCCAGCAAAGTCTATGAGTTTTCATTTTTGCTGTCTGCACACAGCGTTTTTTTTAGCTGTGTTTTTGTGCTGCACACAAAAACGCAGCATGTCAATTATTTTTGCACTGCATTTTCCACCCATTGCGTTCAATGAGATGTTCAAAAATGCAATGAAAAATGCAAATTGCAAATATAGCTGCGTTTTAGTGCGTTTCTATGACCAAAAACGCAGCTATAAACGCAAGGGGTGGGTAGTAAAGTGACATGTACAGGAAGAGGATTCGTTCTGTCAGTAAACACAGAAGCGTGAATCCTCCCGTTACCGCCACTGCTGCGTCCACCTCTCATCCTGTGCATGTCAGGACGGCGCCATGGACGAGCGGGAGGTGGAAGCAGCTGTGAAATCAAAAGTGAACAGCAGGAAAAAAAATGTCATACTCACCTGTCTGCAAACTCCCGGTGCCATGTCCGCTCCCAGCTCTTCTCCCGGTACCACCGCTCCGGCTCTGTGCAGTGTCCCCAGGCACATCCGATGGCTGCAGGACCTGGCGATGGATCACCTGATGTGGTCACCTGACGCGTCAGCTGATCGTAAGCCTCACGGTGACGCCGGCGCCCGGCCGGCTTCACCTATCAGCTGATGCCGTTAGATGACTTCATCACTGATTACCGGCAGCTCCTGCAGCGATCGGATGGGATCAGACTCCACTCCAGGAGCGTCCGGTAATCAGCACATAAGGTTTTTTTTGGTTTTTTTTGCACTGATGCTTCAGCTGATTGTATAAATGGCATTTATACAATCAGCTGCTGTGTCATGTGATTCACATCCTTGATCCTGACACATCATCTGATCGCTATGCCTTCCAGCAAACCGATCAGATGATATTGGATCCGGATTGGACGGCGCAGGACCCTTGACCCAGGATTACTGCGGAGGGGGGTTCTTTATTTCAATAAAGATGGAGTCAGTAATTGTGTTGTGTTTTATTTCTAATAAAAATATTTTTCTGTGTGTTGTGTGTTTTTTATCTTTACTAGAAATTCATGGTGGCCATGTCTAATATTGGCGTGACACCATGAATTTCGGGCTTAGGGCTAGCTGATAATATACAGCTAGCCCTAACCCCATTATTACCCAGCGAGCCACCCGTCACCAGGGCAGCTGGAAGAGTTGCATACAGCGCCAGAAAATGGCACTTCTATGAAAGCGCCATTTTCTTGAAATTCATGAAATAATTAAAAAAAAAAAAGGGCTTCCCTATATTTTTGGTTCCCAGCCGGGTACAAATAGGCAGCTGGGGGTTGGGGGCAGCCCGTACCTGCCTGCTGTACCTGGCTTGCATGCAAAAATATGGCGAAGCCCATGTCATTTTTGGGGGGGGGCAAATCACTCCTGCATACAGTCCTGGATGGAGGATGCTGAGCCTTGTAGTTCTGCAGCTGCTGTCTGCTCTCCTGCATACACTATTGGATGGAGTATGTTGAGCCTTGTAGTTCTGCTCGCCCTGCCTCTCCCTCCAGCATACAGTCCTGGATGGAGCATGCTGAGCCTTGTAGTTCTGCAGCTGCCTGCTCTCCTGCATACACTAGTGGAGAATGAAGAACATATTGAAGAAGGAAATGACATCAGACTTTTTTTTTTCTTTTTTTTTCTTCAACAATCTTGAATGGACTTCCAGTTATGCGCACTACATGAGTTTGAAGCCGTGACACGTACACCCGGCTTCATAGTGCACATGACTGAAACTCCGGGGTCATGCGTACTGAGCCAAACTCCAGTGTCAGGCGGCGATGGTAGCGGAGAGGTGAGTGAGATCATCCTGTGACGCTGCACATTCATTAGCATGATAAGCACACCCACAGGAGTGCACTCGCATGCTAATGGAGCCGACTAGCCAGGGGAACTAATGCCCAGGGGACTAGTCCCTTCACTCATTAGCATATAATAAAATATATTTAGAAATCCTTTTTCTGAAGATCCCTTTATCTATGCTAGTGTATATGTGTCGCCCTGGGCAAGCCAGGAGACACAGGTCACACACCACCACACCTTACATCCCAGGTAGGAACAACACAGCTAACCAGAAATCCTTGTTGCCTTCCTCCAGAGGCTGATGATTCACACCAGGGGGTGGGCCAGGCGGTTGGCTCCGCCCACCAAGGAGGTCACAGCTCTGGAGGCGGGAGAAACCAGGCAGTCAGCTCAGGGACGAGCTTGAGAAAACAACAGAGACAGCTCAGGGAGGAGCAGGAGTGAGGAGCTAAGATGAGCTAAGTAAGTGAAAGTGAAAGTAGAAAAGTGGAAAAGGAGGAAAGCAAGTGAGGTGACAAGAAAGAAGGAAAGCCTGAAGGGTCCAGCTTTGTGTAGGACCAGGTCAGCAAGGTCAGCAACGGCGGTGACTGTCTGGAGGGGGACCGTTTGGAAGTTCCTGGAAGGACCCCGTTGGCTGTGTGCCCGGCGGTCTGGAGCAGTGTTCCGAAGGACAGTCAGCACCAGGGCAGGGGCCTCTCGGACCCCGGCAAGGCTAGGAGTCGCCAAATTTGCCAAATCCGTCAGTGAAGAGGACGTAGATCCCCCAACAACAAAGTCCCGATTGAAGGCAACAGCCCAGCGAGAGTAGAAGAGACACCGCCACCGCCAAGGCACCCGTTTCTTAGGGCCAGCGCCTGCGGGCAAAGAGTAGAGCTCCCCCGGTCCAGCTTGAAGCCGGGGAGCGGGTTACCGGTGGGGACCCATCGCAACCAACAAGTACATCAAGGTGCAAGGAAAAGGGACATCACCGTCACCTACCGGGAGAGCAAGTGCAGCCGTCCGTGGGACCGTCTATCCAGCCGTTTGGTTTACCGTAAAAACTGCGTCACGTCTCAGGCTGAGTGAGTACCACAGTGCCGCAAGGCACAGCGCTGCCCACGCGTCCCTGCGCCCACCAGGCCCTGCACCTCACAAACCATCACCGGGCCCCG
Organism: Anomaloglossus baeobatrachus; assembly: GCF_048569485.1. NCBI lineage: Eukaryota > Metazoa > Chordata > Amphibia > Anura > Aromobatidae > Anomaloglossus > Anomaloglossus baeobatrachus. The sequence goes on from NC_134353.1 coordinate 124,172,446, forward strand.
GGGTCACCAACCCCTACCCACGGAGGGGCAACACAACACCTGGCTGCTCCGCATCACCATCCCCGGGAGCCCCGTATAGAGCAGCGGTGGTGAAATCACCACAACCGTGGGTGGAGTCACGGACAATAATCATCCCCACACCCAACAACCCCCTTTCACTCACGGGCGAGGAGTGCCGCTCGAGAAACCCCCGGGATCCGGCCCACCGCTCGAGCCACCACTGAGCAGCAGCCGCCGGACCCGAGCAGAAGGGGGTGAGCGTAGTGTGCTGACACCCTCCTCCCCGCCCGCGACAACTTGGCGTCACGAACAGGATCTTACCGCTCTGCCGTCTGGTAGAGATGCGCCTTGTTACCGCCGGAGGTATCCGGCAGAAAAATTTCAGAAGCCGCCATCTTTGGCGCGAAAAGTTCCCGCTCGAGCGTCTTCTCGAGCAGTAGAGGCGTGAAGGCCAAAACCCCGCCCTGAGAGAGGAGGGGCCGGAAAGAGCTAAGGGGGACGCGATGGCGGCTGGCCGCATGTGAGCGCGGCTGTGGAAGCAGGGACGCCAGGACCTTGCGGCCATTTATTGGTTCCTGGAAGAGGCCACTGCTAAAGATGCTGAGTCCGACCAACAACACCGTGGTCCCCGCGCCCGGCATGGCGGCATGGGTGGAAGTCCGGACCGCCCAGCTAAGCAGCCGTCTGCAGGTCCGCATGCAGCTCCTCCTGGAGGAGTGGGAGGCCGACATGGTGGAAGTGGTGGCTGCTATGTGGAGATGCGAGGTGGAGGAAAATTTGGAGGAACGGGTAAGAGACCCACGTCCCTGTATTCCCGAGGGATCGGCCGCTGCGGCTGAGGGGCCCGGCCTACACCCGTTCACCCTGCTGCCTCTCCCGCTACCCGCGTTAGCTGCTGCTGCCCCACCACTAGGCCCGCTACCACCACCACCGGTAGCGGTACCCTGCCAATCCGCCCCGGCGGACCGACCTGCAGCAGAAGCTCATGACCACCCTGAACCGCTTCTATGGAAGAAGCCAAAGGCTGAGCCCGTCAGCAAAGATGCACCGGAGGCACGGCGGGGATGTAGCTGCCAGGAGGCAGAGGAGGCCATGTCACAGCGGGGTCCCTCATTACTGAAGGTGCCGGTCGTAGCCGACACGGAGGGACTCTGGCTGGGTCCGTCCCCCGCACACGCTGAATCGGAGCAAACAGAAAGTGCGACGGCAACAGCAGCTGCGCAGGGAGATCGATGCCCGAGAGGGGTGTAGAGCGGATGTGCATGCCCGCATGAATATGGAGGAAGATGACCCGCAGCTAGCTACCATCGGGGTCCACGGCGGTGCACCATGTGAAGGTGGCACTAGAGCCCCGCGATTGAGGATGGACTGCTAAGCCGGCGGTCCTCCGCCTAAAAGTTATCCCCGTTGGGACCACCATTTTGTTTGTTTGAAAATGATGAAAAATGATGATTACCGAAGTTTCACCTGATTGTCTTTGTGATTGCAACCGGCTGGAGCCGGCACCGTTGTCCCCGTGGGGACCGTTAAAAAGTTTTTGCATGGGAACTATCCATGGACAAGCCCGTGAACTTGCAGGGCAACCACAAACGTTAAGTGGCTTGTAAATATGTTGTTTACCGTTACCGTTTTCCGCAATGCCGCCTCCGGAGAGGCAGGTTGGAGGGAGGGCCCTGAGCAGAGCAGGCTAGGGCCCAGCCACCAAAGGAACCGGTGGCTACCCTCTGGAGGGAAGGACAGATCCCGCTCGGGTACCGTGTGCTGGACTGTGGGTCAAGGGGTGCTGCCTGGGTTTTAGGGGCAGCATCAGGGCCAGGTTGCTTGGGTGGGAGAGAGCGGAAACCGAAACCGTGAACCGTTATGCAACATTAAAAGAAATGTGCCTTCCGTCTTGGGAAGAGTTATTATTAAAAATGTAAATATGTTATATCACTATGTTATCTTTTTCAGAAAAATAAAACCGGTGTTGGACGGCAGCCCGCAGACGGTCTGCATTTTGCTAAGGGGGAATGTGTCGCCCTGGGCAAGCCAGGGGACACAGGTCACACACCACCACACCTTACATCCCAGGTAGGAACAACACAGCTAACCAGAAATCCTTGTTGCCTTCCTCCAGAGGCTGATGATTCACACCAGGGGGTGGGCCAGGCGGTTGGCTCCGCCCACCGAGGAGGTCACAGCTCTGGAGGCGGGAGAAACCAGGCAGTCAGCTCAGGGACAAGCTTGAGAAAACAACAGAGACAGCTCAGGGAGGAGCAGGAGTGAGGAGCTAAGATGAGCTAAGTAAGTGAAAGTGAAAGTAGAAAAGTGGAAAAGGAGGAAAGCAAGTGAGGTGACAAGAAAGAAGGAAAGCCTGAAGGGTCCAGCTTTGTGTAGGACCAGGTCAGCAAGGTCAGCAACGGCGGTGACTGTCTGGAGGGGGACCGTTTGGAAGTTCCTGGAAGGACCCCGTTGGCTGTGTGCCCGGCGGTCTGGAGCAGTGTTCCGAAGGACAGTCAGCACCAGGGCAGGGGCCTCTCGGACCCCGGCAAGGCTAGGAGTCGCCAAATTTGCCAAATCCGTCAGTGAAGGGGACGTAGATCCCCCAACAACAAAGTCCCGATTGAAGGCAACAGCCCAGCGAGAGTAGAAGAGACACCGCCACCGCCAAGGCACCCGTTTCTTAGGGCCAGCGCCTGCGGGCAAAGAGTAGAGCTCCCCCGGTCCAGCTTGAAGCCGGGGAGCGGGTTACCGGTGGGGACCCATCGCAACCAACAAGTACATCAAGGTGCAAGGAAAAGGGACATCACCGTCACCTACCGGGAGAGCAAGTGCAGCCGTCCGTGGGACCGTCTATCCAGCCGTTTGGTTTACCGTAAAAACTGCGTCACGTCTCAGGCTGAGTGAGTACCACAGTGCCGCAAGGCACAGCGCTGCCCCCGCGTCCCTGCGCCCACCAGGCCCTGCACCTCACAAACCATCACCGGGCCCCGGGGTCACCAACCCCTACCCACGGAGGGGCAACACAACACCTGGCTGCTCCGCATCACCATCCCCGGGAGCCCCGTATAGAGCAGCGGTGGTGAAATCACCACAACCGTGGGTGGAGTCACGGACAATAATCATCCCCACACCCAACAACCCCCTTTCACTCACGGGCGAGGAGTGCCGCTCGAGAAACCCCCGGGATCCGGCCCACCGCTCGAGCCACCACTGAGCAGCAGCCGCCGGACCCGAGCAGAAGGGGGTGAGCGTAGTGTGCTGACACCCTCCTCCCCGCCCGCGACATATACATGGACAGTTAGGCAGGGATCAGCAATATACATCCAGAACTGCTCATGGTTCTGGGTGCATTTTGGACCTGACAGGTTACCTTTAATTGGGTTTTCTACCACTTTCTTTTATTTTAAATATGGCCAAAATGTGCTAAAATAATAACACACATACTCCTACCTACCTCCATTGGCTGCAGCAGTCACATGCCGACAGTGCTGGAAGACAAGGAGACACCAGGAGATTTATCCAGTCATTCAAGAGAATCATAAAGGATTGATGGATAAGTGTTATTATTTTTATATCAGACCAGGCCATATGTTAAATAAAATAATGGGGTGGAAAACACCTTTAACATGGTATAGAATATGACAGACCAAAATATAAAATTAATTGAAGTCCTGTCCCTGATCCCGCAGTAGCAGCTTTCTGCAATTATCTTACAATTCAGTACTTTTGTAGCCAAAGTTATTTGTCAGTCTTTGGGGATGCTAGTATACCTGACCCTCTATTGTACATTCATACTTCAACTCATTGTCCATTCATCTCCATTATCTTTCTGCTGACTCTTTTAAAATCAATGTAGTATTTATTAGACAAAATATCATCTTCACCTACTCGAGATGTTCTTCCTGCCAAGAAAATAACAGGTTACTGGGAAATATCACACTATTTTTCTCTGGTCTGTAATAGCTCAGTTCTCTGACTTATAATCTAAATGTCTATGGTGGACAAATCAATAAAAATATACGGTAAGTACAAAAAGAACATTTTTTTAAATTAAATGACAAAGTATAAACTGACCTCAGAGGGTTAGGAATTAAAGGAAATCTTTGATCCTCATTTGATCCTATTTTGTCTTGTAGTGTAATTAGAAATGAAGAATATATAAAGAATCAAATATATACATCTAAGGAAAACAATTATTTATCCTTCATTCCTCTTTTCTGCAATCTTGTATCTGGTTGTGAGACAACTGACTGCAGTAGGAGTTGTGCTCTGTGGTTCAGTCACTTTTTTCTGTTATCTGTTAGGCCCCTTTCACACATCAGTTTTTTGCCATCAGTCACAATCCGTCGAATTTTGAAAAAAAACGGATCCGGCGACATTTCTCATCGACTTGTATTAGTGATGGATTGCGATGGATGGCTCCACATTTCCTCTGACGGTCAACGGATCTAAAAATGGTTGTCCGTCGGCTGGAGACGATGGCCAAATTAAGGTTTTTTGTGTATGTGGAAAAAAAGAGACAGCAACGGATCCGTCGCTGTTCATCGTTTGGTAGAATGGAAGCCTATGGGTGTAGGATCCGTCATAGTCCATCAAATGACGGAATCCGGCGTCGCATTCCGATTTTTTTAACTGAGCATGCTAGCCCCAGCTAGTCGGATCCGTCAAAGAACAGATCCATCGCATCAGTTTAGCCACAATCTGCGACCAATCCGTCTAGAAAATGGATTGTGACTGACAACAAAAAACTGATGCATGAAAGGGGCCTTAATAAAAAGTGTAAGATATTGTTAGAAAATTACCCCTACTTTCTGAGGAGCAACAGAGGATCCAAGACACACACTCATTTATTAGTCAACAAGAGTGATGAGCGAGTGTTCAGTACTCGAATCAAGCCGGTCGGACACTTGTAGGGGATTTGCTCAAGTAACTATACTCGTTAAGTATGGAACTCAATTTGAAATCCAAGCATTTTTCTGATAGACCCTGCCTGGGGGCAGTAAAGTTGCTGACATGGATGGAAACAGTGCTCTAATGGATGGGGAAGATGCCTGACAACTCTGACTCCCATCTCTCTGCTGGGAACAATGTTGTCAGAGTATTAAGCCACTTTTATGAAATGACAATAAAACATACACAACCAAAGATAAAATGGATTTTAGAGAAAAAAAATGTTAGGAAACATTCTTTTCTGTATAATGACATGTACATAAAGTAAATTAAAAAAGTGAAAAACAAATGCTTCCTCCACCCTTTAGGCTATGTTCACACATAGTATTTGTGCACTTTCTCATTGTATTCAATAATGTTAAAATGCTGAAACAATTGGCATGCTGCTTCTTTCAAAAATGTGCGCACACGGCTTTTTGCCGCAGATTTGGTGCGGTTTTTGTTCATAACCTTTCTGCAGTCCTTCACCAGCAAAGTCTATGGGAAATCCAAAATGGTGTGCACACACTGCATTTTTGTTCCCTACAGGTTTTGCTGCAGAATTTCTGCAGCAAAAAGAAGTAGCATGTCACTTTTTTCTGCAGGTACCTGCGGTTTTACCATAGATAATGGTTAAAAACCGCAGGGACCTACCTGCGGAAAAACCGCACCAAAACTGCAACAAACTACGGTAAAACCACATGCGGCTTTTGGGTGCGTTTTGGTGCATTTTCTTGCATCGGGTACGGAATTCTGCCAGAGGGTGTGGATTTTTCTTAAGAAACACAAATTTCCCAGTGCGCACAGACCCTTAATCAGGTAAAAAAAAACAAAAAAGTTTGTGTACATTAGATTTATGAAATCTCCTTGTTTTAGCTGATTCTGTAAAAAATCATATCAATTTGCACAAAACCTCATGAGAAAAGATTATAAAAAAACGCAGAAAAATAATGCAGTGTGAAACTTAGCCTTAATAGCCGGGCCATTGCTCACATTATTTCACCATATTTATTTACACCCTGGAAGACACATAGATGAGGGCCTAACATTAAGTTTGGAATCACAGATAGCACACGGAGAGCACATTAACAGCACACGCTGAACGCACACACACGGGACATACATACACATACGCACCTACACCACGGACCATACCAAATGTGTGTTTTTATCATGGACGTGTGACGTGTGAAGGGGCCCAAGCAAGATTTTTCTTGCTCAAGAGTGCATCATAAATCCCCAAAAATGCAGTAATTCAACATTGCCTTAATAAGCAAAAGTGTCAATTTTTGTGTCATTTATATAGTATTTCAGGGTGATTCCAATTTTTTTCTAAGAACATCAAGCAGGTTAAATGTATTTTTTCAAAGGGCTCAATGATTGGAAAAGAAAATAAAAGAAATAATATTCACCCTTACCGATGCCCTATAGTTGCTGTTCCAATGTTTTGTTAAGCAGGAAATGTTACACTTACACTTATTGAGCAAAGAAGTGACCCAGAACAGCTAGTGACTGGTTAAGTGAGCATTTCTGGTGTGTTGAGATGGGACAGGCCATGGAAACCATTGTTGCATGGTAAGGGTCGAACTAAAGCCTACTTTACAAGTTTCAATTTCGCATACAATATCGTATGCGATTTGCAACGCCCCCATCGTATGCGCGGTACGTTCAATTTGTTGAAAGTGCCGCACAGACGATTCACCCCCGTCACACGCACTTACCCGTCCATATGACCTCGATGTGGGTGGCGAACATCCACTTCCTGGTGTGGGAGGGACGTTCGGCATCATATCGACGTCATGCGGCAGCCGGCCAATAGAAGCAGAGGGGCGGAGATGAGACGGACGTATACATCCCGCACACCTCCTTCCTTCCGCATTGTCGGCGGGAGCCGCGGACGGAGGTAAGCTGTCGTTCAATGTTCCCGGGGTGTCACACACTGCGATGTGTGCTGCTGCGGGAACATTGAACAACCTCATGTTCATTTTTTGAGGAATGAACGACGTGCATGCGATGAACGGATTTTCGTTCAATCGCAATTGCACGGAGGTTTTACACACTACAATTATACTTACGATGCCGGATGTGCGTCACTTACGATGTGACCCCGCCGACACACCGTAAGATTTATTGTAGCGTGTAAAGCGGGATTAAGAGATACAAAGGATCATTGTACACGGACAAGCAAAAGGGTAACAATGTTTTTAACGTTTGACTTTCAGGTTCCATATCTCCCCATCCAATACAACTTTGATCATGAGACTACCATCATTTTATACACAATCATCTTGACTATCTCATACATAAATTTTGCTTGTAACTATTTGGCATATGATTAGTTATTCAGATTCTTATTGTGTTAGCACGGTAGCTCAGTGGTTAACACTGCAGTCTTGCAGTGCTGTGGTTCTGGGTTTAAATCTCACCAAAGACAACATCTGCAAGGAGTTTGTATGTTCTCCCCGTGTTTGCATGGGTTTCCTCCGGGTCTCCGGTTTCCTCTCACACTACAAAGACATATAGATAGGGAATTTAGAATGTGAGCACCAATGGGGACAGTGTTCCTGTAAAGCGCTGCGGAATATGTTAGCGCTATATAAAAATTAAGATTTTATTTTTTGTTGCTGCATTGTTATTTTTTTGCTCCTAAAAATCTAAATATTACAATTTTTATTATTTTGTTAGTATTTTGTAATTCCACCTTTGGCTTTCAACACTCCCTGAATTCTTCTGGGCATGCTCTCGATCAGACTCAAGCATGTCTCTTATATACGTTCCTAATGTTGGTGCACACTGGTCAACTCACGGGTATATATACAACTCTACCTACAAGGTTTTGATTGGGTTGAGGTCTGGTGACTGTGGGGGCCAATCCAGCACCTCTACTTCATTGTCATTGAACCATTTCTTTTCAACATATTCTGCGGGCTGTTGTTGTGCTTGAATACTTTGTCGTTCTTTTCATACCCATAGTACTGGAGTGTACGAAGTAACTCGTCTTGTAGGATACTCACACATAGCTCAACATTGAAACTACCATTGAACCTGGTCAAGAATCCAATGACTTTGGCTGTGAAATAACCCCATATCATCAGGCTTTTTCCTCCGAACTTGACTGTTCCTTCAATTTGTCAATCCATTAGCCTTTTTTTCCCTTGTTTGTTCCAGACCCATTTGTACCTATCAGAGCCTAGTCTATTGACTTTCATTTCATCACTCCAAATCACTTGTTTCTTATGTTCTACTGTGCACTTTTCATATTTTTTGCAAAGTCGAAGTTGAGACTTCTTTACCTTTTTTCGGCCATCATTCCAGACTTGTGTAACATGCATCACATGGATGTCTATGATCTCACTATTATGAAGCACATGAGCCACCTTTAATGCTGTGTTTGTCGCGCCAGAACTGATAGACCTTGTGATAAGCTAACTTGTTGACTGATATTTTGCCAGGAAGTCCACCTATTGGCTTTTGAATGGCTAAACGGACTTAATTTTGTATTCTTCTAACTGTCATGGCCTCACATGATGCAGGTTGGTAATTTTATTGACCTAGAGACCGCTATCTATGAGCTGGATGATGTTGTTGCTCTTTTATTGGGAAATCTTCTTCATGGCTGCACCTTGATTCAAACCAGTGACTTTCGCTTGGGAATCAACCTAATAAAACACTGAACTTAACCATAGAGCCCTAACTAAAACATAACATTTATTAATTATATTAAAATGGTCTGAAACCACATAACATAAGTAGCAAATCGGTGCACAGAAGGAAGGAGGAAAAAATCCCTACAACATCCACTCCCTCATTAGTGGATATTGTAGGGATTTTTTTCCACCTCCCTTCAGTGCACCGATAGAGGAAGAAAAAGATTTTTCAAATACCAGGAGCAAAACAGTAACAATGCAGTGACATGACAAGAATCTGCATAAGTAATCATATGCTAAATAGTTGAAAGTCAAGTTTAAGCATGTGATGGCCAGGATAATTGTCTTTAAAATTAAGGTAGTTTCACACTCAGAGCTATAGTGGATGGTTAGATATGAAGCCTGAAAGTCAAAAGTTCAAAACATTGTTACCCTTTTGCTCGTCAGTGTAGCTGAGATTTTCTCATTTTATTTTTTTTTTCTGTTACTAATTGAATTTTATGAACAGATAAGGTAAAATAGTGTAAATGTGACGCCCTGACAAAAACAGGTAGTCACAGATAGGCCCCCGCATAACACCTTCCCTCACACAGGTAACACACAGCCAACCTGAAAACCTAGTCACCCCCCTTAGGGAAAGATAGGCATACCAGTGGGCGGGACCAGGTGGTTGGACACACGCACCCCGGGGTCTAGACAGCCCGGGGCGGGAAAACAAACAGATCAGTTGAGTAGTGCAAGTTGAAAGGAGTGTGGGCAGGAGCTAGGTTCAAGTTGAACGATGCCAGGGTTGGAGCCCTGGTGCCTTGGATAGGAGGCAGATGGTGGTCTCCGTCAGCAGGAGATGGGAAGACGGCTCGGCAGAACCGAGGTGGACCGGGACAGGGTTGTAGTCTGCCGGTACTGACACAGGGAACCGACCCGGAAACCGTAGCACAGAGGGGGTACTCGGACCCTAAAGCCAGGACCGGCAACCAGCGGCTTAGCTAATTAACTGTTTGAGGGCAGGATTATAGGTCCTGTCCCACCTAAAGTCCCTCATAGAAGACAACAGCCCCCGATAGGGATAGAGGGCCACCGCGAGGGCCCATAGATTCCATGGGCCAGCGTCTGCAGGCACAGCTCCTCAGGCCACATCCAGCCGGGAGCGGACTCCTGGGTTCCATACCAGGCAGTCCACCATACACAAACAAGTGCAGAGGAAAGAACAGTGACCACCAGCCTGGGTGGGGGACGCGAATGCAACCGGCCGCGGCGGCCGGCCACCAGCATCTTGGTTTACCAGAAGACTCGTGTGATTCATTTGCTGTGAGTAACCAATTATCCCCTTGCACATCCGGGCATACTGTACCGTTGCCATCGCTACACCCTGCACAAAGACACTGGGTCCCGGGGCAACCATCCCTACCCATGGAGGGGCTAACATCCAGCTGCCACTACATCTCCCCTGGGTGCCCCATAATAGCAGCGGTGGTGTCCCACTTCACCACACACCGTGGGTGGCATCACGAACTTAATACGGCCTAGCCCGTACATCTACGTCCCCCCTTTTATTCGGCCCCCCGGGTCCGGAGACCCTCAAACCACTCCCCGGAAGGTCCGGGCCCGAGCAGCTGAGGCTGCTGGCACGGGGGTGGCACATAATGAAATTACAAGAATGTATTGCTACGTAGTTATATTTATACAGGATTCTTAGCTAAATATTTGGAAAAGTATGAACATTATAGCAAGCTTCAATGTATAAAAGTTTTTTCTATAAAGATTAATTACTTGTTTGTTCGCAGGTTGATTCACATGGCAACATTCTGCTCACAACTCTCGAGATCCGAAATGAAGTCAGTGGATCAGAAGTCTTAACTAGTACTATTGATCCGCGAGCTACCATGTTCTCCTACGACAGTGCAAGCATCCAGTATCGAAAGCCAATCGCCAATAGAGATATGTACAGCAGAAGCAATCTGGATAGGCACATAGTCCACAAAAAAGGCCGCTTAAGGAGAAGCGCCTCCCAAATGAAGATTAAAATTCCTGATTTGACTGATGTCAATGGTATAGACAGATGGTCGAGAATGATATTCCCTGTTGCATTTACTTTCTTTAATGTTGTGTATTGGCTCTATTATGTACACTAACTTATGCAGTTAGATCACCCTTTTGAAGACAGTAGTTCTATTTTTCTGATCCTGAAGGGACTGCATTAGCAATAGTGCTGCAAATTCAAGGTAAGATATTCAGCCATTAAAATGATTTTAGTGTTTGCACACTACATTTAATTTTCAACTGGTAGGTATTTTAGAAAGCAAGATCTTAGCTTTTACTGAAAATAATTTGTTGTCTTCTGAACTGGAAGACAGAAATGACTCCAATACATTATGGTGAGAAAAAGCTTTATACATATATTATACATTGTGTTTCAGTCCTAACCTCTTGGCTGCAAAAGGAAAATCCCAGCAACACATTGCAGGGAAGAGATTAGGACACCGGTCTGCACACATTTTATACTTTCAATAGATTTATCTGAAAAGCCTTTTTTACACATCAGATCATTGTTTTTTACGAATACAGAAATGCCATTAAAGTCAAGTTGAGGTTTACAGCTACATGTCAACACTTTTGGTAATTGGACACCAAAAGCATGGACATATCATTGTCATGGTCAATATAATATGCCAGGTAGCATACTAAGGATATACGCTTATCCTAAATAGGTTCATTATGTAACATAGAAATGAATGTTCACTGCCAAAACCCCTTTAGACCCTTTTCGCGACAAAGTATATGGTTCATTGACTGAAATGCCATCACGGCACGCTATAAAAGAGCCCAAAAAGCACTCAAAATGATAAAACAACTAATAGAATTAACACGGAGTTATGGGATCAATAGGTTTGGCACCCAAGGAAAATATGTATTTTTGAGTGTCCCATGAACATATACAATACACTGATGTACGTACAGGGTTGTAGCTTCGCCACGTTGGAGCTTTAATTGTACGTTCTGACAGCCTTAAATGAAAACAAGTTATGGCAAATAGCACTATTTTCCAAACTTGTTGTGGTCAGGTGAAGAAAGAAGAGGATAGTTGATTGTAGCCACTCATGGCTTCTTTAATTCCTGAGGTTTTTCATCACTGACCACAAGGGCCTCTTAAAAAGACAAATAAAAACTCTGGTAATTGATGTTTTCCCATGCAGATTATTTATTTTTAGCCCCTTTCACACCAACTGATTGCTGACTACTAGAGATGAGCGGACCCATGGAAGTTCGAGTTCACCGGGTTCAGCCGAACTTTATCTAAGGGTTCGGTTCCACTTGCGTTTTGCACAGACAAGTGCAATCCGATAAAATATCGGTCTGCATTTACACTAGTGCAAAACTATGGGGTAGTGTCCATCTGCAATTCATTTCTCAAGCCGCATCGGCCTGAGAAATGAATCGCAGCATGCTGTGTTTGGCAGCAATTCTTGGCTCACGCACCCCCATTCAAGTCTATGGGTGTGTGTGAAACATCGCACTGCGCTGGATATCATCTGTACACAGAGACAGGCCAGGGATAAAGTGCTCCCTCCCTCTTCTCCGCAGCTTTGATACGATCACAAGATCGTATTACAGTCGCATGACCCTCGGCTGATGCTCGCAGCAGAGGGTCATTAGAATATCGCTTCCAATGGTCTTGCATCAGAAGCTATGTGTAAGTGGAACCGTACCCTAAAGTTCAGTGCAGGGCTCGAACTTGACCTTAACTTGATTCCAGAGCTTGAACCCCATTGGAAGTCATTGATTGGGCAGTTTGGCTCTCCACCCACATACAGCCAGCCATATACAGAGCATTTACAGGAGAAGGAGGGCAAGGGTATTTTTTGAGGACGCACTACATCCAAAAACAGTGTTTTACCCTCATTGAGATCCATTCAGAGACTGCAAGCGATTCGCACAGGGTCGATCTCCGATCATACCTGATCACACAGATGCTCGTTCGAGTGGGTAGCATACAAAGCGCACCCGAACTCCGTCACAGATTTTTTTTTTTTTAAAAGTCCATGTTTGGTATGAACCCCGAACTTTACAGTTTGGATTCGCTCATCTCTCCTCACTACCACAGTCCATCAAGTGTATGATTACCGGCTGTCTGCACAGAATCTATTCTGGATTTTAGATATGACTGCAGGATATTGAAAAAGAAGATCGGTAGCTATCCACAAAAAGTCTTTTTTCTATTCATTCATTGTTGCAGAGTATTTCAAACTTGAAAAATATTTTCAGCAGAAGTTGAAATTTTGCAACAACAGGTGAATAAAGAAGAAAAACCTTTCTTCCATTTTGGAGGTCTGTCTGTCTAAATTTTGGATTGTTAGTGGGATTGATTGGTCGAGATACAAGTAGCTTCCACCGTTGTAGAGAGACTTTAATTTTTCATATTGCTGCTTTGTGCTTATTAGATTTTACACCTTGTAATAATTGAAATGTTGATCCTCTATTAAAAGGGTTTTTAGGAGTTTACAAAAATTTGGCTAAGACCTCATTCAAACGTCCATTTTTTACATGTTCTATTAGTGTTTTTCAAGGCTAAAACACGTACACATTAAAGTTTATGGTGCTATTCACATGTCCGCTGTTTTTTGCAAACTGTGTGTCTGCAAAAAATTTATGCAGACATGTCTGTTTTTTTGACTGGTGTCACAAATCACAACTACCCATTCAAGGCTATGGGTCCGTAAAAATTATGGAAAGCACATGGATGGCACCAGTGTCTAGTCCTTGAGCTGCTTGGGATTAATATTGTAATGTATAGGAGAAGATTTGTCATTTATTTCATTTTTTTTTCATACGAGAAAATCATTGATGAAACTCTGATGATAAAAACTGACACTGACCAAACTCTGATGAAAATCGGATCCAATACACTGATGATACTCGGACTTCTGAATGAGGTCTACAGACATTACATTACAAAAAAGGAGAAAAAAACATTACCTACCTGGTAAATTCTTTGTCCATCAGTGCCCTGCCTGGGCGCCCCATCCTAGTCTGGAGGAGGCTGACATAGATCATTGAGGCCCATGATTGGCTGCAGTGGTTACGTGGATAAATGGCATGACTAGGGGGCAATTTACTCATTCTGATAAATAAACTGAAACTGTCAGGGAACAATAGATCAGCAGCACTAAGACAACCAGATTCTCCAGGTAAATAATGTATTTATTTATACTATATACCATTTTTTGTTATATTTTAGCCAAATTTTCGTCAATCCCAAAAATCACTTTAAGTCTGGGAGAGAGAGAATTCATTTTAAACAACACAAGTGCCTCGACGCAATCAAACCTTGTGACTAAGTGCAATGCCCAAAAATGAGAATATACCTATCACCAGAACTACCAATAATGATCACTATATATCAAATGCTTTGAATTATTTCACAAGGAATAAAATTATAGTCTTTGGGTGACCTCGGAATTAAAAAAAAAAATATCAAGTGACAAAAAAGACTTTCGAGGGAAAATAAACGGATGCAGAAAAACTTTACCTTTTAAATTACCCTTGTATCAGTGTACACAAACTTGCTAATTAATAACATTCATAATATTCGAGAAAACAAGATTTAATCCTATAAAAACATAGATGTATAATGGGGGCTACAGAGATTTGTGACATCAAGATAAAGTAATGAGGCAGAGACTAAGACAAAAAAAATCATAAGCCAATACATACCAAACTAGAGGTGAGCAAACCCTTGGAGGTTCGGTTCGGAGGGCACAATCGAACTTCAGATAATGTTCGGTTTGTGACCCAGATTCCACCCAAACAGTATGTATCTCCACCTACATGTAGAACACTTAGGGGAGGGTGGGCTTGGTTTTCCATTTTTTTCGTTTGTGTGTGTACACATTACATCTGATCATGTTGATTTTACCCCCAGTGAAAGCTGCTCTAACTCTGCACGTGGCTCGCAAAGGGCTGAGCATCATTCATACCCAAGAACAGTGCTGCTCGCTTGAGTGGTTTTCACTCCTAACTCACTCAAACTTCGAACCCGAACTCTGTTATTTTTTAAGTCTGTGTCAAAACCCGAACCTCGAACCTAGAACTTCAGGTTCGCTCATCTCTACACCTAACTAATGTAAATCATAGTGGTGTCTAGAATACACTTTTTGGGGTTACTTCTCTTCAACTTGAATTAAAGTTCTTAGAATTTGAAATAAATCAAGAAAATGTTCCCATTTCCATATTACCATGTTGTTGGAATCCAAAACAAGGCCAAATCAGTCAAGAACTGGCTAAGAGACGTGAAGCCTAAAGCCTTGTGATAGACTCGTCAAAATCTAGATATCTCCGACAAGGAATACCTAATGAATGACCTAAATGGATGTATACTAAGACAACCTCACATTTTAAAGGTACTAGAGATGAGCGGACCCATAGAATTTCAGGCTCTGTGGTTTCAGCTTGACTTTAGATAAAGTTTAGTTTGGGACCTGGACTTGACCTGAACTCCAATGGAAGTCACAGATTGTCAGTTCGGCTCTCCTCCCACATATAGCCAGCCATAAACAGAGCACTTCTGGGGGAGGGTATGGTTTTTCTATTTTTTTTTTCTGTATACACTACATCTGATAACACTGATCTTACCACCAGTGAGAGGCATTCAGAGACTGCAAGCAGCTCGCACTGGACTGAGTATTGAGTGTACCTGCGCACAAGCTCACTCAAGGGATTAGCATACATAAAGCACCCAACCTCCGAACTGGAACACTGATTTTTTTTGTAAAGTCTTTGTTCAGTACTTTCCTGTTCAGGTTCACTCATCTCTAATTAACATATATAAAGCACTTGAACTGCAAACTCATACACTAATTTTTTTAAGAGTCCGTGTTTGGTACAAACACAAAACTTTACAGTTCGGGTTCGCTCACCTCTAAAAGAGGATTTTTTTAAGTGTGAAGTCAAGTTCACAAAGACTTATAAAAAAAAAATGCAATACAGCCAAAATATTTCCCCCAAAATTTAGCAAACCTTGCGCACAATTACTATATGCGTCCATAGTGGGATATTTTTTATTTTAACTATTTCCCCTAAAAAAAAGATCATACATTTGTTTTACTCTTCAGTTTTATGGGTTATGTAGTCACTTTAAAAATAGAAAAAGTTTGGAGCAGATATGTCTTCTTTTTGGGTTCTTACAACCTGTAATTTTTACTAATGGTGTGTAGACTTTTTTTTTATCAGTTGTGCCACATTTCACATACACACATATAAAATGTAAAAAATGTAATATAGTCAAGAGAAAACTCGTTTTTATATATTTGTTTTTAACAATGAGACAAAGGCCAATTGTGGCAAATCTGAACCGACATTAGGGTTACAGTTATTTGTTAATTTTTTAATATGTACACAGTGCCAATATTTTGCAGGGTCACAGACACACATTTAAATTGTAAATGTGTTTGCTATACAGTAGGAACAAAGGTGCCTAATGTATACACAATCAGTACTTGTACTGAAGATTTTACAGTTTTATCAGAGCTGGAATCATAAATTAAAGGTCTCTGTATTGATAAAAAAAATCTCAGATTTTATTACCTTCATTTTGGAGACTATGTTTTGCCCAATACAGGTAGATTGTAAATGTAAATCACTGATTTCACTCATTTTCTACTTTTGTTTGTATATCTGACATGAATTGGTACAACATTAAGTTTAGAGTTATTCCTACAGCCTTGTCCTGGATTGCTGCACCTCAATGATATATTTGTGTGATCCCCAAACCTTCATTGTTATCTACAAAAAGCTACATAGACAATTTTTGGGGCTACACAATGCAACGGAGTCCATTTACGGATATATATATATATATATTAGAGGATTTTTTTGACAATTTAATACATACATTTTTTCCTACCATGTCACCCAAGGAAATTGCCTATTTTGCCCACCCCAAGTCCCAACCCGATTTTTCCTATGAAGTTGTTCACACGAATAATATCTCACATCCATAACTACAGACAGTGCGTAGAGTGTTACCAGGATTTTCACCATTTCAATTGCAATTTTTTCCACTGCCATTCAATGATATTTGGCGAGATCCTATTCTTAAGCATCGTACTGTACATTGCTGCTAATTTTTGGTACAGATTCTTCAATGACAATTTGTCATAGTGCAGAAATAGCAACTTAGACTGTGATCCCAACATAAAAAAAATCACATCAGCAAGCCTACACACAAATAAGAAATGAGGACATCCCATCAGTGATCAGTGATCATAGAGATATACAAATCCAATCCATGCAAGCAAAGCTCACATTTTACAGTTAGCGCTACACATTGCCTCTTCAAGATCAAGCATATAACGCCTGCGGCAAATCACGTTTTATTACTATTTTGATGAGATTGTTTTTTGTATTATTTGAGTAAAATATTCTAGAAATGCTTCTATGGAAAACAAGTCCCAGATTTTATGCATAGCTTAAAGGGGTTATCCATTACTTTTACATTGATGGCCTATCTTTACGATAGCTTTGGAAAAAGGTATTGCGCTCGAGTAGGGGTCCAGTTCATATATTGTTACAAAAACAACCTCGGCACTCAAATTTGCGATAATGGGAAGATTTTTTTATAGCTATCAAAAAGAAATTGACGTTTCGGTCACATATAACTGACCTTCGTCAGACTAGGAACTGATTGATAAATGTTGTAAGGAGCCATGGAAACAGCTCCTGGGAAAGCGACAGCCATTGCTATTAAAAATCTTCCTAGTATCAAAATTTTGAGTGCCGACATTATTTCTAGCCTTAGGATAGGTCATCAGTGTCTGATGGGCCGGGGTACAACACCCAGCATCCCCAGCGATCTGCTGTCTTGGTGCCGGCGGCGGTAATAGGTGCTCAAAAATGCTCAGTTCCGGAGCTGCACTGACTTCTGATAATGGCCATGATCGGGTACTGCACATCCACCTTCTATTGGTTTGAATGGGAGGCGGATGTGCAGTACCCTGCCACGGTCGCTATCAGTTGACGGGGCAGCTCCAGAACTGAGCCTTTTTGGTCACCTGCTGTCGCCATCGGCACTAACAACAGCTGAATGGGTTTGCGGTGTATCAGACCCCGGTCTATCAGACATTGATGACCTATCTTAAAGATATGTAATCAATGGAAAATTAGTGGCCAACCTTTTTAACATCAGCTCTTTTCCCCATTGAACACATTGAAAAAAACTACCTAAATAACATACTGTGGTAAGAAACCTAATTGCATTGTGCAATATTTGTGAGTGTAGTATCACATCCGTTTCCTCCACATCTTAGAAAATGGACAGTCCGATTATTTTGATCAGATGTGGAGAGAAAAAAAAAATGTCTCCACCGTAAAATCGGGTTAAGCTCAGATGTCATCTAAGTGTGGTCTAATTTTTTGCGCTGACTTTTAGGCACCGGTGCTTGAGTCTAGATTCTATCTTGGCGCCCCCTTTAAACCTTGATCAGGGCTGTTTTAAATTTTGATGATTGTATTCTACATTTTATAGTTAAAAAAAATACAGGGAATTAATAAATATATATTGCATTACTATGTGCAATGTATTGTAACTAATAGTAATAATATTAATAGAGTAGAGGTAAACGTAATGTAATAATGCAAAAATGTAATGATGCATACTATATGTAATATGTGTATATCATTACTGCTAATAAAACTATAAATTGATGAAACCTTCAATTAAAAATAAAATGATTACATATTACATTACATCAATCTCTAGTTTAGTAATATTAATACTTGGCTAATTTTATGTCAAAAATTAAATTTGGATTATTTAAATAATAATGCCACAAAAATCTTAATCTAATCTTTGGCAGAAATAATTTACATTGTTCTTCTTTTTTTATTTTCCAATCTAAGTCACTCCATGGTTTGAAGAGGTTGTCCAGGATTAGAAAAGCATGGTTGCTCTCTTAGGCTATGTCCGCACTTTGCGTCGCCCTAGTTGCAGTTCTAAACGCATCCTTTGGCAGAAATTGCTTTTGTCAAAGTTGCTTTTGACCACTAAATCGTGGTAAATAGGCATGCGTTTTTACCGTGTTTTAGCCGCGTTTTAGCACTTTTTACCTGCTTTTCAATTGCGTTTAGACAGATGCGTGTTGAACATTAAGACACTGCTAAAGTTTAAACAGTCAAACACAATGAAAAAAAGTGGAAAAAAAGGAACACATAATTATTGAAATCATAACGAAAATAGTTATATTTCATATAATTATAGCGGTTTTATACTATTTATCGCTAAAATTGCATTAAAATTATATTTTGCATTATTTTAATTGTCGGAATATGTGTGTGTGTAAAGGGACATATCATTTCATTATTTTGATGTCAGAAAAGCATGCGTTTATGTAGTGAAAAACGCATTCTTTCTGCAGCTAAAAAGCAGGTAAAACGCTGGAATTTTGATGTTTCTTGCTTTTTACAACTTCTCATTGACTTCAATGTTAGCAAAACGCAGCCCAAATGGAAAAACAATTGACATGCTGCTTCTTTGAATGCAGAGTTTTTGCCCAAAATTGTGCAAATTAAACGCAGCGTTTGAAAACGCAAAGTGCGCACAAGAAATCCCCATTTCACATAGACTTTGCATTTTGGCATGAAAATGCTGTAGTTCAAAACGGACCTAAAAAGCAGCTGAAACGCAGATGGAAACCGAAAGTGCGGACACAGCCTTACAGAAAAGGTGCCCTCCCTGACCATGGGTTGGGTCTGACATTGTGAGTTTCATTGAAGTTAATTGAGAGAGCTGCAATACTGGAGACAACCTGTGGAAAGGTGTGGTGCTGTTTTTTAGAGGGAAAAAAAGCAGACAGAATTATTTCATATCCACAACTTGCAGATTAAATTTTTCCAATGTCATCTTTGGGATGTGTCCTTGTTACCTTAAACTCAGCAAATCCTAGGAATTTCATGGTTTTATTCTTAAAACTATACAGTAAAAGAAAGTACAGCATAAGGATTAATGGAGTGCCATCTTCCCAACACTCTGTACGTGTCATATGAGTACAAGTCCCGCAGACACAATGCTTCAGCTGTTATAGGTCACTGATTAGAGAACGGATATAAAGCCGAAACTCAGTGCTGTCATAGGCCTTATAGCAATAGTCTATGTGACACGCAACAGGGAGACCAATATCCACACACTGGAGTCTGTAGCAATTTATTTTAACCATTAGGGTATGTGCCTGCTGCATCCTGGACATGGCGTGCCCTGACCTGCGGGGCCACGAGTTTCATCTGCATAAGACCACAGCTGCTCATGTCCATGATCCGGGCTCGGTCAGTTGTGGTCGCTCACTGTGGGTGGTCTCCCTGGAGAAAACACTTGTGGCTCCACAGCAATAAATTGTCATGCTGAAGCTCAGGAAGCCGAACCACAGGTCAATTTTCGGTGTGGGGAAAAAAAAGCATAGTGGGCTGAGGATTTCTATAAATCCCATCCACTGTGCTTGTACTGTACAATGCAGCATTTTGGACACAGCATAAAAACACTGCATCCAAAGCGCTGTGAACCCTGATTGTGGGCACTTACCCTTAGCTTACCCTTAGGCTGCATGCCTACTATCAGGGTTCACAGCGTTTCGGATGCACTGTGTTTTTACTGTGTCCAAAACAATGCGTTGTACAGTACAAGCACAGTGGATAGGATTTATAGAAATCCCGTACTCACTGTGCTTGTTTTTCCCGCAGCAAAAACTGACCTACGTTGCGACTTCCCGAGCCACAGCATTTGATAGTAATATTTCATGCAATTATTCCATCTAGGGTGGAGACACTTCTTGTTTCACATAATCTTTTCAGGTTGTGCTTTGTACAGTAGGTGCAAAATTATTAATTTCATCATACAAGGGCACACTGTACTATTTTACTGGAAGCAGATGAACCAGATGACAATAGTTGATACTTCTTTCCTCTGCGCAGTGACCTCTGCACATACCACAGAGCATGCCCACAGCACTCTCTGAAGTCTAACATGCACACAACATGCTCTGTCTTATCTTTGATATTACTGGGTTCACGCTGTAAAAACAAATCTCGGGAACGTCATTACTCGCAGCAGCTTAGGCAATATGGACACCCCATATTCATGTAAAGAACATTTTAAAATCAAATACTATCAGGAAATAAAAACAGATTTAAGAAAATAATATTTTTTGGTACATACTTTTATATGTGAATAAAATAAGGCAATTGATTTCCTTCTATCTCCCAGTTGTGTGCACAACTATACATACCTGGAGGGCCACATTAATCTGAGATGGTTGAGAGCCACATCCAGTGCCATACCTTCACCACCCCATATCTGGAGAGGTGACACCCACAGTCCTCCATTAGCGGTTTTGAGACACATCCAGTGCCATCCCTTCTCTACACCCCATCTGGAGGGGTGACACCCTAAAGTTCCTCATTGATGTTTTGAGCCACATCCAGTGCCATACTTTCTCTACCCCCCAACTGGAAGGGTGACACCCACAGTCTCCCATTACCGGTTTTGAGACACTTCCAGTGTCATCCCTTCTCCACCCCCCCCCATTTGGAGGGGTAACACCCATACTCCCCCATTGCCATTATAACAGCAAGCTTTCCCTACATGAGGCACCAAGACCTTGTGCCACCCTCTCTTATAAGCAATATGCTTACATTCAAGGGTTCCCACTTTACCCCCGTTTGGTTATCTCAAGAGTCAGACACTGCCACCATGCTATCGCAACACTCTTCAAGCACTCTTTAACTGGCAGTACTTTCCTTTATCCAGCTTACCATATGTATCTTCCCTTTGTGGCCAGTATATGTGCACCCAGATCTTCTCTTTCGTGTAGGGCTATTTACAGAAGTCACCATCTGGAGATCTTCTCTTCAATGTGACAGTCATGAGACACCCATCACGGGCCCGTGAGTCATTTGTGGCTCCCGACCCACAGGATGGGGAAACCTGTCATAGCTTATAAATTAAATTATGAGACGCAACAATACTGTGTATATTCTTACCCTATCCACTGTGGTACAATAATGATTATTACCTCCCAGCTTTTCCAAAGCTGCTAATCCTGTACATATATGTTAATCCTTTAGATAGATTCTTTAGAATAACCAGCACCAGTTTATATTAGATCAGTTAGTGGAAAAAAATAACAAACTATTGCTATGTTTAAGTCCAATACACTAGATAATTCGCCCTTGTTGCACATCATGGCTGAATATAGTGCCTTATACAGCAGTATTACATTTCCTTGGAAATTAACATACAGTGTAACCCTTTTAATTGCACTAAGAATTGGAGGGATTATATTTTATTTTCTAAATGTTTCATACTTAACATTTAGACTACAAAATTCATGACATTTAAGACTCAACCCCTTTGAGCAGGGCATAGATATAGTAGGTGTAGAAGGTGCAATCATATCTAGACCCCAGAGCTTAGAGGGTCCAAAAAGGTCCCTTTGACCACATGAAAAGACTATTAATATTAAAGACCTCAAACTTCAGGAAAAGAAGGTGTTAATGTCATGCTGCCAAAGAAATTCCAAATGGCAATGTAGGAACGTGATGTTTTGTTTCGGAGATTTGTGTCTCCTTCATCAGGACAAGAAATCACATTTCCTAGGTAATTTTGCTGCAACCTCCAGCAGGAATGGTCCAGGGCCTTAGAATTCAGAGCCTAATCCTGTCATGGTGCCTCCAACGGCCCCGGCAATCCACAGGTTGGTAGGCAAATGTAACAGGGAATACAGTAGTAAGGAAAAGTAAGTAGGTGGTCGCAGGGGCTGATTCCATAGTCCAGCTAAGTGTAGTGCCTAAGCTCCCTGGTCTGATTTGACTTTCATATGGTTCCTGGCATGCGCAGACACCCAGGTCATATGGCATGAGGTAGTAGCCAGGGTGCATGCAATCCCACAAAAAACACAGACACCGGAGGTTTCATGAACAAACAGAGGGAACTTTTACTGCTCATAAACTGCAGAGTAGACAATGCATCCTATAAGCCGGTCCATATAACAGTTTCCACAACCTATATTACAGTTCCCTCCTTAGCAGCAGGATTAACTTTCCCTCATCTGAGCTCTGAGAGGATCTTAGCATCAGGCATCTATAACTGTCTTGGCTTTGAGCAGTTTGTGGCTTTCTGGATCCTCCTATGTTCAGGGCCTATCGTGATTTAGACTAAATAGCAGCCTGGATTTTTCCTTTCCACAGAAAGTTTCCTTCTTCTTACCAGACAACTGTCTTTACAGGATAGAAGTGCCTGAAAGTAGGCCAACTGACTCCAGTGTTCATACACTTCTCCCACCAAACTAAGTCCTCACCTCCTGAGTCCTCAGACACAGACATTTTTTTTCTTCAGTCAAAAAATGTCCTCACTGCTGCTTCACTTCCTTATACCATATCAGGTAAAGGTAGTTTTGAGAAAGGCCAGCAGAGGTCAGTGTAGATGCTAAAACTTTTGGAACAAGTCTTCAGAAGGCACAGATAATGTCCAACCTTACAGAAAAACACATGGCCCATAAGGGGACATTCTAGTAGTGTCTACTCTGGGTCACTACAATGTGATTTCTTGTCCGAATGATGGAGACATAGATGTCTAAAATGCATTGACTTAATAAAACATCATGTTCCTACATTGCCATCAGGAATTTCTTTGGCAGTACGGCATTAACCCCTTCTTTCCCTGAATGTTGATTGCCTCTTTATGTGGGGCTGTGGCAGCCGTTTTCACATGTGCGGTTCATTGTTTGCGGCTTCTCCCAACCCGACAAGGTGAGCCTTATTGCAGTCATATCTCCAGGTTTACCAGGGTAAGACCCTATTGCACTTTTTTTTCTTGTAGTGTGATTAATATTAAAGAACTGTGATATTTAGGGGCCTCAATGAAGATTTAATATGGGGCCCCATAAGCTTCGGGTTACGCCACTGCTTTTGAGCATGACTTTATTAAACAAATCCTCACAAGAAAATTGAGATTATAGGAAAGAAAGAGTAATACTCTATCTTGAAG
The DNA here is from genome assembly GCF_048569485.1 of Anomaloglossus baeobatrachus. Taxonomy (NCBI): domain Eukaryota; kingdom Metazoa; phylum Chordata; class Amphibia; order Anura; family Aromobatidae; genus Anomaloglossus; species Anomaloglossus baeobatrachus. The sequence goes on from NC_134353.1 coordinate 124,196,032, forward strand.
TTGCTTTACATAGTAAAGGAGGAAGTGTATTAGACCTCTTCACACAGGGCAGACATGATGCAATATTTTATGAGCTATAGCCAAAATTCAGAATTGTATCCAAAAATATTTCCTTATAATGTAATTTTCTAAATCCTTCATTTTCACTGCATAAAATACAAATAATTGAAATGCAAATGGAAAATTTTAAATCTATTTGGTTCTCTGGAAGAGCCTTCAGCAGGCTGAATCTATACATCTATATAGTCGGTTAATTGACGCTGGGCTTTCTAAACATGGGGCCTATTTCATCAAGCAGTTGTGCAAAAATTTTGCTTCCTTTCGGCAAGCTCCGGCAATTTAATTTTTTAAGTGGGCAAAGCTTGGCCAAGAGGGGACCAAGCATGGCTAACAAATTCATCACAATTTATACCACAAAACCCTCCGACTGGAATACATTTCTTAATTAACTTGGTGCATCCTATTACCACACACCATTCGTCACCACCAGTTTTGATGTATCAAAGTCTTAATATGAAGGCGTAGTATGGGTGCATTGGCCATAAAGACAGGCCATGCAACTGCTCTGAGGCCCCTACGAAAATTGGGTTCATTTCAAGTTGGCCATCTCCCAATTATTATTAAACAAAATCGAAAAATAGGTTGGGAATAATGTAAAATAAAAGTATTTCAGTTAATTGAATTACCCAGCTGCAGTGGTCCCTATTAGTATTCATAGAGATGACATTCTGCCATCAGTCACTTGACCACTGCAGAAAGTCACTGACCTCAGCAGCACCTTTTCCACGTACAGTACATGACTGGTGAAGGTATTGGTGGACAGAATGTCATTGCTCGTCTTAATAGTGGCAAGGAATTCAAAAGGCAAGTAATTTCTTTATCACATTCCCCAATACTGCACAAATTTTTGTATTATCCCAAAAAACCTCTTTAAAATGAACCTGCCATCAGGTTTTATTGCACCCAATTGATCTCACCTGTGTTAGGTTGCTGCAATGTAAATTAATTCTTTGTTTTTTAATCCTTTATTTGATTTCCTAGTAATCGCGTTTCCAATTTTTGTAAATGAGCCGCTAGTGCGGGAGGTTTGACTCTGCACTTACAGTTCTCTTGAAAAAAATGTTTCCATAAACATGGGAAGTTATCGGGATCATAATCCCAACTACTGGGCAACCCCAATACCAACATCAAATAATGGGCACCAAACGCCGGAAAAGATTAGTAATAAAATATATATCTTTATTGGTAAATTGCAACTTCATAAAAAATGAAGAGAACAATGTCATAAGGATTTATTCAAAATATACAGGATAGAAGTTGAGGCAAAAAAGCAGGCGAGTGTACAAGTACACAGATTGATTATAATTAATGAACAGTGTCCTAGATCAGAATATGCAATAACAATCCATATGCAGTAGCTCGGTTAGGAGGAAAGAAAATTACATTACTCAGAAACAATCAATCTGGCAACCTCAGCAAGTGGGAAGACAGAGGTTAAATCCATCTTAACAACTACATAGTAATGCAAAGTAATTTACCCATATCAGTACTGTGTCCCAAGCACACCCCCGTACACCCCGACGCACGTTTCACAAAATGCTTCTTCAGAGGGGGAGGACTTACAGTTCTCTGGCCTCTCTCTCATTTTGCCCTTCTACCACCATCTTCTGGTCACTCTCTTGTCTGAATGAGCTGCCTTGCCTGTCAGAGATTTCAAGCAGGTACCGTCATTGCTTTATGCAGAGCATGAGCAGTCAAATCCTGATGATGTTTTGAGAGCCAGACTTTGGATCTCCACATGTGCCACCCCAGGGAATGATGGCATCTGCATGAGATCTCCGGTAGGGGAGGCATACCCCTCCTAAGAGAGTGACCTGTCATTCAGTGGGTGGAGAGTAAAATAGGAGTGAAGCTGGAGAGCCCCTGCACTTGTTTCTCATTTACATAAAAATTGGAAAAGCAATTACTTGGGAATGAAATAAAAGACTGAAAAAACTAATCTATGGATTCAGTCTGCATTATGGCAATTTAACACAGATTCAATCAGTTGAGCACATTAAAATCTGCTGAAAAGAATTTGCGATTTATGAAATTCTTTAATCTACTATTGAAATTAACTTCAAGATGGAAATGTTTTAAATTCTTTCGTAGTTTGTAGGATAGGGCAATATGTCCTTCCTGTCATGCCCTAGGTTAGATTTACATGCTACCATTCAACCTAATTAGTTATTGCATCAGGATTATATATGCAAATGGAGTTGATAGAGTGAAAATTCTTAAATTATAGCAGTCTGTTATTCTCATCTTAGTCTTCAACTAATGGAGATAAAACTACTAAAACTGTTAAAATCAGCTAAATCATGCAATTTCTGTATCTCAATTGATGCTCATTTTTATGTTCTTGATCAAGTGGGCATGGTTTACAGGATTCTCTAGGGCGTGCTATAGGCTGCTCTTTGAGCCACGCCCCCTTGACCTTGATAAAGACCAGGAAATTAAAAAATATCTCTGCCACCGAATGGCAAATTTAAAAACAGAAAAACAATAAATACTCAAAAAAGCAGCAGGAGAAAGTTTAAGGAAAATCTAGATACTTTTGTCTTAGTAACAAGTCCATCTAAAATGGCCACCCGATGCTGGATTTCGACTCCGGAGTTTGGGTTACGCGCACTACTTCAGTTTGAAGCCAGGACGCGTACGCCCGGCTTCATAGTGCGCACGACTGAAACTCCGGGGTCTTGCTCACTGAGCCAAAATCCAGCGTCGGCCGGCCATGGCAGCAGAGAGGTGAGTGTGATCATCCTCTGACGCTGCATATTCATTAGCATGTTAGTACGCCCAAAGGGGCATGCAAACATGCTAATGGGGCCGACTAGCCAGGGGAACTAACATCCAGGGGGCTAGTCACTGTGCTCATTAGCATACAAAAAAATCTTTAGAAATACTTTTTATAAAGATCTCTTTATCTATGCTAGTGTATACAGGGACGGTTAGGCAGGGATTAGCTATATACACCCAGAACTGCTCGTGGTGCATATTGGAGCTGACAGGTTCCCTTTAAGCAGTTTTTTATGAGTGATGAAGAAGTATTGATGAACCCTTATGAATCTCCTCTTTTTTTGGATCCAGTCCCAGGACTGGCCAGAAACAACATTGCATGAGCTAAGCATGACAATGCTGATATAATTAACCATAGATTTTGCAATTCGAATCCTATGATAAGCTGGCAATAAACTTCACATAATGTTCAGATGAATCAGCCAATTTTGATGGACAAATGGTGTCACGAATTTTCAGTTTCCTGATTGTAACCCTATGGATTACAATGGAGGTTAAAGGGATCGGGCATTGTAAATTGCAACGTACCTGACATAACCAACCTATACTTCTCATCCTACTGAAATAAACTTACATCTCTACTTAGCTAACCTAAGCATGCTAAATCTAGAGAAACCAGATATTGCTAACTTGTTCATAACTGGTCACAAACAATTATTATGATTTATTTATGGCGTTTTAATCATGCCTTCAACTGTAGACCTGGGACATACAGTTTGACAACAGCTACTTGTCTATGACAATTTAGTCAACTCTTCAGAACAGTGTAGATTGCTATTGTGATGAGTGACTCAAAAGAATAATTAAAATGGAGAATTTCTATAATAGAGAAATGTAATTGGGCTAACATCATGTATAAAATGCTCTACTACTGCTACACTAGGGGGTGAGGTCGTACCTGTAAAATGCATCCTTCTCTCAATATACTGAGCTATGTGTAGAAGAGCCTCACTGATTGGCGTTGTAGATTAGTCTACAGTAATGTTTCCCAACCAGTGACTGAAGAGCCAGGTGTGGATCTCAAGCTCCCTACATGTTACAGATAACATGGTGACCTGATGCCATCATGGATATCACAGTAGTAATAGGCACTAGGATTAGAGCCATACTGACAATCTACATCAGGATAAGAATCACACCCCCAAAACATGACTCTTAGGTCATGTTCATATAGTATTTGGTGGCTTGTCCGGCACTGTCAATTGCAAGACTGTGGGCCGGCACAATGCAACTGTCCCGTTTTGTTAATTTTACGTCTAGTAATTTATTTCTTAGTGAAGGAAACAGTGCTCCGAGTTCATTATAAGCATTTTCTTCTGATAACTTATGTCACTTAACACTTCCTAACATTTTTGAATGTGACTCATCCAACTTTTACATGTGACTGTAATTGGTGCCATTCTGTATAGAGCCATAATAGGGCTATTATTGAGGTCTATGTGCCCTTTACTGTACTGATTCTGTATCTATATGATGGAAAGCAAAACCTGGTCTGACTTTTTTCTGCATCACATAGTGACGTCATGGCAGTGTGCCATATGGCTTTGCTTCAAGCTAACAAAAATTGAGAACTTCTAGCCTTGAGGCTTATCTACATGTAGCCCTTGCTATTGTTTGCAATGTGCATATAATCCTTAAAGAAGCCGTCCCAGAAAGTTTTTTTTTTTCCCACTAAACCTGCATTTATGTGTATGTAGTGTTCTGCCAGTGTGTTACTATACTCATACTCACCTACCACCACCTTCTCCAATATCCAGGGCCATTCCACTTCTCTTCTCAGTGACGACATCAATCTTCAAACTCTCTTGGTCACAGTATGTGTGAGGCGAAAGTCTATTTTACAATGCAAATCTATAGAGCCTTGTCCTTAGCCTTGTTCTGATGCTACATAGCCTTTTATTGTAAAAGCCACTTCTGAATCACACATAGAGCATAGAGTGACCCAGAGAGTCTGTAGAGCTTTGACATCACTAGTAAGAGGAGCAGAACAGCGCTGGATTTCGGTGATAGTGGCGGTAAGTGAGCATATTAACAAACACACTACACTACATGGATATACACAGGTTTAGTAAAAAAATAAAAAAACATTAATGGGATGTCTTCTGCAAAGAGGACCAGTCACTTCTCCTGACATTTCATTTTAAGTAAATACCTTTATTTCCCATGAAGTAACAATTTTGGAGCATTTTTCTCAGAAGTCTGCATTGTGCTTTTCCTCTGTTATTTGCCCTAGGAATTTAGGAATAAATTGACAATTAGGTGCTACTACTTTGGGAGGTGTCCCTACAATATAACATTGTCCAATCCATGCTTACAGGCCTAGGAGAATGGAAACACCCCGTTGACAATATAGTTAGTAATTTCTATGACCAATAACAGAAATATCAGAACCAGTTTTATAATAAAATTATTATTTTTTGGGGAATACAAGTACTTTCCTTTATAGATATGTTATGTTAACCTCTGGCAGTGAGGCGTATCTACATATAGCCCAAGTATTGCTCTGCCACCTCTATTGAGTGGGCTGCACCCATCAGTATTGCGATAATAGAGCTTCTTCTACATGCTGAGTCTCAGATGAGCTTGATGGAACTTGACATGAGAAATACTAGGTGGAATTAAAATGTAACATTGAATAGTTTAGTTTTGTAACTTAATATTACAAAATATATCCAAAATTCAAAGTCTCAAATATCATGAGAGATTCTAAGGTTGTCATTACTATATATTACAATAGTTCTGTGAAGAACATCACAGAACCTGATGTTTTCTATACATAACATAATCACTCAGATAAGATCTTTATTTACAATGTAATCTAAGGTCTTATTCTGCCAAGATAGGACCACGGCAAATGGACAATTTGCCTTGAAGGATGGTCTTACAGTGATACCATGGCAGTGTCAGAAGCCTAATGACGCATATTCATTTCATTTGGGTTTTGTAGAAGAACTCATCCAATGATATATGTGCTCGGTGTTGCTGTGATCACAGTGATGGAGGTGCTCGACGCCTCATTGTGTAACATTAACATAAAGCAGCATCAGGACATCAGACAATGACAATCTAAGTGTTGTTTCACTGACTGCTAAAATAGGGACCGGCTGAGCGATGACGGACACTGGACGACTAAGGGCATATGCACTATTGTCTTCTTTAACTTGGAATTTTTGACAATTTCTGGAGAGCAGCAAGATTTACACCTTACATATGTGATAATACTGCTTTAACTAAAAAAAGATGATACCACCTCATGCTAATAAATTTGTAAGAGTAGTAGAAGTAGTAGTAGTGGTGCAGGAGTATGGCTATATAGTTTTTTGTATGGGGCAAATGAGGAATCATCATAAATCTAGTTCCTTCATTTAACGGGGTAAGAAGACTTTGTAAAGGGAGATGATTTACACTGTTAGCAATAGAAAATGTGTACAGTCATAAAAATTCAAGTATATGGTGGGGTCAAACATCACCTAAAAGGTGTCTTAAATTTTATATTTGCTATAAGGCCCTGTAGGAACATTAAAGGGATTGTCCGGGGAAAGCAAAAATTTTAGCAGTGGCTTGGTGTATTAAAAATATCAAACAAAGCTTTACTCACCTACTGGGATATACAAGGGTAAAGCATGGGTAACTGCGGTCTACTTTTACACTGGAAGGGATCTGTCATCATTCAAAGGGTCAACTAGACCACTGGGAGCTGTAATTGGCTGCTGTGGTCAGGTGACTTCTACTGCGTGTCATCGGTGACTTCAAGAATGAGGAACAGTGGAAAACACTTGACCACTGCAGGCAGTTACAGGTAGCAGCGGTCCTGTAACCCTCAATGATTTGCCTCTTTCTTTTTTTGTGACTCTATCATAACTGATGTACCCAGGAAACTAAATGATACATTGCTGTAATTAAGATTTTTGTCCCTGCCCCATGGTGCTGTCAGTTTACATAGCAAAAACCTGCTGACTTATTACAAAAATTATTTAAAGGTGAATAACAGGTAAATCCAAAAATAATGATATGAACAGCAACACTACTACTACTACTTCTACATTACTGGTAGTAATGATTTTTATAAAATTGGACATTTAAATGTAAAAAGATTTATTGCTCTTATTTGTCAAATTGTAAATTGGATGTGGCATGAAGTGATATCATATTAACTAAGGTTTATTAATATTTTCTTGCAATCACTTGTTTCTGATACTGCATAAACCTCAAATCATTTTTAGTTGATGGAGATTACTCTAATTTACATTCGCACATTTGCACACAAGATCAGTTGTTTATTTTTTGCTCATAAATTTTGTATTTTATGTCATCTTTTAAATGCTAACCTAACCTTCAGAATCTGGGGAATTGTTTCTTATTTTTTAATAATTTTTGATTGTAATTTGTTCCTAACCAAGGATCAATTTTATTGTAGATTTTATCTCTGGCCTTGAGGAAAAGCAAGCAACAAACTAAATGGCAAAGTAAAGCTGTGTTCACATTAGCATCATGGTTTCCATTGTTATAGATGTTATTTGGGATTAGAAAAACATGGCTGCCTTTTGCCAAATCTAGCACCCCACCTGTCCACAAATTGCAGCTCAGTTCCCTTAAATTCAGTAGAATTGAACTGTAATACCAGACACAAACCATGGACAATAGTAATGCTGTTTGGGAACTAAAATATTTTTTTTCTAATCCTTTACAGTCCTCTTAAACAGTCTTGAGCCATTGGTATATTCTCTTTGGCTCATCCTATTGACATTGACCAATCGCGATTTCAATGTTTTTTAACAAACATTTGTAAAAATATTTCTTCAAGCTACACTATTACTGGCATAAATAAAACAGTGGAATTGTGACAGAACTGGGAAAAATGCTAATGTGAACAGAACTATTCCCCCTTAAGCCAGCTTCATACACCCGACATTCACAGTTCGAGAGTGGACCATGATATCTGTCTCCTGACCTTAACACAACTTAACTGCTTGATAGACATTTATAAGAATGTTGAGTTCTGTAAGGAGACCAGCTTTCAGTCTGGACATCAAAGTCGACACTCGGACCACGATATGTCTCCTTATCTAAACACAACTGCTTGGCAGGTATTTGTGACACTGTTGAGTTCAGGTAGTAGACCCGCTTTCAGTCTGGACATCAAAGTCTATACTCTGACCGTGATATGTCTCCTGACCTAAACACAATTGCTTGGTAGCCAGTTTGACACTGTTGAGTTCAGGTAGAAGACCCGCTTTCAGTCTGGACATCACAGTCCACAGTTGGACCATGATATCTGTCTCCTGACCTATACACAACTGCTTGGTAGACGCTTATAAGAGTGTTGAGTTCAGCAAGGAAACCTTCAGTCTGAACATCACAGTCCACACTCAGACCTGGAATGTTGTACATGTGGAACGAGCCTAAGTTATAAAGTTTTGGAAATGATAACGTTAAAAACTCCAAATTTTTTAGATGGGATGATCTACTACTGGGCTCGTTCAGCCTTATCAGTATGTTGTTATAACTCTTTCTTTCCAGTGTATGCAACTTAAAGAGAAAACTAGAGAACAAAGAAAAGAGACAGAATATGAAGTCTAAAGAACTCGTTCACTATGAGGTGAATGAGAGACTTTTTGTGTAAAATGCTGATATACCTTCTTTTTTTGCAAAGACTAAAATAGAAAGTTCTATGTAAGAGAAAAGCATCAAGCAATCTTGAAATGTAAGGTGTTTGCTGGCTAAGGGGGAAATACAACCCAAGAGAACTGACTACATATAAAGACAATTTAGAGAATTATTTCCACTTAATTGGGTTTCAAAGAATAAAGTATTCTTTGAAAAAAGTAATATCAGTGCAATTTTTGATAAGCTTCTTGTGTTTTTTGTTCCGTTCCCCAGAATGTGATGGTTTTACACATTGAAGGCTATTATTGCAAATTGAATTTCTTTGTAAAAATCTGCTGTTATAATATTGTAAATTATTTAATGGGGAATGTTTTTTTAATGGATTGTAAGATTGTTAGAACTTTGTAACCGGGCAGGAGATTTCTGTAAAGAAAAGAAAAGTTCTACGTCTACGAGTAACCAATCATTCCCAGAGGAACATGCAATGTATGGACTGCAGGCCGCTGTGGCTTTGATGACGAGCAGTCAGTCGTGTACACATTCCTGTAAATTCTGTACATATTTCACTAAAATGTTGTTATTATGGGGGTTGTTCAGAGATTTTAAATGCATTTTGTCTATAGGGTATTAATATTGTATATACAAAAAAAAGAATTAAAACTGCTTTACTTAATGAAACGGAGTGAGGCCGAATGGTCTTGTTATTTTTATCCATATTTATCCTGACATTATACATATTGATGCAGTTGTCTGTGTTCTTTTGTTTATGCGGAATGGTTATTTCCAACTATAGGAATTAAGGTAGTTTTCTCACCATCATAAACTAGTAAAATGGGAAAACGCGAGTGAAAACAAACAACTTTGGAATTTATTTGCTATGAAAAATCCTCTCCATTCTCAAGAATAGAGACATTTTGTAATTCTATTGTTTACTCATCATTTCCTAGATTACTGGCCATCAATCTCCTAAACTAGAAACGCTCATAAGCTCTTTACACTTGATGCGACCACCTTCAGGACCACTGTACTCCTCTGATGCCGGCAGAGAGCACATAGTTTGGGCCAGAAGTGTGACTATGCTGCCTGCCTGAATTTCAATAAATCAAGCAATTGATGAGGAGCCCACCACCCCTTTAGCAGGTAGTACGTCAGGGGACTGCATAGCAGTACTTCTGAAAGAAAAGAAGAGGCAATCCCTTTAAAATTCATATTGTATGGCACAAGTAGACTATATAAACCTAAAGGATATATATGCTATGCCATCACCTTAATGAGATGGAAATAACTCATTCAAATTGATATTCAGTGTAGGTAATCACTATATGTCATGCAATTTTCATGGTAATATATTTATATATATATATATATATATATATATATATATATATATATATATATATATACATACAGTATATACACACACATGCTTATATATGACTGTTACGTCAATCATCCATAGTTTTACATGTCTAATATAAACTCCTGACAAGTACAGTAAAGAAAAATAACATCTTGTGACAATGGCACCAGTCAAGGAGTAATATACTTTTATACTTTAGTCAGATCTTGAAGTTGACATGCTTGAAGTTCGATAATTAGTCAAGATAAAGATATAAGTGACTTTGACAAGGGCCACATTGTGATGATAGCGGGATTGGGTGATGGCATCTCCAGTACGGCAGGAGTCGTGTATCATGTTCCTGGTATCCAGTGATTAGTAGAGCCTACCAAAAAAAAAGTCTAAAGTAGGACAAATGGTGAACTGGCAACAGGGTCATGGGTGTCCAAGACGTAGAGAGGCTTAGGCTAGACCAACTGGTCCTATAACAGGTTACCGCAGCACAAATTGGTGAAACATATAATGTTGACTATTATAAAAAAAAAGGTGTCAGAGAACACAGTATGGGGCTATGTAGACACGAGGTGAATCACGCTGACCCCTGTCCACCACTGAAATTCCTACAATGGGTAGGGGAGCATCACAAATGGACCTTTAAGGAATAGAAGTGGCTTAGTCTGATGAATCGTATTTTCTTTTACATCAATTTCTCAGATCCTAAACCAATTTAATATATATGAGCTGTAAAAAGTCCAATCCATAAACAACTTATCCACAACTTATCGGACATAATGATCTGCTCTATTACTAACGTCTTGATGCTGACAGGACTCCTTCACAGAGGCTCTGCCTCGATAGGTCAGAAAAAATAGTTTTGGTGGACATAGACAATAATAGCAAGGTGTTATGGCTAATTAGTGTATGCAAAAATATTAAAAAAAAGAAAAAGTATAGTGCATAAGAAAAATAAAAAAAATCATAATCACTGTGGAGATAATAAACATAATGAGTACCACTAATGATGGTCCATCCCCAGATAAAAGTTTGAAGAAGACTGCAAGTTGTGGCTGGGAGATGCAGTGTTTTCCTGGACATCAGAACAAGGCTAAAACCTTTACCTCTTATTTTAATACTAAAACAGCCCGCTTCTCTGTATTGTCCCATGCATAAGCATTTAGGTAGCAGGATTAGTTATTAAAATGAACAGTCAGCCAAGCTCACCACTCCACCTTCAGTGCAATTTTCAAAATGATTATAAATAGTTGCAAGACTTTCCAGTAAAATCCAGTAAAATATGCAACATTTAACTATAGATGTATCTGGCCAAAAACCTTTTTAAAAGCTGTCACCAGGTTTTTCCCTTATGAGCTGCGGCCACCACCAGTGAGCCCTTATACAATCATATGAAAAAGTTTGGGCACCCTTATTAATGTTAACCTTTTTTCTTTATAACAATTTGGGTTTTTGCAACAGCTATTTCAGTTTCATATATCTAATAACTGATGGACTGAGTAATATTTCTGGATTGAAATGAGGTTTATTGTACTAACAGAAAATGTGCAATCCGCATTTAAGCTAAATTTGACCGGTGCAAAAATATGGGCACAGTTATCAATTTCTTGATTTGAACACTCCTAACTACTTTTTACTGACTTACTAAAGCACTAAATTGGTTTTGTAACCTCATTGAGCATTGAACTTCATAGGCAGGTGTATCCAATCATGAGAAAAGGTTTTTAAGGTGGCCACTTGCAAGTTGTTCTCCTATTTGAATCTCCTATGAAGAGTGGCATCATGGGCTCCTCAAAACAACTCTCAAATGATCTGAAAACAAAGATTATTCAACATAGTTGTTCAGGGGAAGGATACAAAAAATTGTCTCAGAAATTTAAACTGTCAGTTTCCACTGTGAGGAACATAGTAAGGAAATGGAAGAACACATGTACAGTTCTTGTTAAGCCCAGAAGTGGCAGGCCAAGAAAAATATCAGAAAGGCAGAGAAGAAGAATGGTGAGAACAGTCAAGGACAATCCACAGACCACCTCCAAAGACCTGCAGCATCATCTTGCTGCAGATGATGACAATGTGCATCGGTCAACAATACAGCGCACATTGCACAAGGAGAAGCTGTATGGGAGAGTGATGCGAAAGAAGCTGTTTCTGCAAGCACGCCACAAACAGTCGCCTGAGGTATGCAAAAGCACATTTGGACAAGCCAGTTACATTTTGGAAGAAGGTCTTGTGGACTGATGAAACAAATATTGACTTATTTGGTCATACAAAAAGGCGTTATGCATGAAGGCAAAAAAACACGGCATTCCAAGAAAAGCACTTGCTACCCACAGTAAAATTTGGTGGAGGTTCCATCATGCTTTGGGGCTGTGTGGCCAATGCCGGCAGCAGGAATCTTGTTAAAGTTGAGGGTCGCATGGATTCAACTCAGTATTAGCAGATTCTTGACAATAATGTGCAAGAATCAGTGACAAAGTTGAAGTTACGCAGGGGATGGATATTTCAGCAAGACAATGATCCAAAACACCGCTCCAAATCTACTCAGGCATTCATGCAGAGGAACAATTACAATGTTCTGGAATGGCCATCCCAGTCCCCAGACCTGAATATCATTGAAAATCTGTGGGATGATTTGAAGCATGCTGTCCATGCTCGACGACCATCAAACTTAACTGAACTGGAATTGTTTTGTAAACAGCAATGTTCAAATATACCTTCATCCAGGATCCAGGAACTCATTAAAAGCTACAGGAAGCGACTAGAGGCTGTTATTTTTGCAAAAGTAGGATCTACAAAATATTAATGTCTCTTTTATGTTGAGGTGCCCATACTTTTGCACCGGTCAAATTTTGTTTAAATGCGGATTGCACATTTTCTGTTAGTACAATAAACCTCATTTCAATCCAGAAATATTACTCAGTCCATCAGTTATTAGATATATGAAACTGAAATAGCTGCTGCAAAAACCCAAATTGTTATAAAGAAAAAAGGTTAACATTAATAGGGGTGCCCAAACTTTTTCATATGACTGTATACACTGAAATTCTAGAATACTGTATATAAGAGCCCAGGCCACTCTAATACTCACCTAGGGAGCTGGCCAGTCCGATAGGCATTGCTGCTTTTCTTCCAGTGCCTCCTCCATCTTGTGTGATTGTCGTAATCTTTCCAAGCTCCGTGTGCATGACGTGTCCTGCGTCATCCACAGAGAGGTCTCCTTTGCCTCCTGAGGCTGAGGGCAGATCAAAGTACTGTAGTGCACATGTGTGGGCGTTCTTTAACCTCTCCTTGCGCCTGTGTATTAAAGTACTTTCCTCTGCCCTCAGTAGGGCAAATGAAAGTGCTCATGTGCGGGAACACAATGGAGGCCTCTGTGTGGATGACGCAGGATGTGTCATGCACACGGGGCTGGGAGGGAGGACTGTGATCGCACAAGATGGAGGAGGCGCTGGCCCGAGAGCAGCATCGCCCATTGAACTGGACCGCCCCCCAGGTGAGTATAATAAAGGTGTTTTTTACATTCTACAGAGCGGCCTGGGCTCTTATATACCTTATTCTAGAAATCTGTATATAAAGGTTCACTGTGGTGGCCGCAGCTTATACTGGAAAAACCTGCTGACAGGTTCCCTTTAACCCCATCCTGACATAAGATGCATTATAGTGTTATATCAGGTCCGTTTCTTTAAAGCAGACTTAGAAGTTCATTATTGTTGTCTGTGTTAATCAACCATCATCTGACACTAAGCTCTTTTGGAGTTAAGAGCAAGTGGACCTGAGCTTTGCCCGCTGATGTTAACTTATTAAATACCATAGTCAATCACTGACAGCAGTATTTATATCACAAAGGCGGGGGGGGCACATGATTATAAGTGCCCATCATCCCTACAACAATACAATTGTGGGGTACTGATAAGTTGCAAAGGCAGCTGCGGTTCTGGTAAAGGTCTACCATTACAGTACTTCTATGAAGACCAGCCTGTGGATGGTGTTCATTAGAAAACACATTTTTTAATATATCCTGCAATACTTTAGTACTTCAGTATATAGTACAAGCAATCAGATTATTGAAGGTTCAAATTGCCGAAAAGGACAATAAAACAAAGTAAAAAAAAAATTACACTGTTTTTCAAAAATGTAAACTCACATCACTTCCCTTTTACCCTTTTAAAAATAAAGAAAAAAAATACATTTAAGAAATAAACATATTGGCTATCTAAACATCTGTAGGAGTCTGATTTATCAAAAATCCACACCATAAAAACTTTAATAAAAGCTATATCAAAACGTATTTTTCTCAAAATGGTATCAATAAAAATGTCATCTCAGGGCATAAAAAGCACTCACCTAGAAACAAAAAAAAACCAAAAACATGCTAGAGGTCTCAGAAAAGGGTGATACAAGTCATTTTTTTCCAAATTTCCATTTTGTTTATACTTTTTTTATACTTTTTTAATACTTACAATGCTTAGCGCACAAAAAGATTATTCAGAAAACCTTTTACCTTCCTTTCATAATCAATATTTTCTATGGGATACTATACTGCAAAATGATCCCCACAAATTGACTGCAAACAAAATTTGGTATTTTGCACACCCAGAAAAGTACTTTTCCTATCAAATTCATTCAAGATTATATTGCAAAAATGATTACACCCGAATGAAAGTCTGAGGATTAAAGGTAAAGTTTAAACTATAAGATTTAACAAGAATTCAACCACAGGTAAAGCCTGCTTTACACGTTACAATTAATCGTGCGATCGCATTTGCACCCGCCCCCATCATTTGTGCGGCACGGGCAATTTGTTGCCCGTGTCGCACAATGCTGTAACCCCCCCATCACACGCACTGACCTCCCACATGACCTCGCTGTGGTCGGCGAACATCCACTTCCTGAAGGGAAGGGACGTTCGGCGTCACAGCGACGTCACACAGCAGCCGGCCAATAGAAGCGGAGGGGCGGAGATGAGCGGGACGTAAACATCCCGCCCACCTCCTTCCTTCAGCATTGCCGGCGGGACGCAGGTAAGCTGCAGTTCATCATTCCCGGGGTGTCACACGGAGCGATGTGTGCTACCTCAGGAACAATGAACAACCGGACGTTCGATTTTTAGAAAATGAGCGACGTGTCAACAATGAACGAGAAGGTGAGTATTTCTGCTCGTTCATAGGTGTCACACGCTACGATATCACTAACGATGCTGGATGTGCGTCATTTACGACGTGACCCCGCCGACATCTCGTTAGATATATCGTAGCGTGTAAAGCCCACTTTAGTCTATTCATTAAACAGTTATCCAGCAGACAGTTGACTATAAAGGGGCGATACTTAGCAAAGAAAATCTAGTCCCATTTCATGGAAGAAAAATGTCACGAGACCTGAGAAAGAAAATAATTTCTTCATACAATAAAGGTAAAGGCTAAAAGAATATTAGAAAAGCTTTACCTATCAGTCTAAATAATGTAGAAAACTTGATACAAAAGTTAAACAAAGTTCGGGGTTGATATTGAACACTAGATGTGTGGGTCTCAGACCCAAACACAGACTTTTAGCTGTACGTCCAGTTCCTGTTCAGGTTTGTCATCCGATTAAAGCTTGTTGAAAGCCTGCAGAGCAGCCAATCAGCAAGGTGTATCGGTTAGGGCAGTCTCGGCCTCATCACAGCCATGTCAAGTATTGGCATAGCTGTGATTGGCTGGCGCACCACATGAAAAAAATAATATTATAAAAAATTATGTGGGCTCACGCCCTATTTTTTATAACAAGCATGGGTGAAACAGGCAACTACTTGCTGCAACTTTCAGTGGTCTGCTTTACCTTGGCTGGTTATCAAAAATAGAAGGGATCCCAAGCCTCTTATATAACTTATTTAAATAAAAAAAATTGAAAAAAATGGTGTGGGTTCCCTCTTATTTTTGATAATTAGCCAAGGTAAAGTGGACAGCTTGGGGCTCGTATTATCCGGGGGGAAGAGCCATAGTTATTGGTCCTTCCCAGTCTAAAAATACCAGCCCACAGCCGCCCCAGAATTGGTGCATGACATTAGATGTGTCAATCCTGGAGCTTTACTTGGTTCATCCCGATTGACCTGTTGCAGTGGCCATTGGTGGGTTGACGATAACTGTGATTTATCAAAAATCACTGCTACCATCAGGCTCTAGGCTAGTAATGGAGAGGTGTCTATGAGACATCCCCATTACTAACCCTGCAGTCAAAAGAAATAAACACAAACACAGAAAATCCTTTATTTTAAATAAAAAACACAGACACCCTTTTTCATTTATTTATTAACCCCAAAACACCCCTGCAATCTGACGTAATTCACAACAACTCCTAAGAAAAAATGTATAAAGTCTTGGGTGGTGCTGAATTCGTTTTTATTAAACAAAAGATTGAAGTCTGTCCCCACGTTTCGGTCTACATCTGACCTTCATCAAGGGATCTTTCAGACTAGAGAAATGTAGAGAATAGAATGAACATGCACCAATGGATGACACGTGTAATAGTCAGTCGCGTCTAACACTAGGATACGGTGCTTGTGACCGTATAGCTCGGGTTAAGTTCCGCGCTCATTACACAAGAGAAGACGTGTCTTGTTGGTAGAGCCTTGAGAGGCAGGATACTATATGTGTTCTGAATTCTCAGCGTTGGAATCACATTCACTGTAGTATCAATTAGAAGTAAAGACCATGTATTTTCGGTCAGGTAGTAAAGAAGACTTAGAAGTTCATTCTGTTCTGTGATCCGGCCTACACAGACCCACCCGGACACAGGCTCAGTCCAGCGCTTGTCACAATAGCCCTGTCCCCCTGACGGCATTACCAGATTAGACTTGCAGCTGCCCTGTCGCCCAGTACCAGGACATATGATCATCCTCCTCCTGATGCCACCGAAGTTTTGCCATTGTGGCTTTCCACATTAAAAATACTATCATCTCATACGACAGAGAATAGTCACATTATCTTCTTTACTACCTGACCGAAAATACATGGTCTTTACTTCTAATTGATACTACAGTGAATGTGATTCCAACGCTGAGAATTCAGAACACATATAGTATCCTGCCTCTCAAGGCTCTACCAACAAGACACGTCTTCTCTTGTGTAATGAGCGCGGAACTTAACCCGAGCTATACGGTCACAAGCACCGTATCCTAGTGTTAGACGCGACTGACTATTACACGTGTCATCCATTGGTGCATGTTCATTCTATTCTCTACATTTCTCTAGTCTGAAAGATCCCTTGATGAAGGTCAGATGTAGACCGAAACGTGGGGACAGACTTCAATCTTTTGTTTAATAAAAACGAATTCAGCACCACCCAAGACTTTATACATTTTTTCTTAGGAGTGCCGGAGTTATATGTATAATTCTCAGTTGTTTGTTCTCCGGAGCACCCAATTAAGATAGTGAGCCAGGCTTGTTTTTTCTAATTGTAATTCACAACAACGTCCCACAACGGTCCTCGGCTCTGCTACATCCAGAAGCCGCGGTGAGCAGACATTTAAAAAATATGACCAGTCACTGTGGCAACTGAAACACACTGTTGGCAGCAGGCGAGTCTTCAGCTGTGAAAAGCAGTGATGTCAGGTGACCAGAGCTCACAGCTGGCGGTTACCACAGTACCCTCTATATGGGCCACCAACTGTGACCACAGATGAACTCGCTACCAGACTGCCAGATTGCATGGCAGGGGGGAATACCAATACAGCAGTGAGTTCACCTGTGGTCACAGTTAGTGCCGTGAGAACCACCAGCGAGTTCACCTGTGGTCACAGTTGGTGGCTCACACAGATACTGTGGAAACTGCCATCTATGAACTTCAGTGACTTTACTGCTGGACTGCACTGCCACCGGGTCCTATGGATTGCCGGATTGCGTGACATGGTAGCAGAGCTGTCTGGCAGTCCAGGAGCGAGTTCACCTGCAGTCACAGCTGGCGGTTCTTATGATACCAACTGTGGCTGCAGGTGAACTCACTGCTGGATTGCTCTGCTGCCATGTCATGCAATCCAACAGTCCGACAGTAAGTTCACCTGAGGTCACATATAATACTGTGTTAACCATCAGCTGTGATCACAGGTGAACTCACTTCTGGACTGCACTGCCGCTGTATCATGCAATCTGACAGTCCAGCAGTTCACCAGCTACCACAGTTTTATTGTGAGATCCGCCAGTTGTGACCACAGGTGAAATCACTCCCGGACTGCTAGACTGCTTTACCACCAGGTCACGCAATCTTGGTTGAGCGAGTGACTGGTGACATTATTGCCAGACTGATCTGCCACCATGAGATCACAGCTGGTGGTACCCACCCTCTGTGTGAGCTGTGAACTGTGAATACAGCTGAAATCGTTGCCAGACTGTTCTGCCGCAATTTTTACATTTCTGTTTGTTTTATGTAGATAATATTCTGTGAATATTCCATGTAAAAGGCTCATGCTGAGCCAAAATGTTAACATTGGAATTTATTTTGATATAATTTCCTTAATAAATCGCTGTCATATTTTGCACAATTTGTGTGCCGGAGTTTATACTTTTTACAGCTCTGCCGCTGTGTCACGAAAGTCCAATAGTCCAGCAGTCCGATGTGCTCAAGCGGTTACGCAGGGTCATAACAATTACTGGATTCCTAGACTGCGTGACACAGCAACTGAGCAGTCAGGCAGTCCAGAAGTGAGTTCACCTGTGGTCACATTTAGCGGCTCACACAGAAAGTATCATGGAAACCGCCACCTGTGAACTCCAGTGACCTTACTGGCATTACCGCTTCTCACTGCTCTGGACTCCCCCTCTGTCCTCAGTGTGTTCTGAATGCCGCGGTGACAGGTCACATTTTCTAATGTCACTGCTCACCTTGGACTCCGGATGTAAGAGAGACGAGGATTGTTATGGGACATTGTTTTGGATTACGTGAGACTTGTAGGGGTGTTTTGTGGGTAAATAAATTGGTAAAAGAGGATGTATGTGTTTTTTATTTCAAATAAAGGATTTTCTGTGCTTGTATTTATTTCTTTTAACTTAATTAGGTCTTCGTGACAGCTGTGATTTTTGACAAATCCCATCTATCATCAACCCTATATATTACTCCGATTGCCACACTACCAGGGTAATCGGAAGAGTCAGGTAAAGCGTCAGATTTGGCGCATCTAATGGATGCACCATTTCTGGGTTAGCTTTGGCCTGTTATTTTTGAGCTGGGAAGGGTAAATAATCATCGGCCTTCCCACCCTGATAATACCAGCCCCCAGTTGTCCACTTACCTTGGTTGGTTATCAAAAATAGGGGAATCCCATCCAATTTCTTTCAATTAATTATTCAAGATGTGGGGTCCTCTCTATTTTTGATAGCCAGTCAAGGTAAAGTTGACAGCTGTGGGCTGCTATTATCAGGGTGGAAAAAGCCATGGATATTGGCCTTTTGCCAGCCTGATATCAGCCTGCAGCTGCTGGTTTGCAAAATATGGGGGACACCACATCATTTTTAAAAATTATTTATTTCTTTAAACACTACAATACAGCAACTTGAAACCAATCCAAGACGCTGCACATAGAGTGGACAGGGCAAACAGTGACTATTCTTGTAGTTTAATCTAATAATTTCTGGCCAGAAAAGAGACTGATTGCAGTTATTTTCCGGAAAACACGGTATGCATAACTCTTCTGCTCTTGCCTCCATTTTGCTTCCTTTTGCAGCCCCTTAGCCCTTACTACAACCATTTTACAGCCATTTTTAGCACTGCAGTCTGGCCGAACCCGCTGAACCTGAACATCTACGGGTCCTCACATCTCTATACTGCAACCATCTCACGTGTCGTGCAGGCCAACCATGGAAGCGTACAGAGGAACAGAAGCATCTTATAATGAGAGGAGTAGAAAAAAAACCTCAAACTGTAAGTTCACTGCAGTAGATAAAGAAATAGAAATCTAAACTGGGGTGAGTGTTTTTTGTGACACAATGCAGCATACACTACAGAGGATGGCATGCATGGGTGTCATTTACAAAGGAAATTTCTTCTAAAGCCCATGCACAAAAACCCACTTCCAATTTTCCAGGGCTCGTGTTGAAAAATATAATGATTACTGGGACTCTAAACTCTGGAATGATAACACTGAAAATCATTTTTTTTTCCAAACTGATGGTTTCAAAACTGTATGGCATTGCAAGAATGAGGAAAACAAAGAAAAATGCCTGGTGCCTACAGTAATGTAATTAAACAAGCCACTCCCGAACTTGAAAGTGATGCAAGCTTATTTAATGTGCATGAAAAAAATGTTTTCGGTCCACAACAGACCTTCCTCAGTTGCACATTAGTGGAGTGGACTGGAGGCATAGGATGGCGTGAGGCGCGGTATCCACCGCTGCATGGGGGCTGCACCCCTATTTCTCTTGATATCCCTACAAGGAAGTGCCATTTTTTTCTTTCTATGGTGTCTACAGTTAGACCTTGTGGAGGTACACTCTCTATGTGGAGTGGTATAAGTGCTGTTGGGCTGATGTTGTGTATTCACAGCTGTACTGTTCTATAGTGAAAGAGAAGATGCTGCCATTACCCTGTTCCCTTGGTAGATGTGCACTTTTCCAACATGACAATGATCAAAAATGCACATCTAAGGAGACTGTTGCATTTCTGAAGAAGAACAGGGTGAAAGTGATTCTGTGTCAAGTGTTTCCTTGTTTGAACCGAACTGAACACCTGTCACGGCCCTCACTCTGCATTTAGAGATTTGTGACAGGATCTGGGCCAGAGTCTCACATTTCCATCTGAGACTCCTCATATTAAATGTATTTTACTTTTTTTAGGTGCTTCTAGGGTTAATGTAAGGTTTCCTTTCCAGCAGCTTCTGATTCCTGATCTCAGGTGCTTCCATTTGGTGACCACTCCCTTCCACTATATATGGTCACATCTCCCAGTAGAGACCGCTGGCTATTAAATTCAATCTGAAGCTAGGCCTGGAGGTAGAAGGAGCTGCTAAGTCCTTTGTTGGGGATAGTGTAGGCTGCATTCCTGATGTCTGACTGCAGCTGTGAAATTGGATCTTATCCTTTGTTGTTTTCCTGTCCATCATGCCTTCCCTTCATATTGTTTTAGTACAGCAGTGGGACTAGTGAGCCTCTCCTGCCAGCTCACTAGCCAGGGTTATTACAGGGCTTCCTAGGGTTTCAGGTATCCTGCTTTGTGACAGATGTGGATCCTGTATAGGGCTTGCTAGGAGTGCAGGGTGCAGGTGAGTGGATTAGGTGTACCATCATCCCCCTCCCTATCTTCAAGGCCTACTGTTGTTAAAATATCTGTACCCCTTGTTTGTTGTTGTGAACCCCTTTTTTGTTGTGTTTCTCGCCGTGCGTCTGACCTTCTCCAAGTCCATGAGTGACAACACCTGTGGGGAATTCTGAAGAGACAAATTGTCATCACTCTCCATTCAGTATCCAGGCTCTAAAAGAGATTGTTTTTCAAGACTGGAAAAAAGATGTCTCAATATGTGGCCAACTGCTTTATTCCATGACAAAATTACTTGATGCGGTCCTTAAAAATCATAGTGGTCATATAAATTCTAGATGTAGTAGCTGTTATGTGGGGCAAATCATTTGAATAAAACAGAATATTTTTGTTATGAAAGTTATAATATTAAACTTACTTTCATCTTATGGGATTAAAAATGTTCTATAAGACTCAGTCCAAATTTTGGAAATTGTTCTTGTGTTTAGTTAGATATTGATTAAAATCTTATTTTTCAAAGAGAGTGTACTCATTTATTCTGAGCACCATAAATAAAAATAAATATTATTATTTATTATTATTATTATTTATTTATAGAGCACCATTGATTCCATGGTGCTGTACATGAGAAGGGGGTTACATACAAAATACATGTACAAGTTACAGTAGACAGACTAGTACAGAGGGAAGAGGGCCCTGCCCTTGCGGGCTTACATTCTATAGGATTATGGGGAGGAGGCAGTAGGTGGGGTGTAGGTGGGGCGGCAGCTCCGCACGGTGGTGGGGCGGCAGCTCCGCACGGTGGTGGGGCGGCAGCTCCGCACGGTGGTGGGGCGGCAGCTCCGCACGGTGGTGGGGCGGCAGCTCCGCACGGTGGTGGGGCGGCAGCTCCGCACGGTGGTGGGGCAGTGAGGTCATTCAAGGTTATAGGCATTTCTGAACAGATGAGTCTTTAGGTTCCGTTTGAAGTTTGCAAGTGTAGTAGATAATCTGACGTGTTGAGGCAGTGAGTTCCAGAAGACTGGGGATGTTCGGGAGAAGTCTTGGAGACGGTTGCATGAGGAGCGAATGAGAGAGGAGGATAGAAGGAGATCTTGGGAGGACCGGAGATTACGTTTTGGAGTGTAGCGAGAGATTAGTTCAGAGATATATGGAGGAGACAATTTGTGGATGGCTTTGTAAGTCAGTATTAGTAGTTTGAATTGGATACGATGGAAGATTGGGAGCCAGTGAAGGGACATGCAGAGAGGAGAAGCGGGGTGGTAGTGAGGCGAGAGGTGGATCAGTCGGGCAGCAGCATTAAGGATGGACTGGAGAGGGGCGAGCGTGTTAGCAGGGAGACCACATAGGAGGATGTTGCAGTAGTCGAGGCGGAAGATTATGAGAGCATGCACTAGCATTTTTGTAGATTGAGAATTGATGAAGGGACGGATTCTGGAAATATAAAAATTTGGAATCACTCTATTGTACTGACCTGAACAATCATGTTTTCAGGTTATTTTTACTGCCCAATGAACAAGGTATAACAAAACCTAACCAACAATTACGGAGTTTTTTGCACAATTTCACCACTTTTTCCATTTTGCAGAATAGTGAATGGCAAAATTGACTAGTATTAATCAAAACTACAATAATTCATTAAAAAAAAACATGTCCTCATATGGCTATGTGGATGGAAAAACAAAAAAAGTTATAAGTTTTAGAAAAAGGGAGGAAAAAAATAAAACGGGAAAAATAGGAAATCGACCAGCCAGTAAAAGTTTAATATCCCAAACATTTTATTGATTTAGAAACTAAGATATGCCATATCGTTGAATTAGAAAAACTGTACTACAAAGAAGACTGGTTTTAAGTAGATAAGAGAGATACAGTACGTTAAAAGAAGTTATTGTGGTGTGACAATTAAAAATCTAATAGTTGGATGGAAAAACCGATTGAAATCAGCACTTGATGATGATGAAATGATTCTCAGCCTTTTGCGGTGTATACCTGTGTAATTAGAGAACAAGGCTGATAATAAATGAGAGACGGAAGGTTTCTTCCTAGAAAAGATTCACTTCTTTCTGTACATCAAATAGCTCTTATTTCTGGAACGTGACAGTTGTTGTGGTTACTTTGATGGTAACATCGATCCGAAAGCAACAACTGTTACATTCCAGAACAAGAGAGAAATGTACAAAATCAGCCATTTTTAGTATAAATGTAGCTAAAGGTGTAACGCAGCTGCGTGTCCTATGTGTTGTTGCTTTCCTGCACTTTTACTCCATTAATCTCAATGAATGTCAGTTGCAAAACCCCAGGAGCATAAAGTGCATGCAAAAAAAAAATAATAAAGTAAAAACTGTTATTAACAAAACAACTAGTCTACAAAATCACCAAACTCAAAAGGGGCTTGAAAAGAAATGTTAGTGATGGACATTCTTAAGTATTGGCCATCAATGTGAAGTCAATATGGAACCCCAGACCTCATGCGATCAGCTGAATAAAGGGGATGCAATGCCTACTGGAGTCGTGCCTGTACACGTATCTACTTTTGCATTGCAGTGATATCCCCGGATAGTCAAGTAGAGTGAGCACAGGCTGAAATATAGTACCAGACACTTATATGGATTTGTCACTATGTCTGGAGTAAAGCGAGCTTTACACGCTACGATATATCAAACGATATGTCGTCGGGGTCACGTCGTAAGTGACGCACATCCGGCGCCATTTGACATATCGTAGTGTGTGACAGCTACGAGCGTCTGTTAAGGAGCAAAAATACTCACCTTATCGTTGCTCGTTGACACATCGCTCATTTTCTAAAAATCGCATGTCCTTCTGCACGCTGGTTGTTCATCGTTCCCGGGGCAGCACACATCGCTCCGTGTGACACCCCGGGAATGCTGAACTGCAGCTTACCTGCGTCCCGCCGGCAATGCGGAAGGAAGGAGGTGGGCGGGATGTTTACGTCCCGCTCATCTCCGCCCCTCCGCTACTATTGGCCGGCCGCTGTGTGACGTCGCTGTGATGCCGAAGGTCCCTCCCCCTTCAGGAAGTGGATGTTCACCGCCCACAGCGAGGTCGTTCGGGAGGTAAGTATGTGTGACGGGGTTTACGATTTTGTGCGACACGGGCAACAAATTGCCCGTGCCGCACAAACGATTGGGGCTGGTGCGATCGCAAATGCGATTGCACAACAAATTGAAGCGTGTAAAGCAGCCTTAACAATAGAAGGAGCTCATTGCTGCACCAAACATAAGCTCCTTGCGCTACTCCACGCAACTCGTCTGGATGGGTTTTGGGGCAGATCTACTAATCACACATTCATGACTTCTCTATAGGATAACTACAAATTCCTTTCAACCTTCCCTTTAGTGCATTTTGCAATGGTTTTTTATCTACAATTTTTTGCACCTTTGTAACACATTGCTGATGATTCTCTCATGCAAGAGAATCAAATGCATTTTATAAATGACATTTGTTGCAAGTGTGAGCCAAGGGCGATTCACTGTGATCAGATTTTCTAGCATGCGAGAATTGGCGCACAGGTGAGGAGCAGGTGGAAAGATGAATTTCTTCATCTTCTTCATTGTTGGTGCGGCGTATATCAGACTGTACCAGTTGACATCCAAGTGCAGTCCGATGTTTGGCATGCACTTATAGACTTGTATGGGATTTGCACCGTCCGATATGCACATCCCGTCTCAGCAGGCAGCAATATTTTTTTCTTGCCGATTCAGCATAAGAAAGAAAGCGCTAATTGGCACTGTCATAATGGAAGAGGGTCTCCAGCAACTCGGTAGGTAAAATAAAATGTAATAGTTATTATATTCCTCTAAAATTCATAGAAAAAGCAGGGGAATCACAGTCAGGTGCTCAGCTCAATCCTACATATTTCGCCATAGAGCCTTAAGGGGGTGTTACACGCACCGATATCACTATCAATATCGCTGGTGAAAGCACCCACCCCCGTCGTTTGTGCGTCACGGGCAAATCGCTGCCCATGGCGCACAAAATCGTTTGGAGCCGTCAAACGTACTTACCTGCCTAGCGATGTCGCTGTTGCCAGAAAACCGCCTCCTTTCTAAGGGGGTGGTTCGTGCGGCGTCACAGCAGCGTCACTAAGCGGCCGCTCAATAGAAGCTGAGGGGCGGAGATGAGCGGGACGTAACATCCCGCCCACCTCTTTCCTTCTGCAATGTCGGCAGCCGCAGGTAAGCTGCAGTTCGTCGTTCCCGAGGTGTCACACGTAGCGATATGTGCTGCCTCGAGAACGATGAACAACCTGCATCCTCCACAATCAACGATTTTTTAAAAAGGAACGATGGACGTGCCTCCTGCGGCTCCCGGCCCACAATGCGGAAGGAAGGAGGTGGGTGGGATGTTTACGTCCCACTCAGCTCCGCCCCTCCGCTTCTATTGGCCGGCTGCTGCGTGACGTCGATGTGATGCCAAACGTCCCTCCCACTCCAGGAAGTGGACGTTCGCCGCCCACATCGAGGTCGTATGGAAGGTAAGTATGTGTGACGGGGGTTAATCATTTGTGCGGCATGTTCAACAAATTGAACGTGCTGCACATACGATGGGCGCGTAGAAAAATCGCATACGATATTGTATGCGAAATTGCTACGTGTAAAGCAGGCTTTAAGCAAAATTGTGACCAAAACTTGCCAACCGAAGATCAATGGTAGCAACTAAGACAAAGGGCTCTTTTCCACTTGCATACCGCTTCCGATGCGAGAACATCGGAAGCGATATGCTAATGACACTCTGCTGCGTGCGTCAGCCAAAGGTCATGCGACTGTGATGCAATCTTGTGATTGTATCACAGCCTCAGAGAAGATTGAGGGAAGGAATACTTTCTCCCATCTCCTCCGCTGTCTGTCTCTGCGTATATTGCACTGCAGGCGCATAACATGCAAGTGCAGTGCAATGTTTCAAAGGCTCCCATAGACTTGTATGGGGGTGTGGAAGCCGAGACTTGCTGCAGCATGTTGTGAATGCACCAAGAGCATGATTCGTGTTGAACAAAAATAAGTAAGAGCACACTGCCTCATTGATTAACACTGGTGCGAGTGCATTCCGATGTTTTATTGGATCGCACTCGCACATAGAAATTGCAAGTGAGAAAAACCCTTTAAACTAGCTATGGCTATCCTGTATGACAGAAGATGGACCTGGCAATCATTGCATTCAAGAAAAACTGGGACTCACAGCTAAAGAGTACAGCTCTCTATTGTAGCCCCATTGCTGTCTTGCTTTAACCCATGATAGTCTTTGAGAGTGGTGGCATGTGGTCAATGAAATGGCCTTTACGAGGGAATGTCACTCCGGTTTTTCAACAAATGCCAACTTACATGTCACTTGTGCTAATGCTAGCAGCCTGTGTGGCCTAAATGTGAAATCATGGCCTTCAGTGTCTCCCAACAAGCACATGAAGGGTGTCACCAATGTCACCATTGGAAATAGGAGCACTCATCCTCAGAAATACATTTTTATTCACGATTTATTCCTTACATAACATATAATGTACTAATTAAACTGTACAACTATTATCAGTCACCTAATATAGTCATACAATAGGTTATATATCTTATGAGATATTTTGTAAATTGATCTAAAGAGTTTAAGTTTTATCTTTTTATCTAATAGTGTTAAGTGAATCCATGCATTAGCCTACCCTATGATGAAGAAACCAAATTAAATAATTGATATCCTCCCAAGAGAGACATATCAATAGAGAATTCAATTAGAGTAGTATCCTAATGCATTTAGAAGAATTTCTAATTTAATATAAGGCAAGGGAATGGGAGAACGAGTGCAGTGATCTGGACACTAAGGAAAGATTCATCAATGCAATTACACTGGAGTTTGTTTAAAGAATGGTGCTTGGTGGAAACATCATATTTACCAAGGATAATGTCATATATTTGAGATCTGTAAAAAACTAAAATTATGTAACTGATTTCCATAACCTTTTCTTTCTACTTATTTGTACAGTTTAGAAAACATATTCCATAATATTTTACACAATAGATAAAGAATATTAAAGGCAGTTTGTCAGTTCAAAATGTCTGTTCACACCTAGGACAGGAGCGCAGTGCAACCTTGGCGTGGCCAAATATTTCATTGCCCCTTCCTACTTGTTTTCCATATATTTCCACACTTTTCTGCCAACTGTAAAGCCAAAGCTGTCAATCAAGGAAGAGGAGGTGGAGATACATGGAAAATAAGTAGGTTAAAAGGGGTACTGAATTATCTGGCCACGCCAGTGGTGCCACCTTTCACAGGATGAGCAGAATCCATATGTAACGCCTACCTAGAGCCACAGACTCAGACTGGCTGTAAGGGGAGTCTAGAGAAAAGCCACTCACAAAACAGAACCCCGAGAACTCCACAACCCTTTAACCCATATACAGGGATTTGAGGGAGGTTCAGGTGGAAAGCTGTGGGATTGATAACCTCGACTATCTCGTAAGGTCCAATAAATCTGGGACCCAGCTTAGCAGAGGGGACCATGAGTTTGATATGACGAGTGGACAACCATACCTTATCCCCAACTTATTAGCAGCTGAGGCTTGACCATCCTGTGCCCTCTTCAAGTTCTCTTTCACCTCAGACCAGATAGCTTTCAGTTTGTTCACAGTGCTTTCAGCTCAGGAGTATCCACCGTAGCGGAAGAAAAGGACCCAAAACGTGGATGCAACCCGAAATTGCAGAAAAAAGGGGTAGTTTGGATAGACTCCTGATACTGATTATTGATGGCAAACTCAGCTAGTGGTAGATATTCCACCCATTCAGACTGATGATCGGACACATAACACCGGAGATATTGTTCTAAGATCGGATTAGAACGTTCAGTCTGACCATTGGTCTCTGGGTGGTACGCGGAAGAAAAAGATAACACTATATTAATCTTTTTACAAAAAGCCCTCCAGAATTTAGAGATTCATTGCGTTACTCTGTCAGAAACAATATTCTCGGGAACCCCGTGTAACCGCACAATATGCCTAATGAACAACCTGCTAAGTTTCAGAATTAGGTAATCCGGACAATGGAACAAAATGACACTGTTTACTGAATCTATCCACTACCACCCAGATACAAGTCTTCCCTTCCGAGGGTGGGAGGACAGTGAAGAAGTCCATGGAGAGATGGATCCAAGGACTTTCTGGAATAGGTAGGGACTGGAGAAATCCAGCGGGACTTGTACGGGGTGTCTTGGCTTGAGCACAAGTTTCACAGGCCAGTACGTATTCCTTATTATTATTATTATTATTATTGTTTATTTATAGAGCACCATTGATTCCATGGTGCTGTACATGAGGGGGTTATATACAGAATACATATACACGTTACAATAGACAGACTATCACAGAGGGAAGAGGGCCCTGCCCTTGCGGGCTTACATCCTAAAGGATTTTGGGGAGGAGACAGTAGGTGGGGTGTAGGTTGGGCGGCAGCTCCGCACGGTGGTGGGGCGGCAGCTCCGCACGGTGGTGGGGCGGCAGCTCCGCACGGTGGTGGGGCGGCAGCTCCGCACGGTGGTGGGGCGGCAGCTCCGCACGGTGGTGGGGCAGTGAGGTCATTGTAGATTATAGGCATTTCTGAACAGATGAGTTTTCAGGGTCCGTTTGAAGTTTGCAAGTGTAGTAGATAGTCTGACGTGTTGAGGCAGTGAGTTCCAGGAGACTGGGGATGCTCGGAAGAAGTCTTGGAGTCGGTTGCATGAGGAGCGAATGAGAGAGGAGGAGAGAAGGAGATCTTGGGAGGACCGGAGGTTACGTTTTGGAGTGTAGCGAGAGATTAGTTCAGAGATATATGGAGGAGACAGATTATGGATAGCTTTGTAGGTCAGGGTTAGTAGTTTGAATTGGATACGATAGAAGATTGGGAGCCAATGGAGGGACTTGCAGAGAGGAGAAGCGGGGTGGTATTGAGGAGAGAGGTGGATCATTCGGGCAGCAGAATTAAGGATGGACTGGAGAGGGGCGAGTGTGTTAGCAGGGAGACCACAGAGGAGGATGTTGCAGTAGTCGATGCGGGAGATTATGAGGGCATGCACTAGCATTTTTGTAGATTGGGGATTGAGGAAAGGGCGGATTCTGGAAATATTTTTGAGTTGAAAACGGCAGGAGGTGGTGAGGGATTGGATGTGTGGTATGAAGGACAGTCCTTACAGTCCTTTGCTACGGTTAGCCACCAAAAGTTCCTAGTAACAAGTCGGAGGGTATTGCCTATACCAGGGTGACCTGCAAGGACAGAATTATGGGACTTCTGAAGTACCCGTAAACGAAGTGGGGGAGCGACAAACAGTTTACAGTCAGGAGTGGTTTCAGGGGCCTGGTCTTAGGCATCATGGATTTGTTCTATCAAATCTATGGATACCGATGATACAACAATGCCCTTAGCTAAAATAGGGACTGGTTCGATGTTTTCTGACTGAGTGGGACAGAAGCTACGGGAAAGTGCATCAGCTCTTGTGTTCTTGGTACCGGGCCGGAACGTTACCACAAAATCAAATCTGGAGAAGAACAATGCCCACCTAGCTTGCCTAGGATTGAGTCTCTTAGCAGATTCCAGATAAGTGAGGTTCTTATGGTCTGTGATGACTGTGACCTTATGACTGGCGCCCTCGAGGAAGTGGCGCCATTCCTCAAAGGCCCAATTAATGGCCAACAGCTCACGATTACCAATATCATAGTTTCTGTTGGTGGTAGAAAATTTGCGGGAAAAGAAGGCGCAAGGACGAAGTTGAGTGAGAGACTGGGTACCTTGTGATAGCAACGCTCCCACTCCAACCTCGGATGCATCGATTTCTACAATAAATGGATGCCTCAGGTCAGGCTGAACCAGAATAGGGTCTGAGGAAAAACATTGTTTTAATTTAGAGAAGGCATGGATCGCCTCTGGCTTCCAATTAACCACATCAGCCCACTTTTTAGTCAAATCAGTGAGGGGTTTGGCAATCTTGGAAAAATCCCTAATAAATTTGCGATAATAATTTGCAAACCCAAGGAAATGCTGCAAGGCTTTCAGGGACTTGGGTTGCACCCACACCTTAATCGGCTGTAGCTTAGAGGGATCCATTCGGAAGCCTTCTGCAGACAATATATAACCCAGGAAATTAAACTCATCAACAAAAAAAACACATTTTCCATACATAGCAAACAGGGAGTTCTCCCTGAGTCTGTGGAGTACAGTGCGGACATGTTTGACATGTGACTTAGCATCAGGAGAATAAATCAGGATGTCATCCAGATAGACCACCACATACTGATCACAGATATCTCTGAAAATGTCATTTTCAGAGTCAGAAACAGAGAACACGTCAGCAAAATTATTGAATGCATGAGGTATGAATACAGGTTCAGCTCTAGTCATGTTAACAGATAAAGTCATACATGTCTCCCGACACTCAGGGCTCCAGCGTACAATCTCACCCTGGTGCCAGTCTATGACCGGGTTATGTTGCGCAGCCATGGCATGTCCAATACCACTGCAGCCGTCAGGTTCTCAAGAACAAAAAATGACACTGATTCTATATGCAAAGCTCCAACAAGCATGGAGATCTCTGAGGTTACAAAATTAACCACTCCCTGAGTGAGAGGAGTATTATCAATTGCAGAGATTTTAATGGGAGAGTTCAGTCTCAGCAAAGGCAAACCCAGCTCTTTTGCTACATCAGAGATTCTGAAATTGGCTGCTGAACCACAATCAACAAAGGCCTGCAGCCACACAGGTTTTCCCTGGTGAGACAATGAGACAGGTAACATTAACTTTATAGGGTCTGGAGGGAGTACCTGGGTACCTGAGTGAGTATCCTGGGGCTCACTCAGGTGCTGTTGCTGCTCTGGAAGAGATTGTCTCTGAGATCCAGGCTCTCCATGATGGGCTCCACAACGTGATCTGCTCCCTTGACATCGACGGGACTCTGGACATGATGAGGGTGGTGCTGCAGGAGCTTGAACTTGGGCAGACTGGAGCTCTTGCACTTGCTGTGCAAGTCCTTGAACCAAGCCAGACAGGGTCAGTACCTGGTCTATCACAGTTTGGAGAGGATCCATTTTTTTTGTTAGTGGGCCAGAGATAATGTAACGCCTACCTGGAGCCACAGACTCAGACTGGCTGTAAGGGGAGTCTACAGAAAAGCTGCTCACAAAGCAGGACCCCAAGAACTCTGCAACCCTTTAACCCCCTATACAGGGATTTGGAATTACACAGAGCCCCAGAGATCACTATCTGTGGTAGACTGTAGTCCGTGGTGGTCAGGCAGGGTCAAAAACCAGGAAATGCTAAACAGGAAGAGAATCAGCAGGCAAGGGCGTAGTGAAGAGACAAAGCAGGGGTCAAATCCGGAACTGGCAGCAAGGTACAAAAATGACAGGAAGGAGGGTAGTCAAAAAACAAGCAAAGGTTAGCGCACAGGATTCAAAATACAAACAGCACATGAACCAGGAGTAGAGAACTATCTCTGGCAGTGGTCACATGACAGGAGGGGGAATATGAAGGGTGTGGTGTCTTCCCATTGGCTGCAGCTGAATGATGGTAAACTTCAGCTGGAAGACACACGCCACCTACAGTCAGCCAGTGGTACTGCAGGTTCTAGGGAAACCCAGCCTAGTGGATGAGCGAAGCCTGTGCACAGCAGAGCCACGGGCACTGACTCCTCTCCCATCACCAGCACTATCCATGGTGGGAAGACGGTGTCGCCTGGCGATCGGAGCAGAAGTCGCAGGAGCGGACTCCGGTGGGGACATGACACCATACATACCACTTATGCCTATGTCAATATGCACATATCGTTCATTACATATTCACCAAGCAAAAAAAAATTGATAAATGTCTTACTTATGTGCAAGGTGTGTAACGACCACCAGTCAAAAAGGGCTTTCACAGACAGATTTTCTTGAATGCACTCCACCCAGCAGAATCCAGTAGATCTCTGTTTTTCACACTTTCCTCCCTGAACGGTGATGGATTTCACGAGCAGGGGACCATGGGTTGTGTTTGCAGAGTAGTTGTTGGCCTGTGGTTATAAAGGCTATCTATGATTTGATCCGGCTGGCCAGCTAATCAAACACTAGAGATAACAAGTGGACCACACTTACATCAGAAGCAACATCATTACTATTGATTGGATGGTACTCATGTCACCCGAGGTCAAAAGTAGAACTGTCCATATCAATGTCAGCAGTGCCACTAGAAATAGCGAAGCATTGCGTAACATCTGACACCTGGGCATCATATTTGCAAGATTTTCTTTTCTTATTCCATAGTAGAAGTCAAAGACGCTGTCTCCTTATATGGGACGATCAAAGAGCACATATTGGTAATGGGGCCTGAAGAAGAAAGGTTTTGAATTCCCCCACCC
This sequence comes from Anomaloglossus baeobatrachus, assembly GCF_048569485.1. Lineage (NCBI taxonomy): Eukaryota > Metazoa > Chordata > Amphibia > Anura > Aromobatidae > Anomaloglossus > Anomaloglossus baeobatrachus. The sequence continues at coordinate 124,228,401 of NC_134353.1, forward strand.
TACTCTTTCCGCATGTTGGAGCCTGCTTAGGCTAAAGATGGCAGTACAATGCTGTGATCTTTCTTCCTGATGTCACTTTCTGATCCCCCCTACTCCCCATTCTCTTACACACAAAACCAGAAAGTAATATTTTTTTTGCAGCTCCCATAATGTTAAATGTGCTGTGTCATAAATATCACACATAGCTTGGTATAATTTGAAGGTGGAGACAGGTCATGTTACTGTTTCACATCCCAGGCAGTTTTTTTTTCACATTATAAGATGGCGACCAGTCTTATTGTAGATGGAGGACATGTACCACAGAAGTGTTTGAAACCTGGAGGTCCTTTCTGGTACATGTAGTGTCCCATATTTGTATAGTGTTCTCTGGGCTTTCAGGAAGCTAGAGAGATGGCTGGGTCTGACCACCTACATACCCCCTACCATGTGTGTGTCACATGACAGGTAAAATAGACATTTTCTGTTTGGCACATGTGGAGTCTGAGGTGGTTTGTGAGCTGACAAGTCAGTGTGAGGAAGCTGCCAGGATTCCATGAAGAAACCTCCTGGAGAGGAGTGTGATTGCTGACTGGGGTCAGTGAGTGGAGGTAGACAGCTCGACTGGGATACTTCAGCTGAGTAGTATCCAAACCTGTGCGGGCATACAGCGACAAAGACGGACCAGAAATCCAGGTATGTGAGAAACAGCCTCCAAGAGGTAAAGAGGCTGTTGGACTCAAGGCAAAGGCACAGAAACCTCTCTAAAGGTAAAGCGGATTATAATCTGTGTATCACGGGTGCAGTTTATGCTGGATTTTAATAAACTGCTGGACTTTTTAAATATTTTGGTGTTTCTGTGCTACCTCAAAGACGCAGCAAAGTGAGTGACTACCCCATTATGCAGTGTGCAAACTGTATGCAACGTCGCAATATAATATCCACTGATAAATCTAAAAGTATTGAAACTTCAGGATTGGGTTTGCATAGGAAAAGGGAGCTGTTTCCAGCCATCTATTGTTAGGATGATAACCTTACAACAACCTATGGAAAATTTATTATACTAGTGCAGTTTTGCACAAATGACCTAGTCCTCAAGAGTAAGCTCTCCTTTGACTACTACTTGGCCTCAGAAAATACAAATAATTAAAGGGGATATGTGGTACTTATTTTTTTTTTAATGTCCCTAAGAGCTAACTGGCAGGTAGTTGCTTACTACCTACCCAGCGCCAGTTTCCGCTGGCATAGAGCAGTCACAGATGCCATATTCCGCTGAGGTCACCTCTTGTCGGTGGCCTCTTTCCGCTTTGCTGTGTTGATGGGGTGTGGCTGCTGATGTCATGCTTTTCACTGCCCAAATGCCTAATTAACATGGATCAGCTAAATCGCTGGCAGAGGCGGTCAATGACCACTTTGTGCCGCTGCCGAGTACAACCGACAGGTAGTTGCCGCTGTTAGAAACTACCTGCCTGGTTTTTGTTGTTTTTTTTTACTATGTGCCTAAAAACTAAGTCCCAGACATCCCCTTTAAGCCATTGTAGATGTTCAAAACATTAGAAAATAAAAAATACATTGCTCCCATGCTACCGTGAGCCTTTTTTAACTTAACATATCGCAGTGCTCAAACATGCTTGCACAGTCACACATGTTTGTTAAGGATTAGTAGGGGCCGTGGAGGTTGGCACCTCTGGGAAAAGTTGAAATTTGCAGAGTTTTTTCTTTTGTAATTAATGTTGCTATTCCCATATGACAACCACAGCTTTTCTGAAATATCTGATCTCTTGGTGATACACATTTTAACATACCGAAATCTAATTTTACCAGTGTTTTCAATGTTCTTTGTTATGAAAACAGTAACAGAAAAGTAATTGTCTTTCTCTTCTCCCGTTACTCTCTAGAGCTGAACATTTTTCTTCCCTCTGTGGAGTCGTAAATTTATTTACAAAACTCAAGTGTTGTCACAGAAATTAGTTTCTTATATAAAACAGAGATTTAAAAGAAAAGGATAAGAAAGTTGTTGGCAGCCAATCAGAAAACACTTTTGAGGAAGTAATTAGTTTCAAAGTGTTGCAAACACAAAAACTTCCTTGCTCAAATACAGCAAATGATGCATGTAACATGTAAGAACTGGAGTTACTCGCCCCATGCATGACCCGACCCATGGGACCCTAGCATGAGCTCTAACATAATCTCAACCACCAGATGACAAGTAAGTCAAATCCAGCAAATGAGCACAAAAATAAGAAATCTGGTCTTTCCAGTAGCTAAGGAAATGGTTTCACTGTAAGTTATTTCACAATGAAGATTTGAAAAGAATGTGTCCGCTATATTTTTTTTAAGTGGGTCTGTCACCACCAAAGTGCAAAATAAAGGTCTTAAAGGGAATCTGTCACCAGATTTTTGGTACCTAAAGCAGCATAATATAAGGGCGAAGACCCTGATTCCAGAAAAGTATTACTTACTGGCTTATTATAGCTGTTATAAAATCATACCCATCCCCACTACTAATTGGCAACTTCCTACCTATGCACAGTGTAACACCGAGAGCTGTCAATCACTGGAATGTATAGGTAGGGTTATACAGCGCTCAGCATCAGAAAACTGGTTGATCTGTAGAAGATATATCGTTTTTTATCAAAACTGCAGCAAACAGCCCAGTAAATGATACATCACTCAAATCAGGGTCTTTGCCCCTACACTAAGTACTTAGGGCATCATCCCACTATGGGAGGTGCCTGGGCAACGTGGTGTATTGCAAGAGGCACGCTGACATTTGTCAGGTTCCGCTCTGTGTGTCCTGTGTCTGTACCTGAGTTTGCTAACCCATACCTGTGTTCCAGACATGCCTGCTGTATCTCCCGTACCTGCCTAACCAACTGTATCTGCTGCACCTTCTGTACCACCCATGCCTGCTGTACCTGCCGTACCTGTTGCACCTACTGTACCAGCTGTACCTGTTACACCTGCCATATCTGCTGTACCCTCGACACCAGCCTGAACCAGAAATCCAGTCTGCACCTGCCTGCAACAGCCATTCCGGCTGCACCTATCTGCCCCATAGACTGTTCCTGCCTACATCTATGCCCATGCCTGCCTCCCCGACTACTGCAGCCAACTGTCACAGTATCATGTCTCCCTGAGTGGTACCTGGTGGCTAATTTCCAGCCTATCCTTCACCGTCACCATACCTGAACCCAATCGAGATGGTTTGGGGTGAGCTGGACTGCAGAGTGAAGGCAAAAAGGCCAACAAGTGCTAAGCATCTCTGGGAACTCCTTCAAGACTGTTAGAAAACCATTTCCGGTTACTACCTCTTGAAGCTCATCAAGAGAATGCTAAGAGTGTGCAAAGCAGTAATCAAAGCAAAAGGTGGCTACGTTGAAGAACCTAGAATATAAGACATATTTTCAGTTGTTTCATACTTTTTTGCTAACTATTTCATTCCACATGTGTTAATTCATAGTTTTGATGCCTTCAATGTGAGTCTACAATTTTCAGAGTCATGAAAATAAAGAAAACTCTTTGAATGTGAAGGTGTGTCCAAACTTTTGATCTGTACTGTACATCGACAGACAGTGAAGATAGAGAAATTACATTCTACATCTACTCTTCACCTGTGCTCCGATTCTTACATCCAAGAAAATCGGATCACAGTGAATGACCCTCTGTTGAGAATTGGAGCAGAGTTTGAGCTGGGTGTATTTACATAATGCATCTGACTCCAGGGCTGCCACTAGGAATTTCAGGGCCCCATATTAGCAAAAGTTTGGGGCCCCCTTGAGGCACCGCCCCAGCTCCGCCTCCGCCCCAGCTCCGCACATGGCCACCTGTGACATCCCCCTGACCCGACATCACCGGCCCGGCGACAAGTAACATTTAACCCCTGCTCCGTGGGTGCTACAGATAGGAGATAAATAGACAGCATAATAGATAGTGGAATAGAGAGATAGATAGATAATAGATAGATAGATAGATAGTGGGGAGATCACATCAGGTGGGGGGATCACATCAGGTGGGAGGTCTCAGAGCAGGTGGGGGGCATCACAGCAGGTGGGGGGTCTCACAGCAGGCGGGGGGATCTCACAGCAGGTGGGGATCTCACAGCAGGTGGGGGGTCTCACAGCAGGTGGGTGGATCACAACAGGTGGGGGGTCTTACAGCAGGTGGGGGGGTCTCACTGCAGGTGGGGGGTCCTCACAGCAGGTGGGGGGGTCTCACAGCAGGTGGAGGAAGGTGAGAGGTGGGAGAGAGGGCAGCAGATGAGGGAGGGGGGCAGCGGCTGATGGGGGAGAGTGGTGCAGATGGAGGGGAGGCAGCAGATGGGTTCAGTGCCGCTGGATCAGGGGCAGTGAGTGTTGCAGCTGGCGGCTGATGGGTGGGGACTGGGCAATGGCGGCGGCTGAAAGGAGACAGTGTCTATAACTTACTGATCGTTCCCCTCACCTTCTACAGACGCTGGAGTGAAGCTGAGGGGAGCGGTCTCCGGCCCCAGATCCACAGTGATTGGAGAGAGCGGTCACAAGGCCGGTCTCTCCAATCAGAGCTGGGGGCCGGTGAAACTGAGGTCACCCAGCTCCAGCCAATGATCGGTGCTACAGCTGCACTGATGATGGCTGGATTTCAATGTTTCAGCCATTTTGAATGGCTGAAACATTACAGTGGCTGTGATTGGCTGAGCGGCATTCGTCGGCCAATCACAGCCTCCTTAGGTCCGGGGGGAGACACCACCCCTCCTGGGGTCAGGCAGAGGGCCCCTCCTCCCCGAATCTAAGGTATTTGCAGCGATCGCATCCACCGGGGCTTCGGGGCCACGATCTCACCATGACGTACTGGGTACATCATGGGTCCTTAAGTGTCCTGTTGAAAAATAAATGATGGTCCAACTAAACGCAAACCGGATGGAATAGCACGCCGCTGCAAGATGCTGTGGTAGGCATGCTGGTTCTGTCCTCCTCCATACTTCACAGTGGGAACCAGCCATGTAGAGTCCATCCGTTCACCTTTTCTACAAAGACATGGTGGTTGGATTCAAAGATCTTAAATTTGGACTCATCAGACCAAAGCACAGATTTCCACTGGTCTAATGTCCATTCCTTGTGTCCTTTAGCCCAAACAAGTCTCTTCTGCTTGTTGCCTGTCCTTAGCAGTGGTTTCCTAGCAGCTACTTTACCATGAAGACCTGCTGCACAAAGTCTCCTCTTAACAGTTGTTCTAGAGATGAGAAGGTGTGTGCAAACTTTTGGTCTGTACTGTATATCAATTGTACTAATATTATTCTTGGGTGCATTTGAACTGTTGACTGCTGTTAACATTCTGTATGATTTATGTATATTGTGTTCTTCTATTTTGTTGTGTATCTAGATAGGACCACTGTCCTTTTAGCACTTGGAAACACTTTTTTTTTTTGTTTGTTTGTTATACTAGTGGCATCTCTGAGCTGTTACTACTATATGTGGTGTGAAACTCATGCCTGACATGTTATGTTAGGGGCCGGAGATGCTTTTAAATATTAAAAAACCTATAATAATAGGTCGAAGTAACTTTGATGTTAAAAGGTATGTTTTAGCCTCTTATCTGCTTTAAGGTATCCAATCAATAAGTGTCATTATTGTTTAATTGTGCTGTCTCATACAAATTAAGGATTATGAAAAAAATGACAAGTGACAGTGGTAAATCAGAGTATTTCACATAGGATAAATCAGCAACACAGGTATCCGGAATACAATCAGAAGATTATTTACACGGTATTACTCCTATCACTAATTAACGGTCACTGTCGGTATTATTCTATTCTAGATCCCTCTAGCGGGAAACGTCATTATTACTCTAATTTGTTACTGTAGTTTACATTGGGGAAAATAAGTATTTGATACACTGACGATTTTGCACATTTTACCACATACAAAAAATGGAGAGGTCTGTAATTTTTATTGTAGGCACACTTCAACTATGACAGACAGAATCTCCCCCCCCAAAAAAAAAAACAAAAAAAACCAGAAAATCACATTGTATGATTTTTGATCTAATTTACATTTTATTCCATTGAATATTTGATAAAATAGAAAAACAGAACTTAATATTTGGTACAGAAACCTTTATTTGCAATTACAGAGGTCAGATGTTTACTGTAGTTCTTGACCAAGTTTGCAAACACTGCAGCAGGGATTGTGGCCCATATAGATCTTCTCCAGATCTTTCAGTTTCAGGGCTGTTCCTGGGCAGCATTGAGTTTCATCTCCCTCCAAACATTTTCTATTGGGTTCAAGTCTGAAGACTGGCTAGGCCATTCCAGGACCTTGAAATGCTTCTTAAAGAACCACTGCATAGTTGTCCTGGCTGTGTGCTTTAGTCATTATCATGCTGGAAGACTTAGCCACGTCCAATCTTTAATGCTCTTAATGAGGGATGGAGGATGTTGGCAAAAAGCTCTCAATACATGACCCCATCCATCTTCCCTAAAATGCCATTCAGTTATCCTGTCCCCACTGGAAAAAAGCACCCCCCAAAATATTATGTTACCACCCCATCGCTTTGCAGTTGGGATGGTGTTCTTATGGCTGTACTCATCCTTCTTTTTCCTCCAAACATGGTGAGTGAAGTTGATTCCAAAAAGTTCTATTTGGTCTTGGCCTGGACATGTGCTGGCATGAGCAGGGGGACCTTGTGTGCCTTGCAAGATTTTAATCCTGATGGTGTAGTACGTTACTAACGGTATTGTTTAAGATTGTCATCTCAGGTCTCTGCAGGTCATTATCCAGGTCCTCATGTGTAGTTCTGGGCTGATTCCTCACCTTTCTCGGAATCATGCTTACCCAATGAGGCAAGATTTTGCATAGAACCACAGACCGAGTAAGATTCAGTCATCTTGTGTTTCTTCTATTTTCTAATAATTGGGCTAACAGTTGTTGCCTTCTCACCAAGCTGCTTGCTTATTGTCCTGTAGCCCATCTGTTAGGTCCCCACCGGAGTCCGCTCCATCGACTTCTACTTCGATCACCAGGCATCGCCGTGTCCCTGCCGTGGATAGTGCTGGTGATGGGAGAGGAGTCGATGCCAGCGGCGCTGGTGGACGCAGGCACCACTCATCCACTGTGCTGGGTTTCCTTGGGATCAGCAGTACCACTGGCTGACTGTAGGTGGCGTGTGTCTTCCAGCTGAAGTACCATCATTACTACAACCAATGGGAAGACACCACACCCTTCTTATTTCCCCTCCTGTCTGCTGACCACTGCCAGAGATAGTTCTGATTTCCTTGCTCCTGTTCCGCCCTGTTCTGTTTAGTTATTCTGGTGTTCTGACTTTTGCTTGGTTCCTGACTACCCTTCTGCCTGCTGTTTATGTACCTCACTGCCCAATCCGGATTTGACCTCTGCTTTGTGTTCTGTTTACGTCCTTGCCTGCTGATTCTGTCCCTGTTCTGCAATTCCTGGTTTGACCCTGCCTGACGACTACTCTCATCGAACTGCAGCCCTCCAGAGGTAGTGATCACCTTGGGCCCTGTGTAATTCCAAATCCCTGTATAGTGGTTAAAGGGTTTCAGGGTTCTGGGGGTCCTGCTTGATCAGTGGCTTCCCTCTATTCTGTCCATTACAGCCCATCTGAGTCTGTGGATCCAGGCAGGCATCACACCATCCCAGCCTTGGACAGGTCTACAATTTTGTCCCTGGTGTTCTTAGACAACTCTTTGGTCTTGGCCTAAGTCCTCAATCAATACCGTATCTCTACATAGCTAGCAATGGCCTGGCTCTGGATCTTAACAGGCATAGTCTGCAGCTTGACCATAAAGTCAGGGCTCTCAGGTACTTCTGTTGGCATCACTTACTATTCTTCCACTGGAATCCATTATAGTTCTTCTATTGGTGTCATTTATGGCTCTGCTCTGGGCGCAGGTTTCAGGCGTCTACTGGCTTGGGTCACAGATCTTCCACTCAGCTCTGGTGACCGATCTTCCTTTCTGCTTAGGTCATGGATCTTCCTCTCAGCTCAGGTCTTCCAGGGAATCTAGCCATTCTTGGACCCTTTTGTGGCAATGGTGCTATAAGCCTATTTTACTGACACCCGTCCTTACTAATTGGGGATCTGGCACCAACTCCTCCTCTGGACTGGCGCTGCCTTTCATATTGAATAACTGACCCGGCGTCCCCTCCTATTCCATCCCCAGGGGAAAAACAAAGTTTATTTTTTTTGTTCCTGTTCCTAACTTTCATACATAATCCTCAACCTGATCCTCTTTCCTCCAACCATGGTGAGTTCCAGGAGACAAGTGATTCCACACTCGGACACTCCTAGGAGGGAGTCTTTACATTTCCATTGATTGATTGCAGCCTCTTGTCCTGCACAATTCAAGAGAAACATGAAAAGATTGTGTGTAGTGATGTTGGGCATCACTAAACACAATCTTCTCATGTTCCTCTTGATTTGAGCAGCCATAGTCAGAAGAATATGACGGTGTGCAATGGCAATTAGTGTCCCAAGCAGTTTATGATGATAAGACACAGTTGTCAACAAGTGATGTCCAGGAACAGCATATGGAAGTGGAAGATGAGGTGGTGGATGATGAAGCCACTCACCCAAACTGGCAAGGTGCCATGCAGAGCTAAGACAGCAGTGCAGAGGTGGTGGGATCAGCAACACTGCAACTGGCAGGAAAAGGCAGTGGGGTGACCAGAGGGAGAGTTATGTTTGTACAAATCACAAAAGGGCTAAAGGTGGCACTAAAAAATGCAATTGACCCTGCCACTCCTGTACAAACTAGAGATCCCAACACTGCAGCCCCTAGTAGTTCATGCGAGAGTTGTAATAGCCCAGACCATAGACTAAACAATGGCAACTCGAGCCTATGCTGCCTGATTGGCCATCAAGCACTCCATGTTCCTCCTCAGAAACTGAAGGACAGAGCAGAGTACAAATTATCTACAGTGAAGTGATGGTGTGCTTTAGTAGAAAGTGATCCCAGAGTGAGTAACACAAACAACAAAATACCAGAGAAGGTGAATATTGCTAAAGGATATGCCACCTACTTACTAACAACAAACATAAGATAGGCCCAGAGTGGAGAACAAAAACTGCAGAGCAAGGCATCCTAGCTGGTATTCCACTGACTGACAGAAACTAACAGTAATATGATTGGACTTCAAAATGAGACTAATCACCAGCAGGAAATACCAGCAGGAGAAATGTATTTAAAGCTGCACGCGAAAGGTGAATGGTCAGGCAAACGAGTAAATGACTACCCTAACAAAACCAAAGAACGGATAACAGAAACTAAACACCGGAAGAATAGGTGAATCAACAGTGGTCTTTTTTTTGTGTCCTCCTCCTTTTCCACAATCAGAGTCATCATGCGGCCCATGCTACAAATTTTAGAGGGCAATCGGGTGCCACCCATTAATAATTATTAGAGGGTCATTAGGTGGACGTTACTCGTAAATTTTGTAGGGCCATAAGGCAACCTGCATTCACAAATGTGTTACATTGCTAGATTCTGCTATAATACTTTATTCTGCTGTTCATCTGCAGTGAGACACCTATCCTACCCAGCTCTGCTGCACTGCTAGGCTACATCACTACAGTGAGTCTCCCTCCTGACCAGCTCAACTGTACAACATTGTAATTGTGAGTCACCGGACCTATCCAGTTCTGCTACATCGGTGGTCAGTGCTTCACTGGACTCTCACATATTCTGATCTAGCACATCTCTGAATCTTCTTTGATATGTCATTATTTTGACTTTGCTTCCTTGGTCTCCTAATACTGAGTCTCCAGCTTCCTTGTGGTCCTCTAGTTGCAATCCAGCCTTTATTGCTTCCTCCTGTCCATCTGACTGTACAAATATCATCTGTCCATGAGCACAACAACATCTCATCCAGACCAAGGGATCTGTGACTCTAATTCACCCCATGAGACTTAACAAGATTGTGATTTAAAAAAAAGACAGTATAGGGAAATATCACATCATCAAAAGAGGTCCTGACTTAGATGACTTTTTATGTATTTCAGGCTTTGAGATCATTTGCAACATTTTAATCTTTAATTGGAAACCCCTTTAATTTAGTTCAGATTTGCACTTTTCGAGGCAGTAAAACATGACATGCATGAGATATGTACTGCCGTCAGTTCCTACTGTAAAACTAATTTCGTTTCTTGCCCTTTATACACTCTGTCTATACTAAATTTTTCTCTGTTGAGTTGAAATCAAAGGACAACCATGGAAACAAAGCTTATAAATGAAATAGAAACTGTGACCCAACAGTCAAGGGTCGAAAGGCAGAAGACACACAACGGCTATTTTGTCACAGAATCCTAAATAGGAGATTTCACTGATGAAACGAAGACAGGTGGCGGGGAAGGGGGGGCAGACACAAGCTTCCTTGCCTCTTAAAAAAAAAAAGCACTGAGCTGTCACTTGTCAAGGAAGGATAAAATCCATGTATAATGCAGGTTGTTTTGCTATTGCCGAACACATCCCTTATGAATGATCTGGAAGCGTGTTGCGGGATGTATCACTCAAGATATACCGAGCCGACGAAATCATCGCTAATCAACGCAAATGCGTTTACTGTCCATCAATTCCAATTATATCTCTGAAAAAAATGTGCCTATCTCAAAGTCCATCTTAAGCCCCGTACGTGTCTACTTAAAGGATAATTTGCTTGATAGCTGAAAAGTTTATTTTCCTGCTGGGGACAGCTGCTTGACACTGTCGAGAGGTTGTTTTTTTTTCCAGGGCTTGTTTAAAGCAGACGAACTGGAAAACATTTAAAGAATCTTAATTCACATCACGTCACTACCGGTAACCATAGTTACCAACCTGACAGTGACCAAGGCAATACATAGCAACGAGGACATTTTCAATGTGTCATAAGGAAAAAAAATATATACATATAAATATCCTGAAGATAAGAAATGTGTCTGAGGGGAGAAGAAAAAAACAGCGATAGCACAGAGAGAGTTAATCATCATGGAAGGACACTCAACACTGTAGGTATCCTACGTAAAGCTACACCGGGGAAATATTCCTGAATTATTAAAATCTTTTCTTTGTCTCCATCATGTCTGGGAAAAGCGACTTAAATCTGAATGTAAGAAATTGAAGAATTAATCAGATATGCCGAGCACATTGACTAGGAAGATGATTTGTCTAAAACCATGATGTAAGTTTTACGAAGGTCAGACTGATGGTGGCGTCAGCGGCGGATATCCAGCTGCTGAAGATGTGGAGTGTAATATTATCAGTTATGCCCCCCTGTGTGTTTATGATTGCACTGCAGAGGAATCAGGCAAGCTAGCATTTCTTTTTTAAAGGGCATTAAGCACAAAAAGAGCATTATTTTACGTTCTGTCTTTGATAATGCATATCTTTATAAATTATTAACGTGGACAATTATAGGTCTGAAGAATAAAATGAAATGTATATTTCAACCCAAGGATGGATAGACCGACCAGTAGGTGTAGCGCTGACAAACTGATTAAGAACAGCAAAACAAAATCTTTTTTATATTTTATGAAAAATAAAACAAACTATATGATTGATAAGTAATTGGGAACATAATCAGTAATTATCAATGTACATTTAAAGTGTAGAGACAACTATGGAGGTGCATATGAAGTGTCACGGCCTGATGTGATCTCGGGGGGATCTGGGATCAGAAGGTCGCAGTGTATAGTTGATCGCAGATCCTTTTTAATACCCGCTTATTGTTGACTCTGATTTAGTGCTTATTTAATTCCATCGAGTGTTGAAGAGGTTAAGGCTCCTTTCTATCCTGCTGTGATCTAACAGGTAGTTATCAGGTCAACTGCAGCCACTCCTTTCTGCTACAAATATCCACTTCTCACTGCTCCCTATGTCGGCTATAGTTCATTCTATAATATCCACTTTGAATGAGCCTGTTTCTGGAGAAGCTTAGGTGTTTGTTTCTGTTGCAGCTGAGAAGTTCCTTGCTGGAGAAGCTGAGGAGTTTTATTTGTTGTGTCTTTCTCTACCTGTTTGTCATGCCTTCCTTGTGTTGTTGTATTGTCGAGACTAGAGTTTCACTGGCATTCACACTATTCAGTGTGAGTTCAGGGCCAGCGAGGGCATAGGCATATGGTGGCACACTGGGGGAAGGACCCCCTTCTAGGGAGATTAGGGAGTGCAGAGGTCAGCCTCAGATGAGTGTTTGAAGTTGACTCACTCCCATTTCCCTTGCGTCAGGGCCTTCCAATACATTGCTTCCCTGGTTCTTGTGTTTTGTTGCTCGCCGAGAGTCCTCCCGGCATGACCTGAATTGGGCATGATTCATGCACTCAATCCTGCACTGATTACATGCCCCTTTTATTCTCTTTCTGCCAAACTAATTTTAAGTATCTTTTAAACATTTGTAAAACATGTGAGATATTTTAATATTTTTTTTATAGTGTTTTTTGTAGAAATGCTTTTGGTACTTTTTTTTCAATTTTGTTACGGCTATACCTTGCATTTTTTAAGTTCTAACTACTAGTTTATAGGAAAAATTGCAAGAAAAAATACTACACCCATACTGCATTTTGGAAAAGTTTCCAGAAACCCCAAAAAATCCTTCAAAACACCTCCTGTGTGACAGCGTATCTGATTACAACCAATCAGAGGTGCTGTATGTGCATATCTATTGTTTAAAAATAAATAAAAAATTGGTGTAGGGTCCCCCCACATTATCATACCCAGCACAAATAAAGCACACAGCTACAGGCTGCAGCCCCTAGCCATGCGCTTATCTTGGCAAGAGGGACCGTATGCGGCTTTTTAAAATTATTGAAATAATTTTAAAAACTGTGTAGGGTCCCCCCCACAATTTTAATAGTTATGAAAAAGTAAAGCCACAGCTGGGGGCTGGTATTCTCAGGCTATGGAGACACATGCTTATTGGGGCCCCCCAGCCTAAAAATAGTAGTCTGCAGCCACCCAGGAATTGTTTCATCCATTAGATTTGACAATTCTGGAACTTTACTTGGCTTATCCCAATTGCCCTGGTGCAGTAGGAATCTGAATAATAAGAGGTTAATAACAGCTGACGCTCTAGGGTTCACAGCTGACGCTAAACCCTAGATTAGTAATGGGAGGCATTTATGAGACCCCCATTACTTACCTGTAAGTGAAAATAAAAAAACACAAAAACCAAAAAAATCCTTTATTTGAAGTAAAATACAAAGAAAATTACCCTTTTTCACCCCTTTACTAACCCCCTAAACACCCCTGCAGGTCCAACGTAATCCACATGAGGTGCCACAACGATTCCAGCTCTGCTACATCTGAACTGACAATGTGCAGCCATAGAATATGACCAACCAACTGTGAGCTTCAGGCAGAGAAAGAGCCGCAGCAATGAGCGGTGATGTCACTCAGGTTATTTGTGGTCACAGGTTAATGAGGGCTTGCTTTCTGCGGGACGAGTTTTACTTTTGAATGAAACCATTAGTTTAGCATATAGTGTACTGAAAAACAGGAAAAATAATTCTGAGTATGGTGAAATTGCAAAAAAGTGCAGTTGCACGATTGTTTGGGGGGGGGGTATTTACCATGTTCATTATATGATAAAACTGACCTGGAATTATGATTCCCCAGGTCAGTAAGAGTTCATAAATACCAAATATGTATAGTTTTACTTTTATCTAAATGGTGAACAAATCTTAAATTACTTACTGGTAATGATTTTTTCCAGAAACCACGATAGCGCCACCAGAGAGAGATAGGTCCGCCCATCTTAGGACAGGAACCCACTGAAATAAAAGGGTGGCTCCTCTCTTTCACCTCAGTTTAGTTACAGAGCACAGAGAGGAACACCAGAAAACAGGTAAACAGAATAACAACAATAACAATAACATCAGCACAAATAGAGCATGTCGCACCATGGAAACCAAGAGACCGATAGGTGCAGAAATGAAAGTGGAGGGCAGCAGTGGCGCTGTCGTGGTTTTTGGAAAAAATCATTACCGGTAAGTAATTTAAGATTTTTCCCTTCACCACGACAGCGCCACCAGAGAGATTCGGAAGACAACAACATTAGGGAGGGACCATAGCCTCAAGCACCCTTCTACCAAAGGTCAAATCCACCTTTTCCAGGATCTCGTCAAGTGGCTTACCAAATAGATAGGTACCCTCGCAAGGCAGAGCGCATAGCTTCGACTTCGACTGCGAATCACCTGGCCACCCTTTCAACCAGAGCGACCGTCTAGCCAAGTTGGACAATGCCGCCGATTTGGCAGATAACCGGAGGGTATCGGCGGAAGCGTCGGCCACAAAAGCAGCAGCACCCTTGGCACGAGGGATGTTGGCGAGGATCTGTTCCCGCGGGTCCTCTTCCATAATCTGGTCTTCTAGCTACTGCAGCCAGACCATCAGGGAGCGAGCGACACAGGTACCGGCCACTGCACGTCGAAGTATCTGCCTTCCTGTCCAAAGGGTCCTGTAAGGAACCCAGGTCCTCAAATGGCAGGGAAGACTGTTTTGCCGTCTTAGCCACCGCCACATCTATTTTAGGGCAATTATCCCAACAGGAACAATCAGACTACTGGAAGGGATACTTCTTTTTAAATAGGGACGGAGGGTAAGCCCTTCTCTCCAGCTTCTCCCACTGGTCCGCAATCAGTTGCCGAACCTTCTCATGGAGAGGAAAGGAGCGCCATCGCTTGTGTTCCAGTCCCCTGAACATGAGATCCTCAACTGATTCAGGATTTTTAGTTTCTACCAGGCCCATGGTAGCCCTGACTGCTTTAACCAGGTGATTCACTTCAGCAGCCGGGAAACAAGGCCTGCCTCCCATATCGTCCCCGGAGGATGAACCTGGAGATGAGGATGAGGAACCAAAAGCAGTGTCTGAGGCCTCTCCCGACTCTCGATCCTGCACCCTGGTCTTGCTGGAGGTGCCCAGAATGGGAGGGAGAGAAAACACCTTCAGGGACTCCCTGACCTGAGCTCTAATGACTTCCTTAAGACTAGAAGCAATGTCCGGCGCTTCCTCAGCAACAGTGTTCTGAATACAGAGTTTACATAATTCCTTTCGGTAATCAGAGGGGAACAGGGAACTACATAGGGCACATTCCTTATGCTTACTCTTCTCGGATCGTTTTCTAGGCTTGTCCTAAGAATAGAGGAAGCAGAAGGAAAAACCTATTAATGGGAATAGGCAACCCCAAACACTCACCCACAACAGGCCATACGGTACCGGGTCAGGTGAACGAGCCGGTCTCTTGGGATTCCTGCACGGAGGTGAGGATCTCTTGTCGTGACGCCCCCACTGGAGAGACTTCCACCACTTCCACGGTGCTGTGCCTGCTTCTGCGGGCGCTTGTCAGGGAGATCACCCTCCTGGGATCCTTCCCTAAGCTCCTCCAAACTGGATTTGGATGGTGAGCACCTTAGAAACGCCTCCAGCATCTCCTTCACTATGGCAGCACCACAGCTATTCAGGGTCTCAAATCTTGGGACAGGAAACCAAACTGAGGCGAGAGAGGAGCCGCCCTTTTATTTCAGTGGTTCCCTGTCCTAAGATCAGCGGACCTATCTCTCTCTGGTAGCGCTGTCGTGGTGAAGGGAAAAATTTAGATATTTGTAAAAAGATAAGAATTGCTCTTTTGCCACTATTTTCCGAGACCTGTGGTGTTCTCACTTCTCGAGATCTGGGGCTCAGTGGTGGCTTAGTTTTGGATCTTGAGCTAGCATTTTTAACTATCTATTTTTGTATAACTGCATTGTTTTGATCGCCTGTTATTTCATTTTAATACAATGTTTCGGTGACCAAAAACAGTAATTTTAGTGTTTGGAATTTTTTTTCTCGCTACTGATCAGATTAATTAATTTTATATTTTGATAGATCTGGCATTTCTGAATGCGGTGATACCAAGTATGTGTATTTTTTAGTTTGTTTTTTTTATTATTATTATTATTATTATTTTATTTTCAATGAAGCAAAAGGGGGGGTGATTTGAAATATTAGAGTTTTTTTATTTTTGTAAAACTCATTTTTTAGTTTTTTAATAGATTTTAGTAGTCTCCCTAGCGGACTTTATTCCTGTACACTCTGGTAGCTTCTCCTGATGAGAGCGCATCGCTCTGATTTCAAGAAATGTTGTGTTACTGTATTGCCAGTATTCACAGGAAACACATCATGGCAGTGATAGGGCTCATCATCTTACCCCCGTGCTGCCATGCCAACCCATTGGCGCCCCATGATTGAGTCACAGGGCCACGTATGGCTGTGGGGAACAGTGCAATCCCCGTGGGATCACATTATATAGTGCTGTCAGAGTTTGACAGCATGATCTAAAGGCTTAACAGACGCGGGTGGATAAGGTTATCAGAGCTCACAGCCATTGGGTCTTCATTCAACCCAGTAACTTTAAGAGAGCCTTTAGCGTTTCTTGGAGTTCCCAGCTGCTGGGACATCTGGAGGCTGTGAACTGGTAACCAGAGTTCAAAGCCTCCAGGTGTCCCAACAGCTGGGAACTTCTAGAAACTTAAAGGCTCTCTTAAAGACTATCCTAAAAGCTCTCTTAAGGCTTCCCAGCCTCATATCTGTCGGGAGACCCGGTGGCTGTAAGCCCTCGTAAAGTTTAGGTTATATAAGTTGTATCTTGTCTGTAGTGGCAGGGTCCTCAGCGCAACAGGCCTACACCTGTCACTCATCCAATACTTCTTATGTTAATAGTCTAGGAAGTTAATGGCTGCACCACAACAGTGTGGCTCCACTGTAAAGCTATTTGAGCTGTTTTGGCAGCTTTTGGGCCCTCATAAAGTTGTTGTCTATGCCTTTGTTTTTGTTTCCCATTGAATTCAATGGGTTCGGATATGTTCAGTGAACCTTTCAGCGAACACAGATGAAGTCTGCGAACATGGACTGAACCAAACTTTGGGCGGTTTGCTCATCTCTATTCTTTACTTAAAATATTTTCAAAGATCCCCCACTGCTCCGTGGTCTATATTACATTGCAAATGGTGCATTCACACATCGATATCTCCACAACCAGGGCAGCACTTGGTCCCTTCAACTGTCACAGATCCATTCACATCCATGAAAACAGCAAATCGAAAGCCTGCTTTACACGCTGCAATTAATCGTGTGATCGCATTTGCGACCGCACCCACCCCAATTGTTTGTGTGGCACAGGCAATTTGTTACCCGTGTCGCACAATGCTGTAACCCCCGGTCACACGTACTTACCTTCCAAACGACCTCGCTGTGGGCGGCGAACATCCACTTCCTGAAGGGGGAGGGACGTTCGGCATCACAGCGATGTCACACAGCATCCTACCCACCTCCTTCCTTCCGCATTGCCGGCGGCCGCAGGTAAGCTGCATTTCATCGTTCCCGAGGTGTCACACACAGCGATGTGTGCTGCCGCAGGAACAATGAACAACCGGACGTTCGATTTTTTGAAAATGAGCGACGTGTCAACGATGAACGAGAAGGTGAGTATTTCTGCTCGTTCACCATCGCACGTAGCTGTCACATGCTACGATATCACTAACGATGCCAGATGTGCGTGACTTACGACGTGACCCCACCAACATCTCGTTAGATATATTGTGGCGCCCTGGACTAGCCAGGTCATCACAGGTACTACAACATACACCCCCACCCTGAGACAGGCACATCAGCCAGACACAAAATCCTTGTTGCCTCCCTCCAGGGGCTGATGTCCACACCAGGTGGGGTGGAGCCAGGCGGTTGGCCCCACCCACTGAGGAGTACACAGTCCTGGAGGCGGGAGAAGGAAGTCAGAGTAGTGAGTGAGAAGTGAGAGAGGAGTGAGGAGTGAAGTAGAAGTGGAGGAGCAAACTGACCGTGTCCGGGTGTGTGGCCCGGTCACTAAGAGCAAGGTTGGCAGACGGTGGTGGCCGTCTGCAGGAGAGGCAGATCAACGCGGAACCATAGGACCGGGGACGGGCGGTGGCCCGCCGGTACCGAACCAGGGAGCGAAGTGAAGCCAGCACACACAGGCAGGGCCTGCGGACCCCGACCAGGCTTGAAGCCGCCATTAGAGGTCAAATCCATTAGTGACCGGAACCCCAGGGGTTTCCTAACAGCCAAGACCCGATTGAAGGCAACCGTCCGACCAGCAAAAGGAAATACAGCTACCGCCACAGCTAGAGTTCCAAGGGCCAGAGCCTACGGGCAAAAGGGCTCCTCCGGCACATATACACGCTGGGGTGCGGGATACCGGTGGGAATCCATCGGGACCGAACATACATAAAGGTGCAGGGGAAGGCAGCCACCACCAACCGTCCGGGAGAAGTCACAGCAGCCGGCTGCGGGACCCGTCCATCCAGCCGTTTGGTTTACCAGAGACTTTGCGTACATTTGTGGCTGAGTGCGTACTACCGTGCCATCCGGCACCGCGCTGCGCAGTCCAGGCGACCCTGCACCTTGCCAACCCTGCCTCCCCGTCACCTCACCGGGCCCCGGGACCACCAACCCCTACCTACGGAGGGGGAAAACAACATCCCAGCTGCTCCCTGCCATCGCTCCTGGGATCCCCGTCACCAGCAGCGGTGGTGCCCAACCTCACCACAACCCGTGGGTGGCGTCACGGACCAAATCCCCAAACCAAACTACCCCCTTTCACTCACGGGCAAGGAGCGCCGCTCGAGTTCCCCGGATCCGGCCCACCACTCGAGCCACCGAGCAGCCATCGCAGCAGCGCCGGACCTGAGCATTAGCGAGCGCAGCGGCGTACTTCCCCGCCCGCGACAATATCGTAGCGTGTAAAGCCCGCTTAATAGTAAGATAGGTGAAACTCAGAGCATGTCCTAATCTGATCCAATGTTCAGGCTTAGACTAATGTGTGACGCCCCTGGACTATCAGGTCGTTACAGGGTACTGCACAAACTGTCCTTCCGTGCAGTATTCCAAGTCCCTCATGGTTCTGGGTCCCTATCTAATAACGTCCAATAACTGACACCGCCTTCTCCCTTGCGTCTTTGTGATACACTTGCACAGAGTGTCTCAGACCCGCCCGACTGGATTTTAAATTGCATTTAGAGACACTGTGGTCTATCTATTTTGAGATTTCCTCTGCTCCTTTGAATGACCTTCGGGTTGCCCTGGGACTAGCTCTGTCTGTGTAACAATTTTGTTAGTGTAACAACGCTGTTGGTGTAACAATCTTTATATTCCTCCAGGATGACTCATTTTGGTGATGTTTTATTCATGTTTTTAATTGTCTATTGTGGTTTTTTCATGTGAAATAAAAATTGTCCATATTTGCACATATACTAGGTGTTCTCTTGTTCATATATGCTTACATGAGTAGTGCTGTCTGAGTTTTTGGTTTCTAACCATTTCTCAGCTTATTCGCTTGGTTCTAATGTTGAGAATTTTGCAATTGAATATTCTCTGTGTCAGTCACAGTTCTTTCTCAATTAACCATGGATTTTCGTGCCCATGACCGAGCGTGGCATGCCCATTTTGATGATGTTCTGAAAGATCATAATAGTAATATTTGCAGGGCTGTCCACTCCATTGATAATGATGCTCTTATTTTAAAATATAAGGAACTTCTTTAAAAACGATTAAGAATACATTGGAACCGCGCTTTTCTTGGCAAATATTTAGATAGGGACATGGTGCCTCACGGACTGCGCGTGCAGATTTTTCCCTCCTTTCCGGTGGAGGACACCTCTTCCCAGGAGAGGTGGGAGGAGTTTTCTTGTGTTTGTTCTAGGGGTTTCCTGTCCCTGTTGAAAGAACATAACACAACCTCACTTGCCACGATGGAGACTGAGTTGGAGGAGTTGGAAGGAAACATTAAAAAGAAATGTCCGGCTGAATTAGTTTCTAAAATGGAGGCTGAAATTGAGCGTGATTTGGTTAAATTGGAGAAGGAGATTGGAGGTCAGAAATTGAAAAAATTCAATAGGGACCTTTCTGACTATGCCAATTCAACAGTGTACAGATGGCAATCTGGGACTCGTTCTGGTCCCCGATCAAGAATCTTTTCCCATGGTCATTCCACTTTTATTACTTCCCTTACCTCTTTTGATGGCTCATCATCTAAGACGTCCGCTGGGACTAGTGAGATGGATTTGAATATGGGAGCTCGCGCTCGAGTAACCAGAAACAAACAAACCTTGAAAACAACTAATAAGAGTAGCAAGAACAGATTACAGGTGATTAACCTTTCCTCACATGTCCTCTCCGACGCTCAGATTGATGTGCTGCTCAGAGGTCTAACCTTTTCCCCCACAACACATTTTGATTACTTTTCAGCCATGAAGGATACCCATTTGTTTGTCCGAAAAATTATTTTGAAGAAATTACATCACAAAAAAGACAATATGGAGATGGATAGTTCAGCTGAACTGGAGGCTCTACAAGCTTTCGAGGATCTGCTCTTGGAACAGTCCAGTGTCTCTTCAGGTGTGTTCCCTAAGTCTCTACTGCCCAGATAGTCAAGGTTCCCCCCCTGTCAGTATGTGTTAGGGCCAGGTGGACGGGCAGACCCAGGAGGTGGATCCACTGGGCCGAACACCTTCCTGAAGGCAAGGAGTCCGGTAGCCGGAGCACTACAGGTAGCAGGATAGTCCGTGCAAAAATAGTGGAATGTAGAAGTCCCTGGGACCACGGAGTCACTGATGGTAGTCCGGGTGATGGAGCTCAGGTTCGGAGGCCGAGATGTTGTCAGGCGGAGTCCGGAACCGATGGAGCGAGAGGACGGATCACCACAGGGATTAAAGATGGTACGGACTGACGGGATGGCAGACAGTCAGCGTTCGGGGTTCGGGGAATCGGCAGGACCGGATGGCGAGGCAGGAGCGGCTCTAGAAGAGAGAGAGGTGAGTATATCACAGAGACACAAGGAGACCTGACTCCTAGCTTAGGAAACACGAAGAACAGGCCCCGCCCACTTGGACATTAAACCCCTTTATACCCTGTACGTGTGTGATCAATATCCTGTCTGTGGACGCTGGCCCTTTAAGAAAGGGTCAATGACCGTGCGCGCGCCCTAATGCGCATGCGCGAGGCCCGGGTGCCAGAAGCCAGGGCAGGGAGCGGCGAACAGGAGGCAGGGGAGCCGGGCTGGAGCGAAGCTGACAGCGGACGCTGGGAGCGGGGACCGGGACGCCTGGGGATCCTAGGTGAGGAGGCCTGGAGGCTGTGGAGCGGGGGACGCCGGACAGAGGAGCCGGGGAGCGAGCCAGGGAAGCCGGGGAGCGTGGCAGGGGAGCCGGGGAGCTGGACAGGGGACCCGGGGAGCGTGACAGTACCCCCCCCACGCCCCCCTCCCCGCAACCGGGACAGGAAGGCACATATCAGGGGAGTACCCACATTCTCCCGGGGTTCCCAGGACCTATCCTCAGGACCATACCCTGCCCAGTCCACCAAGAAGAACTGCCGGCCCCGTACGGTTTTCATGGCCACGATATCCCTTACCGCATAGATGTCGTCATCGGCAATAGGAGGAGGAGCCGAACTGGCAGCAGCGGAGAAGGGACCAAGGACAACCGGCTTGAGCAGGGAGACGTGGAAGGAGTTGGGTATCCTCATCGTGGCCGGGAGCTGCAGCTTGTAGGAGACCTCATTGATCTTGCTGAGGACTTTAAACGGCCCGATGTAGCGAGGACCCAGCTTGTAAGATGGTAGCTTCAATCGGACATACTTGGAGGCAAGCCAGACCAGATCTCCTGGAGAGAAACACGGGGGATCCAGGTGCCTCTTGTCTGCGTGTCTCTTCATCCGAAGGGAAGCACGTCCAAGGGACGTCTTGACAGAGTTCCAAATCGTTGCAAAGTCACGTGCTACAGCATCAGCAGCAGGGACATCCGAGGAAGAGGATACAGGTAATGGGATGGAAGGCTGAAGTCCGTAAATGACATGGAAGGGAGAGCTGGAGGAGGACTCACTGACGTGGTGGTTATGGGAGAATTCAGCCCAAGGAAGAAGCGTGGACCAGTCGTCGTGATGGGCGTTGACGTAGTGACGTAAGAAGGAGGTCAAGATCTGATTGACTCGTTCCACTTGGCCATTAGACTGAGGATGGTAGGCTGAAGAAAAGTCCAGAGTCACTCCCAGATGTTTGCAGAGAGCCCTCCAGAAGCGGGAGGTAAACTGAGTTCCTTTGTCGGACACAATGTGTGATGGAAAGCCATGCAACCGGAAGATGTGCTGTATGTAGGCGTCAGCGAGTTCCTGGGCCGAGGGCAGTCCAGCCATAGGGACGAAATGAGCCATTTTGGAAAACCGATCCACCACAACCCATATGACTGTGTGTCCGGAGGACAGAGGCAAGTCCGTAATAAAGTCCATTGCAATCTGTTGCCACGGAACGGAGGGTATAGGCAGAGGCAGAAGACGGCCATATGGCAGATGTTTGGGCGTCTTATTCCTGGCACAAGAGGAGCAGGCTGAGACAAAAGAAGCGACGTCCGTGCGAAGGGATGGCCACCAGTAGTGACGTACAATTGTACTCCATGTTCTCTTCTGACCAGCATGGCCGGCTGTTTTCGAGGCATGGCCCCAGTGCAACACTTTGTGCCTGTCGGTTTCAGAGACATAGGTCTTCCCGGGCGGTATCTGGGCCAGGGTGACAGGAGCCACCGCAATGATTTTACTAGGGCAGATGATGGGCTGGGATGTCTCCTCCTCCTGCTCCATGGGAATGAATGACCTGGACAAGGCATCTGCGCGTACATTCTTGTCCGCGGGTCGGAAATGGAGCTGGAAATCGAACCTGGCAAAGAACAAGGACCACCTGGCTTGCCGTGGGTTCAGTCGCTGAGCAGACCGCAGGAATTACAGGTTCTTGTGGTCCGTGTAAACGATGACGGGGTACACTGCTCCCTCCAGAAGGTAGCGCCATTCCTCCAGAGCCAGTTTGACTGCCAATAGCTCTCGGTCACCGATGGTGTAGTTGCGTTCAGGCGCAGAGAAGCTCTTGGAGAAGAAACCGCAAGTAACCATCTTCCCGGAGGAGGACTTCTGCATGAGCACTGCTCCGGCTCACGAGGAGGAGGCATCCACCTCCAAGGTGAACTGCCGGTTTAACTCCGGACGGTGGAGCACAGGGGAGGAAGCAAATGCCCGCTTCAGGGAGCCAAACGCGGCGTCGGCCGCAGGTGACCAGTCCTTTGGATTAGCCCCCTTCTTGGTCAAGGCGGAGAGAGGTGCAGTCAGAGCAGAGAAGTGAGGGATGAACTGACGGTAATAGTTTGCGAATCCCAGAAAGCGTTGGATTGCCTTCAGTCCAGAAGGAGGGGGCCAGTTGAGAATGGCAGAGACCTTCTCCGGATCCATCTGTAGGCCGGTATCGGAGATTACGTAACCCAGGAAGGGAAGAGAAGACTGCTCGACGATTCTCCCTCAGTCTTTGTAGTACCAGCTGCACGTTCTCTCTGTGGGTCTGGAGGTCCGGAGAAAAGACCAGGATGTCATCAAGATACACCACCACACAGACGTAGGGAAGGTCTTGGAACACGTCGTTCACCAATTCCTGA
This sequence comes from Anomaloglossus baeobatrachus, assembly GCF_048569485.1. Classification (NCBI taxonomy): domain Eukaryota; kingdom Metazoa; phylum Chordata; class Amphibia; order Anura; family Aromobatidae; genus Anomaloglossus; species Anomaloglossus baeobatrachus. The sequence continues at coordinate 124,251,826 of NC_134353.1, forward strand.
AAGACTGCTGGTGCGTTACACAGGCCGAAGGGCATCACACAGTATTCATAGTGCCCATCGCGAGTATTGAACGCGGTCTTCCATTCGTCCCCTGAGCGGATGCGGACCAGGTTGTAGGCACCCCGAAGATCCAACTTGGTGAACACACGAGCTCCTCTAAGCCGATCAAACAATTCGGGGATGAGCGGCAGGGGGTACTTATTTTTCACGGTGATTTGGTTCAATCCCCGGTAGTCTATGCATGGGCGTAGGTCGCCTTCTTTCTTCTTAACGAAGAAGAAGCCTGCTCCAGCAGGAGAGGAGGATCTCCGAATTAATCCCCTTGCCAGGTTCTCTGTGATGTAGGCAGACATGGCCCTTGTTTCGGCAGGAGACAGCGGATATATCCGTCCTCGAGGTGGTGTAGTTCCCGGGAGCAGGTCGATGGCACAATCGTAAGGACGATGTGGCGGAAGTACCTCTGATTCCTTTTTGTCAAAGACGTCCGCGAAGGACCAATAGGCCGAGGGCAGTCCCGGTAGGGACTCTGGAACCGGAGGTCGTCGGATGGGCTGTATAGTCTTCAGACAGTTCTCGTGGCAAGAATAGCCCCATCGGGTGATTTCACCAGTACCCCAGCTGACTGACGGTTCGTGTGTCCGTAACCAGGGGAGTCCCAGCAGGATTTGATGGGACATGTGTGGGAGGACGTAGAGAGCGATGTTCTCGGTGTGCAGGGCACCGATACGCAGTTCCACCGGCTTGGTGATCCACGAGATGGTGTCAGAGAGGGGTCTCCCATCCACAGAGGCAATCACGAGGGGTTTGTCGAGTGGAGTAACAGGCACCTGGTACTTGTCCACCGTGGCCTGCTGGATGAAATTGCCTGCTGCCCCGGAATCGAGGTACGCCTCTGCCGTGAACCGCGTCTCTCCCGTTGTCACTTGAACAGTCCACGTAACCGGGTCTGAGAGAGTCCCAGCACCTAGGGTGGCCTCTCCTACCAACCCTAGGCTTTGGAGTTTCCCGGCCTCTCTGGACAGGAGCGTAGAAGGTGTGTGCCCTCTCCGCAGTAGAAGCAGAGGCCCTTGGCGAGCCGCTCTGCTCGGCATTGTTCAGACTGCCGCAAACGGTCGATCTGCATGGGCTCGTGGACGGAGACACCAGATGCCGTTGACTGAAGTACGGCGGGCTTCTGCGGAGGAGAGGAATGCCGTATCGGACGTCTCTCACGGGACACCTCTTTGGATCGTTCCTGAAAGCGAATGTCCACTCGAGTTGATAGGGCAATCAGGGCATCCAGGGTGGACGGCACGTCACGACCAGCCAGCTCATCTTTAATTCGACCCGAGAGACCTTCACAGAAGGCGGCGGTTAGAGCCTCATTGTTCCACCCGAGTTCCGAAGCCAAGGTGCGAAATTGGATGGCATATTGACCCACCGTCAGAGTCCCCTGACGTAACCGGAGGAGAGATGAGGCAGACGCGGAGGCGCGTCCGGGCTCGTCAAAGGTGCCACAAAATGCCTGCAGGAACTCCTGGATGTTAGTGTTCACAGGGTCCTCCTTCTCCCATAAGGGGTTCATCCACACCAGTGCCTCACCCTCTAGATGGGACATCATGAACGCGACCTTGGCTTGGTCGGAGGCAAACAAATGCGGCAGCTGCTTGAAATGGAGGGAGCGTTGGTTTATGAATCCCCTGCAGGTCTTGGGATCTCCGGTGTACCGGGGTGGTGAGGCCAAACGAAGCCTGGAAGCATCCGAGGAGGTTGCCACGGGAGCTGGGGCCGTGGATTGTCCAGTGGAAGCTCGAGATGCCGAAGATGTAACCGACGCTTGTAGCGTGTTCAGGCGGGCGTCCACAGAAGACATAAAGTTCAGCATGCGGGTCTGGGTCTCACGCTGGCATGTGAGTTCCTCCTGCAAGGCCGCTAGTGCTTCGGCGGGATCCATGGCCTGTTCTTACTGTTAGGGCCAGGTGGACGGGCAGACCCAGGAGGTGGATCCACTGGGCCGAACACCTTCCTGAAGGCAAGGAGTCCGGTAGCCGGAGCACTACAGGTAGCAGGATAGTCCGTGCAAAAATAGTGGAATGTAGAAGTCCCTGGGACCACGGAGTCACTGATGGTAGTCCGGGTGACGGAGCTCAGGTTCGGAGGCCGAGATGTTGTCAGGCGGAGTCCGGAACCGATGGAGCGAGAGGACGGATCACCACAGGGATCAAAGATGGTACGGACTGACGGGATGGCAGACAGTCAGCGTTCGGGGTTCGGGGAATCGGCAGGACCGGATGGCGAGGCAGGAGCGGCTCTAGAAGGGAGAGAGGTGAGTATATCACAGAGACACAAGGAGACCTGACTCCTAGCTTAGGAAACACGAAGAACAGGCCCCGCCCACTTGGACATTAAACCCCTTTATACCCTGTACGTGTGTGATCAATATCCTGTCTGTGGACGCTGGCCCTTTAAGAAAGGGTCAATGACCGTGCGCGCGCCCTAATGCGCATGCGCGAGGCCCGGGTGCCAGAAGCCAGGGCAGGGAGCGGCGAACAGGAGGCAGGGGAGCCGGGCTGGAGCGAAGCTGACAGCGGACGCTGGGAGCGGGGACCGGGACGCCTGGGGATCCTAGGTGAGGAGGCCTGGAGGCTGTGGAGCGGGGGACGCCGGACAGAGGAGCCGGGGAGCGAGCCAGGGAAGCCGGGGAGCGTGGCAGGGGAGCCGGGGAGCTGGACAGTATGTCCTTCTGTGAAGGTTTTCACCCATTTAGTAACGGAAGAATTTAAACAACTATCCACTAGAAGACGTGGTGACAATCTAACCCACCAACAAAGATTAGCCTTGCAGGAACTAAGTGATCTTAAAGATGTCGTTATCAAACCTGCTGACAAGGGGGGAATATTGTCATCTGGGCCGTGGATAAATATGAGAAGGAAGCATTTAGGCAGCTTCGGGACAAACATGCCTATGTAAAACTTCCTTATAATCCTTTGCAGAAATTCTCGGTTGAGTTGCAGTGTATTTTGGAGGCGGCTCGTGAGGTTGAACTGATTGACAAAAAGATGATGGAGGGGCTCTCCACTAAATATCCTAAAGGTCCAGTCACACTAAGCAACTTACCAGCGATCCCAACAACGATAGGGATCGCTGGTAAGTTGCTAGGAGGTTGCTGGTGAGATGTCACACTGCGACGCTCCAGCGATCCCACCAGCAACCTGACCTGGCAGGGATCGCTGGAGCGTGGCTACACGAGTTGCTGGTGAGCTCACCAGCAACCAGTGACCAGCCACACGTGCAGAGAGCAGGGAGCAGCGCACACTGAGCGCTGGCTCCCTGCTCTCCTAGTACAGCACACATCGGGTTAATTACCCGATGTGTGCTGCAGCTACATGTGCACAGAGCAGGGAGCAGCGCACACTGCTTAGCGCTGGCTCCTTGCTTTCCTAGCTACAGCACACATCGGGTTAATTAACCCGATGTGTCCTGCAGCTACATGTGCACAGAGCAGGAGCCGGCACTGACAGTGAGAGCGGGGGAGGCTGGTAACAAAGGTAAATATCGGGTAACCAAGGACAGGGCTTCTTGGTTACCCGATGTTTACATTGGTTACCAGCCTCCGCAGAAGCCGGCTCCTGCTGCCTGCACATTTAGTTGTTGCTGTCTCGCTGTCACACACAGCGATCTGTGCTTCACAGCGGGACAGCAACAACTAAAAAATGGCCCAGGACATTCAGCAACAACCAACGACCTCACAGCAGGGGCCAGGTTGTTGCTGGATGTCACACACAGCAACATCGCTAGCAACGTCACAAAAGTTGTTCGTTAGCAGCGATGTTGCTAGCGATGTTGCTTAGTGTGACGGGGCCTTTAGGTTCCAACTTTTTATCTATTGCCTAAGATCCATAAAGATGCCCTTGATCCTCCTGGTCCCATTGTGTCCGGCATGGAGGGCTTGAGTGACCCTATATGTAAATTTATTGATCACCATTTAAAACCTTTGGTTGAAACCCTGCCCTCCTTTGTCCGGGACACAACGGACGTTCTCAGGCAGATTGATGGCATCTTTATGGATCATGATATGTTAAATCTGACAGCTGATGTGGAGAGCCTCTATACTTGTATTTCTCATTCGGACGAACTGGAGGCGGCTCGCCTCTTCCTCGAGATGAGTAGTCGGGATGGCGATCTTAATAGGTTGATTCTCGAGCTGCTCCACTTTGCCCTTACACAATTTTTTTCTTTTCAAGGACCAGTATTATCTGCAGCAACGGGGCGCAGCCTGCGCCCCCGCGTATGCCAACCTCTTCCTCGGTATGTGGGAGAGGTTGGTATTTGGAGACGGGGGGATGGGGGCCTATACTACTTATAAAAGTCATTGGCAGATCATGCGGAGCATTTTGTGTAGACACTGGCCTGTTCTGAAATCCGATCCTTCTCTGACCCATCTACTCCCGTCTCTTCCTCTCATGACAGCCCGTCGCTCTAAGAACTTCCGTGATATTCTGGTAAGAAGCCACTATATTATCCCCTCCACCAATTCATTCTCCACTCGTGTTCCTCTACATGGGGGTTTTCCATGCAGACATTGTGTCGCATGCCCGAATGTAGTACGCACCAATACTTTTTCTTTCTCTGATGGCGCTCGTGTCATGAGGAGCTATATCAACTGCACTACGACTTTTGTTATCTATTATGCAACATGCCCATGCTCCCTGGTGTATATCGGCCTCACTTCGCGTGAATTGCGGATACGCATCAGGTAGCATGTTCGTGACATCAGTGCCGCCAGGGATATTACGGATTATTCTCTGTTAAAGACCCTTCCCTGTCACTTTAAGAGATTCCATGCAAGTGATCCTTCTGGTCTTAAGGTGCGGGGAATTGATGTTGTCCGCGGTGGTGCCAGGGGTGGTGATCTGAAAAAACGACTTGCCCAAGTTGAGGCTCGTTGGATCATCACCCTTGACACCCTGACACCGAGAGGATTGAATGAAACGATTAGTTTTGTGCCATTTTTGTGGTCTTAGTGCGATTCCTTCTTCTTAATGACATCTCGGCTTCCTATTGTTTTTAATTTTATGTTTTTATTTTTTGTTATATTCTTCACCAGATGTTAATAGGCTTGGGTTGAAGCCCAGGGTTTATATATCTACTTGTGTTTTTCTCATGGTCTTGACTGTGTGTTTTTTCTAACAACTCCACTTTAGAGATCTCTGTTCTGGATGCTATATTTTCGATATTGGTGAAAATTTGATGATACATATTAAATTGGAAACGAAGATTTTTAATTTGAATATATACTACCCTGACGGATGAATATCTCTGACGATCCCTGTTGAACCTAATCGGATGAAGAAATGGAATACACGATACACCATGAAGAATTATACATCTGTTAATATACAGTCATGGCCAAAAGTTTTGAGAATGCTACAAATATTAATTTTTACAAAGTCTACTGCTTAAGTTTTTCTAATGGCAATTTGCGTATACTCCAGAATGTCATAAAGAGTGATCAGCTTAACAGCAATTACTTGCAAAGTCAATATTGGCTAAGAAAATGAACTTTAACCCCCAAAACACATTTCAACATCATTGCATTCCTGCCTTAAAAGGAGCAGCTAACATTGTTTTAGTGATTGTTCCATTAACACAGGTGTGGGTGTTGATGAGGACAGGGCTGGCGATCAATCAGTCATGATTAAGTAAGAATGACACCACTGGACACTTTAAAAGGAGGCTGGTGCTTGGTATCATTGTTTCTCTTCAGTTAACCATGATTATCTCTAAAGAAACACCTGCAGCCATCATTGCTCTGCACAAAAATGGCCTAACAGGGAAGAGTATCACAGCTACAAAGATTGCACCTCAGTCAACAATCTATCGCATCATCAAGAACTTCAAGGAGAGAGCTTCCATTGTTGCCAAAAAGGCTCCAGGGCGCCTAAGAAGGACCAGCAAATGCCAGGACCGTATCTTAAAACTGTTTCAGCTGCGCGATCGGACTACCAGCAGTGCCGAGCTAGCTCAGCAATGGCAGCAGACTGGTGTGAGTGCTTCTGCACGCACTGTGAGGCGGAGACTGCTTGAGCAAGGCCTGGTTTCAAGGAGGGCAGCAAAGAAGCCACTTCTCTCCAGAAAAAACATCAGGGACCGACTGATATTCTGCAAAAGGTACAGGGAGTGGACTTCTGAGGACTGGGGTAAAGTCATTTTCTCAGATGAATCCCCTTTTCGATTGTTTGGGACATCTGGAAAACAGCTTATTAGGAGAAGAAGAGGTGAGCGCTACCACCAGTCTTGTCTCATGCCAACTGTTAAGCATCCTGAAACGATTCATGTGTGGGGTTGCTTCTCAGCCAAGGGAATCGGCTCACTCACAGTCTTGCCTAAAAACACAACCATGAATAAAGAATGGTACCAGAATGTCCTCCAAGAGCAACGTCTCCCAACTGTCCAAGAGCAGTTTGGCACCCAACAATGCCTTTTCCAACATGATGGAGCACCTTGCCATAAAGCAAAGGTGATCACTAAATGTCTCATGGAACAAAACAGAGATTTTGGGTCCATGGCCTGGAAACTCCAAGATCTTAATCCCATTGAGAACTTGTGGGCAATCATCAAGAGACTGGTGGACAAACAAAAACCAACAAATTCTGGCAAAATGCAAGCATTGCTAATGCAAGAATGGACAGCTATCAGTCAGGATTTGGTCCAGAAGTTGATTGAGAGCATGCCAGGGAGAATTGCAGAGGTCCTGAAGAAGAAGGGTCAACACTGCAAATATTGACTTGCTGCATTAACTCATTCTAACTGTCAATATAACCTTTTGGAACTCATAATATGATTGCAATTATATTTCTGTATGTGATGTAAACATCAGACAAACACAAATAAAAACCAGAGGGCAACAGATCATGTGAAAATATAATTTTGGTGTCATTCTCAAAACTTTTGGCCATGACTGTATGTAAAATATGTTATCACAAGTACTTCTCTATACGCCTTTACCCTGAACATGCTCCTTCTCTTTTGGGCCTATGTATATATTAAGTGTCCAGGTGTGTATGCCACGTGAGTTTTCCTTCCATCCATGCTTTCATGTTGTTTTAAATCTCTCTATGTGAGATATATGTGTGATGTGGAGGTCCATTTTTATAACATATGACATTTGCACGGGCTGCTGGTATGCCTCTGGTGGAAGCTAGTATCGGTCGATGTAGGCACCTTCTGGGTCGCACGTGCGGCTCCCTGGGTAACGCGTCCTCGGGTCCGCATGTGTGTGCTGATGTTGTTGTATCAACTGAACGGGCCCCACTTTGGGTGATGTGGTAGCCTGTGCATGTCAAATTTCCCTGTTTTATTGGGGATTGTGTGGCCATCAATTTTGATCAAATTATAGTTGCTTTTTTAGTGCACTTTAACACAATATTCATCTTTAATACCTAATTTTTTGATGGATCTATGGCGTGGTGACTATCTGGACATTCTTTTCAATTGTGTTATCTTTGGTCATTTTGAATTGATGTTGTTCTCCATTATTCATTTATATGTCCGATATGAAGATGTGTCACATTTGTGGTATGTAATATGCGCAGGTGGACTTTTGACCTACACATGGTATGTCTTGTTTCCTTTTGGTGGGGGCGCCCCCTTGCGCGCACGTGCGGTTTCCCAGGTTACGCGTCCTTGGAGACGCGTGGTGGTGTCTCCGCAATTGGACGAGCCCCGTGTCGAGTGATATGTCCGCCTGCACATGCGTGGTCCCGTATAATATGGTCACTGTGTTTATTATGGCAATATTACCCGTGCACCCTGTGACCTTCAGACGCATGGTTAGTTCTGGAAGTGTGGCGGTGGGATTCTTATGTTTTGACTTTGACTATCTTATATGTTCTCTGCTTTGGCGTCGGCGGTTTCGCCGCGGCGCGCATGCGCGGTCCCCTTGACAACGCGTTCTCAGGGCCGCGCGTGCGCGCTGATGGCGATACCGCTTCCTGGTTTGAGCATACCTGCTGTTTACGATTTGTCATGGTTACCTAAACGATGCTTCCTCATACCACAACGTGAGCGTTGTCATCACGTTTATGCGTTCAACACTCCCCCATGTCCGGTGTTTGGCCCTCCCACTGTTACAGCTGTTTCTCATTTACTTTGGAGCATATGGGTATATAAACCTTCAGTCGTTGCATTAACCCCGTGCCTCTCCATCTTGAAAAAGCTTCTCTACCATGCGAAACGTGCGTTGATGTTCTCCAGGTTCCCTGCTGGGGGGTTTTAAGTGAAGGTGTATACCTTGCTATACCCAAGCTTCAGGTAATTAGCTGTCCACTTGTGGGTAGTTTATAAGAATGGTATTCTCCTACAATTGGACATCCTAGTTTTACCAAATTATTTGTATACTATATAGCCTTAGTTTACGTCCAATAACTGACACCGCCTTCTCCCTTGCATCTTTGTGATACACTTGCACAGACTAAGGGGCACTTTGCACACTACGACTTTGCAAGCCGATGCTGCGATGCTGAGCGCGATAGTTCCCGCCCCCATCGCAGCTGCGATATCATGGTGATAGCTGCCGTAGCGAACATTATCGCTACGGCAGCTTCACATGCACTCACCTGCCCAGCAACGTCGCTCTGGCCGGCGACCCGCCTCCATCCTAAGGGGGCGGGTCGTGCGGCGTCTTAGCGACGTCACACGGCAGGCGGCCAATAGAAGCGGAGGGGCGGAGATGAGCGGGACGTAAACATCCCACCCATCTCCTTCCTTCCGTATAGCCGGCCGGGACGCAGGTTGGAGATGTTCCTCACTCCTGTGGCTTCACACACAGCGATGTGTGCTGCCGCAGGAACGAGGAACAACATCGTAACATCGGTCTTTCCCAATTCATGGAAATGACCGATGCTACACCGATGATACGATTACGACGCTTTTGTGCTCATTAATCGTATCAAAAATGCTTTACACACTACGATGTCAAGAGCGACGTCGGAAGTGCGTCACTTTCGATTTGACCCCACCGACATCGCACCTGCGATGTTGTAGTGTGCAAAGTGCCCCTAAGGGTCTCAGACCCGCCCGACTGGATTTTAAAGACACTGTGGTCTATCTATTTTGGGACTTATTTCCTCTGCTCCTTTGAATGACCTTCGGGTTGCTCTGGGACTAGCCCTGTCTGTGTAACAATTTTGTCAGTGTAACAACGCTGTTGATGTAACAATGTTTATATTCCCCCCAGATGACTCATTTTGGTGATGTTTTATTCATGTTTTTAATTGTCTATTGTGGTTTTTTCATGTGAAATAAAAATTGTCCATTTTTGCACATATACTCGGTGTTCTCTTGTTCATATACCCCTATCTAATTGTGTTGCCTCCATCAGCAAATCAGATCCTAGATAGACCCTGCACCACACCCACCAGATACACCAGTGGACAGCTTGAGTGGAATAGAGTCACCCATTTGGTGGTCAAGGAAGGGAGGTGAGGAGTGTAGTCAGTGTGTGTAGTCAGAGAGTGAGAGTGAGAGGAGGTCGGGAGCGGTGGCTCCTAGAGACGCTGTCTAGGTTGCAGACGGTGGTCTGGGCCTAGAAGAGTCAGACCACCGGTCGCAGGGGATTGTGGCAAAGGGCCTGGACCTGTCGAGGAGGACAGCCGGCAGCCTAGCACTATCACCGGTCCGGGACCGAAGGCACGACGGGGTACACGAACCCTAGGTCGGGGAGTAGCTTCAGGCAACCCAACAATTCACCTGAGGAGAACGGAGCCTTTATGATCTGTTCCCACCAGCTCCAGAATTGGGGCATTAGCACAACGAGGAGGATAGGACTTTCCAATCCAAAACGGTCCTGAAAATTCCAAGCGTGAGCCCTGAGAGCAAGCTCCCCCACTTAGCCACAGTGGGGAGCGGGGCCCGACAAGTTCCATACTACTGGGCCACCATGTTGAAGTTAAACTTAGTGCCAGGAGGCAGGTCACGGATCACCAGGCAACACTATAGGGGACGGGACCCGGATGAGCTCCCCTCAGCGGCAGCAGCACCCAGAGAGTTGGTTTACCCGGTTGTCAGCGTTTGCTTATTGACTGAGTGAGTACGAGAGGTACCCCTGCATCCCACGGCATCCCACACCAAGTCCCGGGGCACCCCCCTACCAGTGGAGGGCTACGATACCTTGCTGCCCCACTTCATCACCTCGGGTACTCTCAACGGCAGTGGCGGTACTCCCTAAATTACTGTACACTACGGGTAGCGTCACAAACTATATGTACATTCCCCTGTAAATACTCCCTTTCATTTGAGTTGCTGCACGACCGCCCCCCCCCCCGGGTCTGGAGACCCTCGAGCCACAGCGAACCCGGATCCGAGCAGGGGGCGGCACAAATGCAAACTAAGTGGGATTGTGTGCTGTACAATAAAGAATCAGGCAGCACACCAACATTCACACAGATGTGTGAAAGCAACTTAACCCCTTCACCCCTGCCCGATTTTCCATGTTTCGTTTTGGGTTTCTTTTTGCTCCCCTTTTTCTGAGAGCTGTAACTTTGTTATTTTTCTGTCAATCTTGCCATATGAGGGCTTATTTTTTGAGGGATGAGCTATACTTTTAAATGAAACCGTAAGATTTACCATATAGTGTACTGCAAAACTGCAGAAAAATTCCAAGTGCGTAAAAATTGCAAAAAAAGTGTGATTCCATGATTGTTTCTGGGATATTTTATCACCGTGTTCACTATATGGTAAAACTGATATGTCAGTATGATTCCTTAGGTTGGTGCGAGTTCATAGACACCAAACATGTATAGGTTTACTTTTATATAAGGGGTTGAAAAAAATTCAGACGTTTGTCCCAAAAAAATTTCCGCAACCCATAGCATTCTCATTTTTCAGGATCTATGGCTCAGTGATGACTTATTTTTTGTGTATCAAGCTGATGTTTTTAATGATACCATTTTTGTGCTGATGCTATGTCTTGATCACCTGTTATTGCATTTTGCGCAAAATTAGCGGCAACCAAAAATTGTAATTTTGGCATTTGGAATTTTTTTGCTGATACACCGTTTACCGATCAGATTAATTGATTTTATATTTTGATAGAGCGGGCGTTTTTGAACGCAGCGATACCAAATGTGTGTATATTTTTTATCTTTATAACTCTTTGATTTTTCAATGGGGCGAATGCAGGGTGATTTAAACTTTTAGATTTATTAGATTTTTTAAATTTTTTAAAGCTTTTTTTAACTTTTTTTTTTAATTTTACTAGTGCTCCTTGGGGACTATAAGGATCAGCAGTCTGATCGCTCATTCTTCTCTGTTGATCACCGCTACACAACTGAGATCAACAGAAATACTCACCTCTTGTCACTGACAGCACTCGGCTGGGTGAAAGAAGAAGTGACTCATGTTAGCTACAGGAGTCATCACATGACCCTGTGCTACCATGACAACCATCGGATTACAGCGATCACATCACAGTGCCGCCGATGGGGCCATGTAAGGGAAGGTTTACCGCGGCAGGTATTTAAATCGCAATGTCACATTTTGACATTGCGATATAAGGTGTTAACAGGCACAGGTGGATAGCAGATCCACTCGTGCCTGCGAGGCACACATGTTAGCTGTTCAAATCAGCTGACATGTGCATGGATCACCGGTGGCTGCCCGCAGCAGCCGCCGGTTATTACAGCTATAAGGCCTTGTGCGCACTAGGCGTTTTTGCCGCGTTTTTAGCGGCGTTTTTTACCGCGTTTTTGTGCTGAAAACGCAGTGACATTGCTTCCCCAGCAATGTCAATGGGTTTTCATAAGTGCTGTCTGCACACAGCGGGTTTTTTTAGCTGCGTTTTTGTGGTGACCACAAAAACGCAGCATGTCAATTATTTCTGCGTTTTTCACTGCGTTTTTCACCCATTGAATTCAACGAGATGTTAAAAACGCAATGAAAAACGCATATAGCCGCGTTTCTATGACTAAAAACGCAGCTATAAATGCAAGGGGTGGGTACTACAGTGACGTGTACAGGAAGAGGATTCCTTCTGTTGGTAAACACAGAAGCATGAATCCTCCCGGTACCGTCACCGCTGCTTCCACCTCCCGTCCTGTGCATGTCAGCTCCGTGCGGCGCCATGTCTGGGCGGGAGGTGGAGGCAGCGGCAAAAACCAAAGTGAACAGTAGAAAAAAAAAAATGTCATATATACTCACCTGTCTGCAGGGTCCCGGTGCCATGCCCGCTCCCAGCCCCTGTCTCGGTACCGCCGCTCTGGCTGTGTGCAGTCTCCCCGGGGCAGGACCTTGCTTGCAGGACCTGGCAGTGGATCACCTGATGCAGTCACCTGACGCATCAGCTGATCGTAGTCTCGCCGGCTGTCAGGTTTCCAGGTTTTCCAGTTCTCTTTTGACTGCCCTTGCCCTCGGTTAACATGGAGGTTACCGTTCTGTTGCCCTACTTCCTGTCCAGCAGCTTAAAAGGCCGCCTCCCAGCCCAGTCCAGTGCCTGAGTATACTGCCTGCTGTGTGCTCCTGCTGTGTTTGCTGCTTATTCCGGATTGCCTCGGGATTCCCCTAAAGGACTACCTACCGATTGTCTCAGGACTGTACCCGGCTCTTAAGGCTGTGCCCGGATTCCGTTTACTATCTTCGGTCAGCACTCCGCCTGGTTCTCTTTTGGTTCGTAACCATCCTGGATAAACATTTCCGTACGGACACTCATTGACTTTACCGCTTGCTCCTTATCCCGGCCGCTGCGCATTTAGGCCTTCCGGGGTAGATTGCCGGACAGTCCCTGTATAGGGGTTCGCTCCGGTGGTCTCCCTGGGGGAGTCCGGTGCGTGGTCCCGGGAATCCCCTGCGCGTCTATTCCGGAAAGTATTGTATGTGTTATTGTATTGTTGTGTTTGTTCTGTTTCTACCGTGGTGACATACTATAAAACATCTTGTACCCGGAACTCGTCTCTGATTGTCATTGCCCTACGCTATCGAAATCCTCAGAATATAAAATAAGTATTACATTATACTCAGGCCATTAGAGGATTTCGCTGGGGCAATGACTGAGACACGAGTAGATCAGCTGTTCTCCATGATTAACTCCCTGCAGCAGGAGATGGAGGTGGTGCAGACTAAGCTTAGAGATGTGGAAACGCAGCTGGGCCATGATCACCAGGTACTGGGTCCGGCTATACAGGATTTGCAAGTCAGAGTGGAGGCTCAGGAAGCCGTCCCCACTACGTCCGTACCAGCTGCCGGTATGCCTAGGTTACCCCCATTCCGTTTTAATGGTGATCGTAGTCAGTTCCGTGGATTTATTAACCAATGTATACTGTTTTTCGATGTACATGCTGAATATTACCGTTCTGACCGGTCAAAGGTGTTATGTATCATCATGTTATTAACCTCACGAGCACTGGCTTGGGCTAATCCGATGATAGAAAACCGGGACATCCGTTTAAATCACCTAGATGACTTTCTGAACGCAATGGCGCAGATGTTTGATGATCCGAATCGCCGTGCTACCGCTGAATCTGCTCTCCTTACCTTACGTCAGGGAAAGCGCTCTGTCATTGAATACGCCACTGAGTTCAGGAGGTTAGTGGTAGACACCGACTGGGGAAACAATGCATTATTGTCCGTTTTCAGAAAGGGTTTGTCCGGTACCATCAAGGACGAGTTAGCCCGTTCCGAATCCCCAGGGGATTTTGACCTGTTTCTCCAGCACTGTGTGCGCATAGATACCCGTTTAACGGAACGTAGACAGGAAAAATGGGCAGCTATAACCCGTATAAATAATAATACATTTCCTTCCAGAGAACCGGCTTTCAGGACGCCACGGGAGGCTGAGGACGTTCCTATGCAAGTGGACTCTCTACAAAAGCGAGAGACCAACGAACGTCGTGAACACCGGCTCCGTGAGCGTTTGTGTTTCTACTGCGGTCAATCGGACCATTTTTTAATCGACTGCCCGAAACGTCCGAATCGCCCAAATAAGGTATTGGCAGCCATGGCAGAGTGTGATAACACGGACGCAGAGTCTGATATCTCTGAGGCAAGTGGACACTTGGATGCGGTATTTCCCTTGACGGTAATGTCTACCTCACCGAAGGACTCAGAAGGGAAATATACCCATTGTTCACTCCCCATTCAGATCCGGTGGGAGGGACAGCTAATTCCTACCTCTGCAATGATAGACTCTGGGGCAGGGGGAAATTTCATGGACTTTTCTTTTGCTAGTAAACACGGTATCCGGACTCAGCAAAGATCCTTACCGGTTACCATGGAGACGGTAGACGGATCTCCGTTAACATCTGGACCAGTGGATCGGGAAACAGTACCGCTAGAATGCGTGATGAAACCAGGTCAGCAGGAGACTCTTGTTTTCATGATGATCTCTTCTCCACATTTTCCGATTATTCTAGGTATTCCGTGGCTACGGTCTACAAATCCGGTCATCAATTGGGAAACTAAGGAGATATCCTTCCCACCGCAGAGTGATCCGGCCATTTGTCCAACTGTTCCGGTTCCGGTAACACCACATGCAGAAGGCACGGTACAGGTACCCGTTTTACCCTCGGTTTATCGTGACTTCGCTGACATATGCGACAAAAGAAAGGCCGATCGGCTTCCTCCGCATAGACCGTATGATTGCCCCATAGACTTACTCCCAGGGGCAGAGATCCCGTTTGGTCATGTTTACCCGTTGGCGGTACCTGAGCTAGAAGCCCTAAAGGAGTATATTGATGAAAGCCTGGCCAAGGGATTTATTCGCCCGTCTACCTCGCCCGCAGGGGCACCCATCTTTTTTGTGAAAAAGAAGGAGGGGACTCTGAGACCCTGTATTGACTACCGGGAACTGAATAAAATAACCATCCGGAACCGGTATCCGTTACCGTTGATTCCGGAGCTATTGGAGAGAGTCCAACAGGCGAAGATATTCACCAAATTGGACCTCCGTGGGGCATATAATCTGCTTCGTATACGTCCCGGAGACGAGTGGAAGACCGCGTTCCGATGTCGGTACGGACATTTTGAGTATTTAGTGATGCCTTTTGGACTTTGTAACGCTCCTGCGGCATTTCAACATCTAGTTAATGATATTTTCAGGGATATCATGGACCAATTCATGGTGATCTATCTGGATGATATTCTAATCTTTTCTGATTCTCTCCAGGAACACCAGGAGCACGTCAAGACCGTACTTACCCGGCTGAGGGACAACCACCTGTACATTAAACTGGAGAAATGTGAGTTCCACTGCGCACAAATACAATTCTTAGGTTATGTCATCTCTCCTCAGGGACTGAACATGGAATCTAGCAAGATACAAGCCATTCTCGACTGGCCGGAACCGGGAAACATCAAAGAGGTACAACGCTTTGTCGGTTTTGCCAACTTTTACCGACGCTTTATCCGTAACTTTTCAGAGATTGTTCGTCCCATCACCCTGTTGACTAAGAAAGGACAGAAGTTTGTATGGTCCGCCCAGGCTCAGGAAGCGTTCCATCGTCTCAAGGGATGTTTTACCTCAGCACCCATACTAGTGCATCCGAATCCCGCACTTCCCTTCATCGTGGAGGTCGACGCTTCCGACTACGCATTAGGGGCCATTCTTTCTCAAAGGACCGGGGACAAGAGTCTCCTGCATCCGTGTGCCTTCTTCTCCCGCAGGTTGTCCCCTGCGGAAAGGAACTACGACATTGCGGATAAGGAATTATTGGCGATTATTGCCGCCTTCAAGGAATGGAGACACCACTTACAGGGAGCCGCGCAGCAAGTGATAGTACTCACAGATCACCGTAATCTGGAATTTCTCAAGTCTGCCAGGTGCCTGTCTCCACGACAAGCCCGTTGGAGCCTATTTCTTAACCAATTCAATTTTGTTGTTACATACCGTCCAGGTTCACGTAATGGGAAAGCCGATGCCTTGTCCCGAATCCCTGCCGTGGACTCCGTGCCTGGAACCCCGTCGCAGACCGTGTTAACAGATGCCAATTTCGTTGGAGTAATCCAGGACCAGGACTTGTGGAAGGACATCAAGCTGGCCTATGATGGTGATGTATTGCTTGCTGCCCCCCCGAATGATGTAACACTTGTTCTTCGGAATGGTGTGTGGTTAAGAGAACGACGCATTTATGTCCCGGAGGCCGTAAGACTTCGGGTTCTCAAGTTGGTTCATGACTCCGTGTTGGCCGGTCATAGGGGGGTACAGAAGACGCAGGAATTTCTGAGCCGGTTTTTCTGGTGGCCTACCTGTTTAAAGGACGTGAAGGACTATGTCCACTCATGTGTGGTTTGTGCCCGGTGCAAGGTCCCTCGTGTGGCTCCTACGGGACTCCTCCAACCGTTACCCGTGCCATCTCGCCCTTGGGGGTCTATCTCCATGGATTTTATTGTGGAGTTGCCGGTCTCAGGCGGGCATAATACCATTTTAGTGGTGGTGGATCGATTGACTAAAGCTGCTCACTTCATTCCGTGTACCGGTCTTCCCTCAGCCGCAGAGACAGTGGATTTGGTTGTCCAGAACGTATTCCGATTGCATGGGGTACCGGATGAGATCATCTCCGATCGGGGCGTGCAGTTCACGTCGAGATTCTGGAAGGGGTTTTGTACGGCACTCCAGATTGATGTCTGTTTGTCTTCTGCATACCATCCTCAGACAAATGGACAAACCGAACGGACGAATCAAACCCTGGAACAATATCTTCGCTGTTATGTCAGCCATCTCCAAGACGATTGGTTGAAGATGCTTCCGTTGGCGGAGTTCTCCTACAACAACACTCAGAGCAGCTCCACTAAGGTAACGCCCTTTTTCGCTAACCTGGGTTACCATCCGACTATTTTGCCTAGGTCACCGGTTGCGGTTTCGGTACCAGCGGTGGAGGACAGAGTGACAGAACTACGACAAAATCTGGAGGTTTTAAGGAACACCGTAGCTACGGCCCAGGAGCGTTACAAGAGGTCGGCGGACACTCACCGGAAACCGGCACCCATGTACAAGGTAGGGGACTCTGTATGGTTATCCACCAAAAACCTGAGATTGGGTGTTCCTTCGCAGAAACTGGGACAAAAATTCATCGGTCCGTTCAAAATCACCGGGATCGTGAGCCCTGTGGCCTGTCGGCTACGGTTACCGCACCATCTAAAGGTACACCCGGTCTTTCATGTGTCTCTCCTCAAACCCGTTTCCCCTAATACTTTTCATGGTCGTATTGTGCCTCCTCCTCCGCCTGTGATGGTCGACGGCGAGGAGCAGTTCGTGGTTGAGGACATTATTGACTCCCGGCTCCATCGTCGTCGGCTTCAGTATCTGGTACGTTGGCAGGGGTACGCCCCCGAGGACGATTCCTGGGAACCGGTGGGTAACATTCGGGCACCCCGGAAGATTGCTCAGTTTCATCGCCGGTACCCGGACAAACCTGGCCCTGATCCGTCCTGAGGCCGTCTCTGGGGGGGGGGAGTAATGTCAGGTTTCCAGGTTTTCCAGTTCTCTTTTGACTGCCCTTGCCCTCGGTTAACATGGAGGTTACCGTTCTGTTGCCCTACTTCCTGTCCAGCAGCTTAAAAGGCCGCCTCCCAGCCCAGTCCAGTGCCTGAGTATACTGCCTGCTGTGTGCTCCTGCTGTGTTTGCTGCTTATTCCGGATTGCCTCGGGATTCCCCTAAAGGACTACCTACCGATTGTCTCAGGACTGTACCCGGCTCTTAAGGCTGTGCCCGGATTCCGTTTACTATCTTCGGTCAGCACTCCGCCTGGTTCTCTTTTGGTTCGTAACCATCCTGGATAAACATTTCCGTACGGACACTCATTGACTTTACCGCTTGCTCCTTATCCCGGCCGCTGCGCATTTAGGCCTTCCGGGGTAGATTGCCGGACAGTCCCTGTATAGGGGTTCGCTCCGGTGGTCTCCCTGGGGGAGTCCGGTGCGTGGTCCCGGGAATCCCCTGCGCGTCTATTCCGGAAAGTATTGTATGTGTTATTGTATTGTTGTGTTTGTTCTGTTTCTACCGTGGTGACATACTATAAAACATCTTGTACCCGGAACTCGTCTCTGATTGTCATTGCCCTACGCTATCGAAATCCTCAGAATATAGAATAAGTATTACACCGGCTTTTTCGCGCCCGGCTATCAGCTGATCCTGCCGTCAGGGGACTTCATCAGCTGATTACCGGCAGCTCCTGCAGCGATCGGACGGGATCAGACTCCTGTCCAATCGATCGCTCCAGGAGCTGCCGGTAATCAGCACAGCACATAAGTGAGTATTATTTTTTTATTTTTTTTCTACTGATGCATCAGCTGATTGTATAACCGGCTTTTATACAATCAGCTGATGTGTGATGTGATTCACGTAGTTTAACCTGACATCATCTGATCGCTTTGCCTTCCAGCAAACCGATCAGATGGTATTGGATCCGGATTGGACGGCGCGGGACCCTGACCCAGGATTACTGCGGAGGGGGGTTTATTTCAATAAAGATGTAGTCACTAATTGTGTTGTGTTTTATTTCTAATAAAAATATTTTTCTGTGTGTTGTGGATTTTTTTATCATTACTAGAAATTCATGGTGGCCATGTCTAATATTGGCTTGACACCATGAATTTCGGGCTTAGGGCCAGCTGATAATATACAGCTAGCCCTAACTCCATTATTACCCGGCTAGCCACCCGGCTTCAGGGCAGCTGGAAGAGTTGGATACAGCGCCAGAAGATGGCGCTTCTATGAAAGCGCCATTTTCTGGGGTGGCTGCGGACTGCAATTCGCAGTGGGGGTGCCCAGAAAGCATGGGCACCCTGCACTGTGGATTCCAATCCCCAGCTGCCTAGTTGTACCCGGCTGGACTCAAAAATTAGGCGAAGCCCACGTCATTTTTTTTTTTTAATTATTTCATGAAATAATTAAAAAAAAAGGGCTTCTCTATATTTTTGGTTCCCAGCCGGGTACAAATAGGCAGCTGGGGGTTGGGGGCAGCCCGTACCTGCCTGCTGTACCCGGCTAGCATACAAAAATATGGCGAAGCCCATGTCATTTTTTTTTCTTTTTGGGCAAAAAACTGCATACAGTCCTGGATGGAGGATGCTGAGCCTTGTAGTTCTGCAGCTGCTGTCTGCTCTCCTGCATACACTAGTGAATGGAGGATGCTGAGACTTGTAGTTCTGCAGCTGCTGTCTGCTCTCCTGCACACACTAGTGAATGGAGGATGCTGAGACTTGTAGTTCTGCAGCTGCTGTCTGCTCTCCTGCATACACTAGTTCTGCAGCTGTCTGCTCTCCTGCATACAATGAACATTTTGAAGAAGGAAATGACATCAGACCTTTTTTTTTTTCATCAACAATCTTTAATGGCATTGTGCACTGATTAAAAACGCAGTGAGCAAAAACGCAGCAAAAAACACACCAAATCGCGGCAAAAACGCATGCGTTTTTGCCGCGTTTTTTTAGCCGCGGGTGCGTTTTTTTAGACAAAAACGCAGCGTGAAAAAAACGCCTAGTGCGCACATACCCTAAGTGTAATTACATAATTTTACTGCCTGCGGTCATTAAGGCTATGTGCACACGTTGAGTATTTGAATATTGAAATTTCTGCACCATTTCTGTATCTTTTAGAAAGAACGCAATGTCTAAAACGTGCATTTTGCAAGGTTTTTGCCACGTTGCATTTTTGGAGACCAATGAATGCTTTAAAGATACATAAGATAAAGAGATGGCTAGATAGATAGATAGCACAACCCCTGACATATAACAACATTACAGAATGTGGAGATTATTGAAAAGCTTTTTATGATTACATAAAGAAATAAAAAAAAAAACGACTTGCAGTCCCTTCATTTTTGGTAATCAGCAAAGGTAAACCAAACAGCTGGGGGCTGATATTATCAGGCTGGAAAGGTCTATGATTATTGAGCCCTTCCCAGACTAAAAATACCAGCCTGTGGCCGCCCCAGGGGTGGCGCATCGCATTAAGTACACAAATTTTGGAGCTTCACCTAGGTTCTTCCCGATTATGCTGATGCAGTGGCAATCAGGGTAATGGCATTTGGGATTGATGTCACCTGTGTAGTGTCAACTGGCATCAAAGACCTGGTGTTAGTAATGGAAAGGTGTCTATCAAACACCCCCATTACTAACCCAGTAAGTGACAAGAAAAAAAACACACAAAAAAACACTTTATTTGAAAAAACACTCCCTCACAATTTCCCTGATTCACCATTTTATTTAATTTTATTCACACTGCACACCACAAGACACCGATGAGCGGTAATGTTCCTGACATCGTCACCCATCAGTGACCTGAGTCCTATGGTGCTTAGCGCGAGTCTGCACTTTTTGCTGCTCAAAGCTTATGGTGCCTCCTTCTGAAGCTCCATAATTGGGGCACTTTTTGGTGATTTATGCTGCTCTGATACTACTCCAAGAAAATCTCAACCCCCAAAAAACAAAAGCCACTCCCTCATAGTAGAATATGACTCATATATATATTATATAATTATAAGATGTTGCCATATTTGGCAGATTTATACAATATGTACAGTTTTTCTTATTAGCCATTTTAGAAATGAACATTTTTGTACTAAAGCTACTTCATTTTGTTGTAAAAAATGTATTTTTTCATCCCCCCCCCAAAAAACACTCCTAACAAATCACAGAGTGAAATATGTATTGAACACATCACCAATTTTCTAAGTAAATATATTTCGAAATGTGCTAGATGTCAATAACCCATCCACTCCACATAGACAAAGAAATCAAACCATGTATGTTCATAGATTTAGTGATGTGTAATAATGAGAAATGACCCAGGGAATAAGGATTGAATACGGTCACTGAAATACTTCGTACAAAAGCTTTTGTTGGTGATGACAGCTTGAAGACGCCTCCTGCATGGAGAAAATAGTCGCATGCGTTGCTCGGGTGTGATCTTGGCCCATACTCTACTCAGTCACAGAGTTATTCTACCTTGTAGAGGGCGCTATTTACTGACTGACCTAAAAAAGCATATCGACAGTCATTAAGGGATTACGGTAAAGTTGACTCTTTTGGTTGTTTTAGGGGACAACATTTTAAATCAGTTTCCAATACATTTGACCCCACGAAAACAAAAGATACGTTAGATAGGCAAAGGCTAGATAGAGAATCCACTTACGGCAAAATTAAAAACAAATGTCCTCCTTTGTGTACTTTACCAGTACTGTACTCTGCTTATATTTGTAAAGTTTAACTATTAAAAAGCTCTAAAAATTAGTTTACTTTAAAGTCTTCCATCTGTGGGATTCATACATAGGTATTATCACAGCACAGTCTTGCAAGTGGATGACTAAATCTTATTGTAAAAATTTGCTGGAAGGCATTTTAGTGGCCCTGCTGATTTCTAATCTCAAAAATCCCCAAACTGTGCAATCACCATGAAAATACAGCTTGCCTTCATCCATTATGTATTAAAAAGTACACAGCAGCAGTCAGGTGTATTTAGAAAAATGTCTAAACTGCAGGTTACCGAAAAGTCAGAAGGAAAACATTCAATGTTTCTCATTGAATCCAATAAAAATAAAAGTATAATCAAAACTTAATCCTTTATAGGAAAAAAATCCCTAAAAGATAACAGTATCCTTAGAATAAGTAAAATAACCTGCCCAATTATAAAAGGCTTTTCAGTAAGATATATAAAAAAGAAAAGAAACTCCACATTTCCCCACTGTACCTGTCTGTCATTACATAGTTACGTAGGTTGAAATAAAAACCTAGGTCCATCTAGTTCAACCTTCCTCCACCAGTTCTACATTTGGTCACTAAAGGCCCTGTCACACACAGAGATAAATCTGTGGCAGATCTGTGGCAGATCTGTGGCAGATCTGTGGCAGATCTGTGGCAGATCTGTGGTTGCAGTGAAATTGTGGACAATCAGTGCCAAGTTTGTGGCCGTGTACAAATGGTACACTATGTCCATGAGTTCACTGCAACCACAGATCTGCCAAATATTTATCTCTGTGTGTGACAGGGACTTAAGTCCTTTATAACCAACAATGTTTTGTGTACTGAGGAAATCATCCAGCCCCTTTTTAAAAGCTGTTATAGTATCTGCCATTACTACCTCTTGTGGTCGGCACTCCACAGTCTGACTGCTCTAACTGTAAAGAACCCTTTCCTATTTAGCTGTCGGAATCGCTTTTACTCCACTCGCAGTGAGTGCCCCCTTGCCCTTACTATTGACTTTGGAAGGAATAAGTCATGTACCAGTCCTTTCTATTGACCACACATGTATTTATACATATAAATGAGATCTCCTCTGAGACGTCTTTTTTCTAAGCTAAACATATCTAACTTTTTCAACCTGTCATCATATCGGAGGCCTTCCATTCCTTGTAGTAGTCTAGTTAGCCGCCTTTGAACTGACTCTAACTTCTGAATGTCCTTTTTAAAATGTGGAGCCAAAACTGGATCCCATAGTCCAGATGTGGCCTTACAAGTGATTTATAGAGGCGTAACAATACATTGGGATCACGGGATCTAATATCTTTTTTTCAATATACCCTCAAATCTTGTTTGCTTTAGCAGCTGCTGCCTGACATTGAGTGCTGCTGCTCAGCTTATTTGTAATAAGAATACCCAAGTCCTTCGTCTGTTCTGTAGTCCCGAGTTTACTTCCATTTAATGTATACGCAGCTATAGGATTTCTCCGTCCTAGGTGCATTACTTTACATTTATCAACATTAAATCTTATTTACTAAGTGTCTGCCCATTCAGACATCTTATACAGATTATTTTGTAATATTGTACTATCAAGGTCAGTTTTTAATATCCTACATAGTTTGGTGTCATCAGCAAAAGACTGACACTTTACTCTCAACCCCATTCACAAGGTCATTAATAAAGAGATTAAAAAGAATTGGTCTTAGCACAGATCCCTGCGGCACCCCACTGCTGACTATTGCCCATTTAGAGAATGTACCATTTAAGACTACTATCTTTTAGCCATTTCCTTACCCATCTGCTTATAGTTTCCCCTAGTCCTTTCTTCTGGAGCTTTAGTATAACCTTATGTCACGAGGTCCTTCTCCCATATCACACAATCTGTGGTGGGGGAAACAAGGGCGCAATAGGGTCTTACCCGATATTTAGGGTATAAGAAAAAGAAGAGATGCACTCACCTGGTCTGGTTGTGATAGTCACAACCCCTATGACAGCGTATGGGAGTGCTGAGCTGGTTCCAGCTGCGGCCCCGTCAGAAGTGGTTGCTGTAAAAACGGGGATGAAAGAAGACGGGTTTTCCAGCCGCGCTATGAACCACACCGTTGAAGATTCCTTAAGATATTTTTATTGAGTCAATTCCAACGCGTTTCAAAGGCATAACTGCCTTCTTCCTCAGGGAATAAAAATTTTTATTCCCTGAGGAAGAAGGCAGTTATGCCTTTGAAACGCGTTGGAATTGACTCAATAAAAATATCTTAAGGAATCTTCAACGGTGTGGTTCATAGCGCGGCTGGAAAACCCGTCTTCTTTCATCCCCGTTTTTACAGCATATCACACAATCAACAGAGCGAGAGATGGCTGTACAATGCAAAGAGCATTTATTCCAAGCAAATCAAAATGGTCCATAACATAATGCACAAAACACAGTGTAAAATTGTCCAGTAGTGGCATAAATGTCCCGGTCTCTCTGAGAAGTCCCAGCTTCTCCCAGAGGATCAATCCTTCTCTTCTGAAGTTCTCAAACAGACTGCCTAATTCTTCAGGTAAGCAGAGAGTTTAGGTGGATCTCACGCCCCCTCCCCCGACTTAGGAACAAAAGCCTGGCAGGGGAGGAATTAAACCTGCAAATGGGACAATGTACACACAAGAAACACAGAATAGACAGTGAACCACACCCAAACATTACCCACACAAAATAGTATACAATCCACAATATTCCACCATCACAGCTTATTATGTGGTACAGTATCAAATCCCTTTGCAAAGTCGTTCTTTGTTTACTGCAATGTTTATGTCAACAAGGGACTGAACAAGGGACAGACAACCCCCGTTACCCCCAGCCCAGGGATCAGCTGTTTTCTGAATTTTTTTGAGTGAGTGACCATTTCCTCCAGTGTCACCTTGGAGTAGAGCAGAAGGACATCTGCTTGATAGCTGCTCCATTACAATTCCTCCTATCTGCAGGCTTCAACTGGGTAAACAATAACTGGGGTCTGGAGTTCTGAAGATCTGTGGGGGTCCTGCTCAAGCATTTACTAGCTATCCTGTCATTGGTAATAAATGCTTCCAATTGGAAAACCCATTAAAAAGATTGCACCTACTTTTACATTGATGGCCTATCCATAGGATAGGTCATCGATGTCTGATCGTCCAGGGTCCAACAACCGGCAACCCGTCCGATCAGATGTTCTTGGTGTCGGCAGTGGCACCAGGCGACAGGAAATGCTCAGTTCTAGAGCTGCTCCGTCTTCTGATAGCGGCCTCGGCCAGGTACTGCCTCTTGTTGATTTGAATGGGAGGTAGATGTGCAGCACCCAGCCGTGGCCACTATCAGTTCACATGGCAGCTCCAGAACTGAGCATTTCTGGTTGCCTGCTGCCGTCGTCATGACCGAGAGCAGCTGATCAGCAGGGGTTGGACCCCGGCTGATCAGACATTGATGCCCTATCCCCAGGTTAGGCCATCAATGTAAAAGTAGTGGATAACTCTTTAACTCTTTACATATACAGATATTTCTATAAAACTATGGGACAAATGTGCACACTGGTCATCAAAAGATTAAGAATTTCAATTTGTTCTAAATTTAATTCAATCTTGTGACATGCTAGTAAAATCCTCAACAGGCTGCAATTCACATCACACCCACTGGATAGCCACATATGGTGCAAACAATTTCTAACAGGAAACATGTAGAAGTAATAGTATAGGTCAGGGGTCTCAAACACGCGGCCCATGGGCCGCATGCGGTTCCTCAGGCTGCTTCGTGTGGCCCCCAGGCCCGTGTCCCTGTTCACTATCGCGGCCGATGCAGGGGCTGCAGCCACTGTCTGCACTTTGTTAAATGAATGTTTTGCGGCGCTGCGCTCTCAGGGTCAAGGGCGCTGCGCTCTCTCTCTTAGAGTTGCTGCGGCCCCTGCACCTTAGATTCGGGGAGGAGGGGACCTCTGCCTGACCTCAGGAGGGGTGGTGTCTCTTCCCCGGAGCTACGGAGGCTGTGATTGGCTGATGAACGCAGCTCAGCCAATCAGAGCCACTGTAATGTTACAGACATTGAAAATGGCTGAAACATTGAAATCCAGCCATGACCAGTGCAGCTGTAGCAGTGATCATTGGCTGGAGCTGGGTGACCTCTGTTTCACCCCAGCTCTGATTGGAGAGACCGGCCTTGTGACCAATCTCTCCAATCACTGTGGATCTGGGGACGGAGACCACGCCCCTCAGCTTCACTCCGGCATTTGTGGAAGCCGAGGAGAGCGATCGGTAAGTTATAGCGCCATTGCCCCCTTTCACCTGCCACCGCCGCCATCACTGCATCCAATCCGCCGCCGCCACTGCCCCCTTCCACCCGCCACCACCGCCACTGCCCCCCACTCATTACTACAGGATGGGGACAAAGTTGGCACATTACTATAGATTGGGGACATTACTATTGGATGGGGACAAGGTTGGCACATTACTATAGATTGGGGACATTACTATAGAATGGGGACATTGCTATAGGATGGGGACATTGCTATAGGATGGGGACATTGCTATAGGATGGGGACATTGCTACAAGGGGACAAGGATGGGGAACATTACTATAAGAAGGGGGACAAGGATGGACACATTACTATAGATTGGGGACATTACTATAGGATGCGGATAAGGATGAACACATTAGTACAGGATGGGCACATTACGATAAGATGGGGACAAGGCTGGGGCACATTACTATAGTATGGGGATAAGGATGAGGCACATTACTACAAGATGGGGACAAGGATGGGGAACATTACTTTAGGATGGGGACAAGGATGAGCACAATACTGTAGGATGGGGACTAGGATGGGGCACAGTACTACAAGGGGACAAGATTACTAAAAGATGTTGGTCAAAATTTCTATATAGTGCTAATTGTAACACTATTAGTTACAAGAAAGGAATAAAATTTAAAACAAAATATTTTTTTTTAAATTTAAACAAAGAATGTGCACGTTTGCTATAATAAACAAGTGAAAAATGTTCAAAATCAGTGATCCAAAGGTGTGTAAAAAAACAATTATATTATATATGGTACCAATAAAAATGTCACTTTGTCCTGCAAAGAATGCGGCCCCCCAAATAAGTTTTTTGTGCGGCCCATTTACCCAGCCGAGTTTGAGACCCCTGGTATAGGTAAAAAGTAAATTAGTAGTAGTAAAAGTATAGGTGGATGGCTCTACCTATACTTTTGCTCATATTTAGTAAGAAAACGCAATTTTCTAGTTAGACCCCCATGATATGTTGCAATTTACATCACAATCACTTAATGACGACACGATATATACAGTATATTCTGTGCAAATCATAATAGACGATGATAAAATAAGCTTTTTTTTTACAAAAATCTGGTAATCTTAACCTTGATGTTGACGTATCGAAGAATACTATGACAGGTAAGGAAGGACACAACTGAAAACACATGTCTAGTAAATAGCAATGTGCACAGAATTTCTCAGGAGTGTAGCCCCAGGGTTTACTCTTGCAATTTTGACTGTAATTCATAAAAAAGGAAGGGTTGAAGAGTTGAAGGGTAAGGGTATGTGCGCACGTTGCTTTTTACCTGCTTTTTACCTGCTTTTTTGCTGCTTTTTCTTCTGCGCTGTTTAATGCCAAAATGGATGTGTTCTTCTATTCAAGCAAAGTCTATGGGAATTTGGGTTTCTTGTTCACACTATGTTGTTCAAAATGCTGCCTTTTTGTGGCAGAACTTTGGTCAAAAACTCAGCTTTGCAGTGCAAAACCCAAATGGCAAAAACAATTGACATGTTGCTTCTTTGAAAAGCTGAGTTTTTGACCAAAGTTCTGCCTCAAAAAGGCAGCATTTTGAACAACATAGTGTGAACAAGAAACCCAAATTCCCATAGACTTTGCTTGAATAGAAGAACACATCCATTTTGGCATTAAACAGTGCAGAAGAAAAAGCAGCAAAAAAGCAGGTAAAAAGCAGGTAAAAAGCAACGTGCGCACATACCCTAAAGGTTTTTGCTACCGTGTTAGCCAGTTCATCAAAGGTTGAAGTAACGAAGACCTTGCTTCACCTCTCGTAGGTGCTCAGGAGAAAAATAGACTATCATTGGAGGATAACTCCGGCACACTACCACTTTCCCATAAGCCCAAAAAAACGAAGAATACAGTTGTTGGATGTCAAAATCCTTTTCTCTTATTTTATTAGTGCCAAAAAGTGCAAAAAAAGTGCTGTACAATTGTCCGCCAGGAATCGACGTTTCGGCTAGCAAGCCTTTATCAGGTCGGACAGGCTGAATACATTATTTACAAGTGAGAAAACAAAACAAAAGAAAAGAGATAAATTAATAACATTGAATACAAGTAAAATATATCTTTGTACCGTGTTAGCCAGTAGAGATAAAAAAATTGTTTAAAAGAACAGAGAGTCCTCAGTGGTTGATACCTTTTAATGGCTAACTGAAAAGATGGAAATAATTGCAAGCTTTCGAGACTACTCAGGTCTCTTCATCAGGCATGGTATAACACAAAATCTGAAGAGTCACATATTTATACACAACAGGACTTAGAATAGTGCAGTAAAAAAAGAACAAAAAAAAACAAACAAGTTATATGAAACAGAACTATCACTATGGCAGGGGGGCAAACTGTTGTGGGGCCATAAATACTGCTGCAGTTCAGTGTGAAAGTTTTATTGTCCTCTGATAAGGGTCTGGTCCGGGCTGTGATGCGCTCGGATGGTCAGAGGAGCACATCTTTTAACTGATGTAAAAAGACATGAATCCATGAGACACATTCATTCCTTCTCTGAATGTGTCAAAGGTCATCATAAGTTTGTACTCCCATAGTCTCCTATCTCTCTGGGACTTGAAGTTTCCTTTCAATACCAGCAATTTCATGTCCATGATGCTGTGGTCTGAGTTACAAAGTTGTAACTCAGACCACAGCATCATGGACATGAAATTGCTGGTATTGAAAGGAAACTTCAAGTCCCAGAGAGATAGGAGACTATGGGAGTACAAACTTATGATGACCTTTGACACATTCAGAGAAGGAATGAATGTGTCTCATGGATTCATGTCTTTTTACATCAGTTAAAAGATGTGCTCCTCTGACCATCCGAGCGCATCACAGCCCGGACCAGACCCTTATCAGAGGACAATAAAACTTTCACACTGAACTGCAGCAGTATTTATGGCCCCACAACAGTTTGCCCCCCTGCCATAGTGATAGTTCTGTTTCATATAACTTGTTTGTTTTTTTTTGTTCTTTTTTTACTGCACTATTCTAAGTCCTGTTGTGTATAAATATGTGACTCTTCAGATTTTGTGTTATACCATGCCTGATGAAGAGACCTGAGTAGTCTCGAAAGCTTGCAATTATTTCCATCTTTTCAGTTAGCCATTAAAAGGTATCAACCACTGAGGACTCTCTGTTCTTTTAAACAATTTTTTTAACATTGAATAGATATACTGATCAGGGTACAGAAGGCAAAAATAGGAACGACAAAGATCATAGGTGATGACAGAAACATAGAAGCAAGGGTACAACATACGTAGATTGAAACATTGAAATACTATATATTTAAGTACATAGTACCTAATAGGTATAGTAGCAATATCACAAGGTAGCGAGGTAGAAGTGAGACACAGGTGCTGTGGAGTGACCGTACAGCACACATGGTAAGGACGCTCACCTTGACTTATAATGAGATGGCAACCTGGTATAAGTGCAGGATAGCTGCAAAAATATAGAGCCCTCCGTTTGGAGATAGCTGAGGGGAAAAATAAAGTAAAAGGGGTGAGGGAAATATATTGGCAGAAGAAAAGCACGGAAAAGAAGAACAGAAGGTAGTGGTTGCTTTGACATACCCTGTGTCGAAAGCCGTGAAAGCTCTGGGAGATGTTAGTATGTAGGATCCTAAGAGGTTTATTGGATCATGAGGTCTGAAATAGGGAGCATGCGGTCTATCTGTGAGGACAAGAGAATGAGGGTGACCTACTAGGTTGGGTAATGTTTGTTCATTGATAGGTGCTTCCATTACGAGGTGAAATGTTAGTTACCTTGGTGGTCAGCTATACCTCTTAGGTGTCTCAGTATACTTGGCCAGGGTGGCGACCATGTGTGCCCCAGGGGGATAGCAGCTCCTGCAGTGTGATATCAATATCTAGGGTTCAAGTAAGAAACCAGGTTAGCGTGGCTACTGTTGCTGTACAAAGATAGTGAGTGGGGTAGAATACAATATTACCTATTAGCTCTGGTAGTATAGCCTAGAGAAGGATCACTGCGGCTCAAAGTATATCAGTCAGTGGCTTATATGGAAGAAGAGCAGTTCCCGTGGTATGAAATAGAGGTCACAGGTTCACGCATAGGAGTCAGGATGGTATGCCTGATTGGGAATCTGTAGCATCGGAGGGAATAATGTGGAAATAGCATTATCAACAGTACAGGGTAAAGATTAGTAAGAGAGGGGGAGTGGAAAAGTTACCTAGTGATTTATGGAGTAAGGTACTCTTGTAGGGGTTACCTAGAACGGACCGCTCCTGTAGTGGGGAGTCAGAGTCCAGAATTCATCCTGGTAATCAGGGTGATATGCCTGACTGTCGCCTATAGCTGTGTGGAAAGAGTTGCGGAATAGTTAAGTAATAGTAATGGAGTATGAAATAGATAGGAAGACGAGGAAGAAAAGAATGTAGGAGAAGCGTCTATTTAACCTCAAGCATACCGCGACGTCACTTCCGGTTTTCGTGCGGAATGGTGCATGCTGGGAATCAGCGTCCTGCGCATGCGCGAGTGACTTCCAATGAAGAGGTGGTGAGCGCTCACCAAAAAAAAATTAAATAGACGCTTCTCCTACATTCTTTTCACTTCACAGGACGTGCGATCCAACTCTGCGGCACCACAGGCTCATGGTAAGGTAACTCACCGGGACATTACCACACTCATACCACCAATGTATGATGCAAACTTATCATTCCCTTATCTCACTATCTCCCCCCTTTTTGTTTCCTGGTCAGCTAGATTTGACTCTCTTCAGGGCCAACGGACTTCTCTCCAGGCCATATCCCTCAGAGTAACTAGGTAACCCTCCTCTTCCTCGTCTTCCTATCTATTTCATACTCCATTACTATTACTTAACTATTCCGCAACTCTTTCCACACAGCTATAGGCGACAGTCAGGCATATCACCCTGATTACCAGGATGAATTCTGGACTCTGACTCCCCACTACAGGAGCGGTCCGTTCTAGGTAACCCCTACAAGAGTACCTTACTCCATAAATCACTAGGTAACTTTTCCACTCCCCCTCTCTTACTAATCTTTACCCTGTACTGTTGATAATGCTATTTCCACATTATTCCCTCCGATGCTACAGATTCCCAATCAGGCATACCATCCTGACTCCTATGCGTGAACCTGTGACCTCTATTTCATACCACGGGAACTGCTCTTCTTCCATATAAGCCACTGACTGATATACTTTGAGCCGCAGTGATCCTTCTCTAGGCTATACTACCAGAGCTAATAGGTAATATTGTATTCTACCCCACTCACTATCTTTGTACAGCAACAGTAGCCACGCTAACCTGGTTTCTTACTTGAACCCTAGATATTGATATCACACTGCAGGAGCTGCTATCCCCCTGGGGCACACATGGTCGCCACCCTGGCCTAGTATACTGAGACACCTAAGAGGTATAGCTGACCACCAAGGTAACTAACATTTCACCTCGTAATGGAAGCACCTATCAATGAACAAACATTACCCAACCTAGTAGGTCACCCTCATTCTCTTGTCCTCACAGATAGACCGCATGCTCCCTATTTCAGACCTCATGATCCAATAAACCTCTTAGGATCCTACATACTAACATCTCCCAGAGCTTTCACGGCTTTCGACACAGGGTATGTCAAAGCAACCACTACCTTCTGTTCTTCTTTTCCGTGCTTTTCTTCTGCCAATATATTTCCCTCACCCCTTTTACTTTATTTTTCCCCTCAGCTATCTCCAAACGGAGGGCTCTATATTTTTGCAGCTATCCTGCACTTATACCAGGTTGCCATCTCATTATAAGTCAAGGTGAGCGTCCTTACCATGTGTGCTGTACGGTCACTCCACAGCACCTGTGTCTCACTTCTACCTCGCTACCTTGTGATATTGCTACTATACCTATTAGGTACTATGTACTTAAATATATAGTATTTCAATGTTTCAATCTACGTATGTTGTACCCTTGCTTCTATGTTTCTGTCATCACCTATGATCTTTGTCGTTCCTATTTTTGCCTTCTGTACCCTGATCAGTATATCTATTCAATGTTATTAATTTATCTCTTTTCTTTTGTTTTGTTTTCTCACTTGTAAATAATGTATTCAGCCTGTCCGACCTGATGAAGGCTTGCTAGCCGAAACGTCGATTCCTGGCGGACAATTGTACAGCACTTTTTTTGCACTTTTTGGCACTAATAAAATAAGAGAAAAGGATTTTGACATCCAACAACTGTATTCTTCGTTTTTTTGGGCTTATGGGAAAGTGGTAGTGTGCCGGAGTTATCCTCCAATGATAGTTCATCAAAGGTTGACTGCCCTCAATAAGAGAAATAAAATAATCTTCTATTTATGATTCTTTGTAATGGCTAAGAAAAAAGCCACAACAACTTTTACAAAGCAAGATAACAAAAAGTATCTAAAGAATCAAGCCAAAAAGGAATGTCAGCTCACCGTGGATGAATTGAGTCCAGTGTGCAAATAATGTTCTGAACGTAAGCAATTGCAGGAAAGAGGAAAACGTTCCAGCTTCTGGGTCAAAAATGTCATATTTATTCAATCATTGAAAAAATCCATTTCGAAAAATATATAGTGGGAGAAAAAAAAAGTACAACACAGAGTTATGAAAAGATAATCCAGAATTGTTATTTCGGTGGAATACATGTTTTACTGTTCTCTGGAAATGACAGTCACATCTTAGCATCCACTAAGTCCACTTAGTCCGTGTTTGCATCAGATCTCCACTTATAAAAAACGTGATAATTTATTTCCAACTGATAACAATCTGTCCTGATCAGATGATCACTGTCACGCAGTAACTACCGGGGTTCCATCCGGTTAAACGGGCACCCCCGGTGAGCGCCGCAACACACAGGGTACATGTTACAATGGTGGGTCCTTGCGCTAGGGAAAGGGGAGCAGGGTCACCTCCTAAACTCACCTGAGACTGATCTCTGCACTCCCTAACATCCCTATACAGGTTCTTTCACCCTATGCCTATCCCTGTCTTTTCTTGGACTCAGCGTAGTGCGTAGGTCAGCAGAAACGCTAGTTCCGCTCTAGGTTAAAGATATAGAGAGGAATAGACAGATAGGGGTACAATAAACAATGATCATACAAAGCACTCCAAATAATAAGAGGCAATAATGAAGAAAGGGCCAGAGGGGAGAAATCAAAGAGAACTAAGAAAGGGAAACAACACAACTTTCACACAGCAAATGTTCTCTGAATGGCTTCCTGGTCCTCAGCTCACAGGCTCCCTCTAGAGGCAAGCTAAGCAGAAACTATCACCAGCAGTTTACCTGGACTAGGAGGGAAGTTCATTAAAGCAGAGCTAATTAGCAATGGAGAACAGCTGACTATTGCTTACACTCAGAGTTTCAGGAGACCAGAGGATCTACTTAATCCTAGCAGCACTGGATAAAGGAGAATCAGCTCAGCCAGCAGTATTAACCTGAGTAAGTGTATATGAAGCCCTGTGCTTCGATCTCCTGAGACCAGAAATAGGAGGGACCAGTCTCCGTCGTGGTACCCTTGTGACAATTACAAAGGTGAATGGCTTGTTACAGGTCTGCTCCTATTATTAGGACTCTTGTAATTTGAGTGTGTGCTCATCACATTACTAGGACAGATTTTGATTACATTTAGTCCCAATTGAGGTTCTCTTCAATGGCTATGTCCACAAAGAATTTTTTAAGGAGTTTTTGGAGCAGAATCTGAGCGCAAAACCTCCAAACTCTTTTTAAAAACTTTTCAAACACTTTGAGTTTCTTCTCAGTTTCTGCTAAAAAACAACAAAAAAAAACAAAAAAACTCAGCCAAAAGACTCCCTGTGCACATAACCAATGACTGAACAAGAGCTTTAGAGTTCCCTATTCACAGATATTGCTTTTATCTTTGAAATAAGAACTAAAAACTGCTATGTAAAACAGCAAGAAGCTGTCACCTAGATGAATTCTGTTTCCGTAATGTCTAAATTTTGCAATGTCATTTCTGATGAATATGTGTTTCTATAAGAAATCACTAAAACAACTAATTTCCTATGAAAGTAAATATTTTCGTAAGCAAAACCAATAAGCCTGCTGTTCAAGGCTATTGCTCTAGGTTAATTGGTTTGTGAAGACTGATGAGTCCCATGTCTCCACGCACTGCTGAGAAATAGTTGTCCTTGCAATTACTCTTACAGTCTATGGCAGTATCATTGTGGCTACTATTTACGGGCGTTACATAACCTCTTTCCAGGAATCTCAAACAAAGCGATCAATTGACACGACAGTTACAAAACAGATAACTGAATGCATACAATTACAATGAAGCACTGAAGGCCTCCAGGAAAGCCTAGCATGAGCCTAACCATAAAAAAATCGACTAAGCTCACGACCAGTTTTATTTTTTTATTTTTACTTCTGAACCAGTTTCTCATTAAACGTGATCATGGCAAACATAATATTGACCCACTGGCGCAGCGTGAGCTCACATCAAATGGGGCAAGGCAAGAATTTTGCATTTCCTAACTTGTGGATCGTTTGCCCTCCCCAAGTCCCTTCCATCAGTCCAGTAATGAACCCGTTATCATCCCGAGCACATGCATTCTATTTTAAGAAAATACTAATGTAATTATAGTTTGACACTAGTTATTTCTGGAAGTTTTTTTGTGAAATAAGATATAAAAATATTGCGCTATACAATGTTATATTTTTAAACAATCAACAATCTCTGTGTATTGTCACCATAAATCATAGAAAAATCAAAAAAGACCTCCTAAAGGTGTCGGCATGTACTGACCATAAAGGGGGAAAAAGTGACAAAGAAGTGAATTATTAGGCTAAAATATTGCATTTTATTAGAATTTATATTAAAATCATAGAATGTACATATATAATATAAACTATCAAAATGGACAGAGGATTCTCCCAAGCATAATGGAAAAACAGGTATATGTGGTGATACAAAGAAATAAATGATCTTGATATAATTGATATATTCAAAAACAGACATACAATAAAGTGCTGATAGTGAAAGTGTGTCGTACCTACATTCAAACTCCAACAAAATATACTAGGTAAAATGCCTGTATAAATTTCGACAGTGTAAAATAAATAGCAACCTAGTTATAAATAGTTTGGAGGTTGTGGGTGCTGATTAGTATTCATGAACCCATTCAGAAAAATGCGTCAAATCTAAAATAGTAAATGATCAATAAAAAAATCATTGGAACAAATTAATTATTCTACCTGTTATGCTTCATCATGTGACTTCAGTGTACCCTGATGAAGTCACATGATGAAACGTGCGTCGGGATATGTGGCATACAGGATCTGGTGATCCACAAATGGCTAATCCAGGCCTAATCAAACACTAAACTCTTAATTCCCAGGTGAAAGAAATGCATACACAATGTGCCCCTAGGGCTTTCATGCATGCAGTAAATAACAGATTTATTGTCACACTAGGTTTCATTGGCTGGCAATTGGGCATAATTATATACTACTCATAAAAAGTTGAAATTTCAGGATGATCCTAAAATACACTCTAATTGTTACACCTAACAATTGATAAACAGTACCTCACCATTGTGAGGCTTCAAGCAGGATTTTCTCAGACAGAAGTGGCCACTTAGCTGAGTGTTGCAGAGTGTCATCAGCAGATTACAACAGACATAAAGAGAGACTGGAAGAGTCACAGAAATGCATAAAAGTGGATGTCCTTTGGTCACATTTCACACTGATGACTAATTCATTGTGATCAATGCTCTTTGGAACCAGATGATAAATGCCACACAAGTCCAGGCACATTTAAGGAAGGGGAGAGGCACCCAAGTGTCACGTCAGACTATTTGAAACAGTTTATATCAGCGTGCTCTGCATGCTAGATGACCTGCAAGGGTACCTGACCACACCACCAGGCACAGGTGTCATCGTCTTGCTGGACAGGGATTCATTGCTGTTCACTGATGAAAGTCAATTCCCGCTGAGCAGAAATAATGGCCGCCAACTATGTTTAAAGGGAACCTGTCAGCAGAAATTTCGTCCAAAACCTAAAAGATTCCCCCTCTGCAGCTCCTGGGCTGCATTCTAGAAAGGTCCCTGTTATTATTGTGCCCTATGTGAGACCAAAATAAAGACTTTATAAAGTGGTACCTTTTTGTATTCAGATACTGTAAATGTGACACGGGGGCGGGCTTTCTGGCGTCCGTTATTCTGCCTCCTGGTCCTGTATGCCGCCCCCCATCGCTCCTTTCCATAGCTGATGCACCGCCCACTGCTCCAGCCATCCCCGCGCATGCCCAGTGCCAGTCTCACGGGACTGAGCAGTGTGACCGCTGGTGACGTGTGCGCAGGCAAGTGATTATGGGCGGGGCTGTGATTGTTATCAGCAAGTACCCGCCCATAATCTCGTGAGCGCGCAAACCTCTCCAGCGGTCACACTGTGCTCAGGGTAGATGCTAGACTGTATGGGCTGCTTCCAGGGATGACGTCCCTTTTATCACGTGATAGGGGCGTGTTCAAAATTTTTTTTGGGCGAAATTTCTGCTGACAGGTTCCCTTTAAGACATTAATGGGAACATGTCACCAGGTTTTTCTCTTATAATCTGCGACCCCCATCAGTGAGCCCTTATACAGTGTGTTCACCCATATCCTGTCCACCGCCATTAACTTGAGAATGGCGGCAGCTATAGGCATAGAAGTGGTGTCTAGGTATAGTAAAGTAGCCATGCGCTATGCAATGAAACCACCTGGTGGAAAACAACGAAGTTAGCATTTTTATCTAAAAAACGGAACGAGATAGAGGAAAAAAAGTGAATTAAAAAATTGTAGGCCATCATCAATTCAATACAAATCGACACCTTGCATACAGAAATGCTATGATAAGAAACCCATGACCCCCCCAAAACATTGAATGCTGCTCACGCATATGGCGCTCATTTAACTTTGATGCTCAAAGCGGCCACCGTCCGCTGCAATGCACATCTGGACTCTGGACAGCATACTGTATTTTGCTGCACGTTGTGCAATATGGTAGGTGACACGTTTCCACAAGCATCTGTGATACGTCGTCGTAGGTCTTGCAATGTTGGGGGAGGGGTCGCATACACCTACTGTTTGATGTGACCTCACAGAAAGAAGTCCAATGGGGTCAGATCAGGTAAGCGTGAAGGCCACTCCACGCAGTCACCATACCCAATGACTTGTAGGAAGGTCTCCATGAGGTATTGCTTCACATCCGCAGCCTTGTGAGTTTTACATGTTCTAATCATAGCATTTCTGTATGCAAGGTGTTGATTCGTATTGAATTGATGATGCCATACAACACTGTAATTCACTTTTTTTTCCCTCTATCTCGTTCCGTTTTCGAGATAAAAATGCTAACTCCGTTGTTTTCCACCAGGTGGCGCTATAGGTGGTTTCATTGCGTAGCGCATGGCTACTTTACTATACCTAGACACCACTTCTATGCCTATAGCTGCCGCCATTCTCAAGTTAATGGCGGTGGACAGGATATGGGTGGACACACTATATACAGCATTTTAGAATACTATATAAAACAGCCCAGACCACTCTGTATAAAGTAAAATCACCTTTATAATACTCACCTAGGGGGCGGTCCAGTCTGATAGGTATCTCGGTCTGGCACCTCCTCCATCTTGTGTGATAGCCGTCATTCTTCTTCCCAGCCCAGTCTACATGATTGGCCCAACTTCATCCACACAGGCCAACGTTGCGCTTCTGCGTATTCACACTTTGATCTGACCGCTGGGGGCAGATCAAAGTGTTGAGGTTGACATGCGCGGGCGGTCTTTGACCTTTCCTAGTGTGGCAGATCAAACTGCGCCTGCACAGGAGCGCAATGCCAGTCTGTGTGGATGATGTAGGACGTGTCATGCACACTGGTCTGGAAAGAAGGAGGACAGCAATCAGAGCAGAGAGGAGGTGCTGGACTGAGAACAGCGACACCCATCGGACAGGACCGCCCCCCTAGGTGAGTATTATAAAGGTGTTTTTTACTTTATACAGTAGCAGCTCATAAGGGAAAAACTTGGTGACAGGTTCCCTTTAAGGAGAGTGCTATGCATCAGCCACTGTTGTCACCTGACGAGCTCTTGATAGTGATGAGGTTACAGTGTGGGCAGGTGTAGCTAGTCAATACAGAACTGCCCTATACTTTGTGAATAATACAGTGACAAGCCCCTACTACTTGAATAACATCATTAACCCCTTAACGACCGCGGGCCGTAAAATTACGTCCTAAATGACATAATCTTACTGCCCGCGGTCCTCCGGCGGCAGCATGCCGCGATCGGCACACATCTCAGCTGATTTTCACAGCTGAGATGTGTGCCTGCTAGGCACGAGCAGAATCGTTATCTGCTCGTGCCGATTAACCCCTTATAATGGCGCTGTCAATACATGACAGCGCCATTATAAGCGCAATCGCGGTAAAGTTTTACTTACCGCCGAAACCGGAAGTCACGTGACGCGATCACGTGACTCCCGATAGTTGTCATGGTAGTACAGGGTCATGTGATGACTCCTGTACTACACATGAATTGGTTTCACTTTCGCTGTGCCCGGGGCACAGCAAAAGAGAAAGACAGCGTATCTGCTGTTTACAGCCTTCCAGCTGTGATCAGCAGATACTGCAGAGCGATCGGAATGCTGATCGCAATAGCCCCCTAGGGGGACTAGTAAAATAAAAAAAAAAAGTAAAAAAATAAGTTTTAAAAAATTAAAAAAAAACAAAAAAACCTAAAAGTTCAAATCACCCCCCATTCGCCCCATTGAAAATTAAAGGGTTAAAAAAATAAAAAATATACACACATTTGGTATCGCCGCGTTCAGAAACGCCCGATCTATCAAAATATAAAATCAATTAATCTGATCAGTAAACGGCGTAGCGGCAAAAAAATTCCAAACGCCAAAACGACGTTTTTTTGTCGCCACAACTTTTGCGCAAAATGCAATAAGAGGCGATCAAAACGTAGCATCTGCGCAAAAATGGTACCGTTAAAAACGTCAGCTCGAGACGCAAAAAATAAGCCGTCATTGAGCCTAAGATCCCGAAAAATGAGAACGCTACGGGTCACGGAATATGGCGTAAAACGTGCGCCACTTTTTTCGGACAAACTTCCGATTTTTTTTTAACCCCTTATATAAAAGTAAACCTATACATGTTTGGTGTCTACGAACTCGCACTGACCTGAGGCATCACACCCACACATCAGTTTTACCATATAGTGAACACAGTGAATAAAATATCTCAAAAACCATAGTGCTATCGCACTTTTTTTGCAATTTTTCAGCATTTGGAATTTTTTTGCCATTTTCTAGTACACAATATGGTAAAACTGATGGTTTCATTTAAAAGTACAGCTCGTTCCGCAAAAAATGAGCCCTCACATGACCATATTGACTGAAAAATAAAAAAGTTACGTCTCTCAGAAAAAGAATGGCGAAAAAAAAAAACGGAAAGCGAAAAATCGGCCGGTCGTGAAAGGGTTAATCCAGTCATTGTGCCTCTGTATAAACAACACAGCCCTAATTCCATCTTCATGGACAACAGTACTCCAGTTCATAGAGATCACATCATTAGGGAATAGCTACTGGAGACTGGTTTTCCTCAAATGGAGTGGCCTGCACTTCCTCCAGAACTGAATCCCATTAGAAAACCTATAAGATCAGCTGAGTCGCCATGTAGAAGCTCATAACTCTGTATCCCAGAACCTCAATGACCTGATGGTTGCCATGCCTCAGTAGATAACAACTCTACTTGTGAACAGCATGAGATGTTCTTGTCAAGCTGTAATTGATGCTTAAAGCCTTCCCTCTGCTCTGCCAAGGGCTGGGTAAGGCCAAAGAGCACTGATTGCCCAGTAGTAAAGCCGGTACATGCGCACTACAATACTTTGCTGTGCCCAATACTGGATTCACATGATCATATGGCATCCAATGTGAGTGCATCAGATGCAATATGCTAATAACCCTCGACTCCCGCTGTGCTGCCAGTGTAAGCCGAGTGTCATGCAACCGTGATCTGTGGAGGAGAGGGAGGAAGCTGAGGAGGAAAGGGAGGGATTAATTTCCCCATGTCTTACATTGTCAACATGTGCGTTATCTCACTGCACTTGGATGACATCTGAGTGCAGTCCTATATTTTTATCGCACTCATAGACTTGTATGGGTGCGAGTGATATGACTCTAACGGACAATCGCAGCATGCAGCGACTTTTCGCTCATCCAGAATCTGGATGAGAAAAAATCTGACTGTCTGCTCTCCCTCATTGACTAACATGGGTCAGAGTTCAATGCGAGATTTTCTCGCATTGCACTAGACCGAGTCATACACTCATGTGAGCGTACCCCAATGGCAATGGCGATTGTAGGAAGAGAAGAGGCACCGGATCCACACCATAGACGCCAATCGCACTGGACTGCGATGGCTGTGGGTATAATAAAAGCTCTTTTTTGTGCTATGCAGAGGGGCTTGGGAAATACATACAGCTTACTAGCGTACTGTAAAAGAAGCCTTAAAGCTGGAGGCTGTACTTTATATCGGTAAGATCTGACGACGAGTTCCCTTTAAGGATGGGCTGCTACTTATGGGCCACTCCTGTGTTCTTGCCCCCCAGGCCGTAATTTTCCAGCCAGCCCCTGGTTATTGGGGATATTTTCCAGTATTTTTAGTTGCCAATTATATTGGGATTATTACATTAATTTATCAATTATTATATCAAATTTAACTGCTCTAAAATCAAGAATGTAGTAAATAGTGAGGAGGGCAATCACCATTATTGATGGCCGTTTATGTCATTCAGACACAATGTTACAACCCTCAATGTTTTCTGTTTAAGCTTCTGTTTTTTTTCTGTAGCAAATTAATCTTTCAAAGCAGAGAAATAAAAGCCCTGTCTTGTCAAGAGCATAAACGGCCAAGAGCAAAAAACACACCTCTTCTAACTTAGGTTTCCAGGGAGAGCGGTTCAGGCATCCAGACATTTAGCTTAATCAGGCTGGATAATGTACTATGAAACCTGGCTATGTTTCCACGAGACCCGGCTGGCATACTAATTATGGCAAATTCTGAGGCTTTTAGTTTTGGCAGATACCGCACATTTAAACCAAATTATTATCATTTAGAAGGATGGCTTGAAAATCAGAGGCAAACTGGGGAGGCTGGAGTTTCCACTCATTTTCTCAATTATGTTTTTAGAGAGGCATAGAAATATCATCATATACAGTATATACAGTCATATGAAAAAGTTTGGGCACCCCTATTAATGTTAACCTTTTTTCTTTATAACAATTTGGGTTTTTGCACAGCTATTTCAGTTTCATATATCTAATAACTGATGGACTGGGTAATATTTCTGGATTGAAATGAGGTTTATTGTACTAACAGAAAATGTGCAATCCGCATTTAAACAAAATTTGACCGAAGCAAAAGTATGGGCACCTCAACATAAAAGTGACATTAATATTTTGTAGATCCTCCTTTTGCAAAAATAACAGCCTCTAGTCGCTTCCTGTAGCTTTTAATGAGTTCCTGGATCCTGGATGAAGGTATTTTTGACCATTCCTGTTTACAAAACAATTCCAGTTCAGTTAAGTTTGATGGTCGCCGAGCATGGACCGCACGCTTCAAATCATCCCACAGATTTTCAATGATATTCATGTCTGGGGACTGGGATGGCCATTCCAGAACATTGTAATTGTTCCTCTGCATGAATGCCTGAGTAGATTTGGAGCGGTGTTTTGGATCATTGTCTTGCTGAAATATCCATCCCCTGCGTAACTTCAACTTCGTCACTGATTCTTGCACGTTATTGTCAAGAATCTGCTGATACTGAGTTGAATCCATGCGACCCTCAACTTTAACAAGATTCCTGGTGCCGGCATTGGCCACACAGCCCCAAAGCATGATGGAACCTCCACCAAATTTTACTGTGGGTAGCAAGTGCTTTTCTTGGAATGCCGTGTTTTTTTGCCTCCATGCATAACGTCTTTTTGTATAACCAAACAACTCAATCTTTTTTTCATCAGTCCACAGGACCTTCTTCCAAAATGTAATTGGCTTGTACAAATGTGTTTTTGCATACCTCAGGCGACTCTGTTTGTGGCATGCTTGCAGAAACTGCTTCTTTCACATCACTCTCCCATACAGCTTCTCCTTGTGCAACGTGCGCTGTATTGTTGACCGATGCACATTGACACCATCTGTAGCAAGATGATGCTGCAGGTCTTTGGAGGTGGTCTGTGGATTGTCCTTGACTGTTCTCACCATTCTTCTTCTCTGCCTTTCTGATATTTTTCTTGGCCTTCCACTTTTGGGCTTAACAAGAACTGTACCTGTGTTCTTCCATTTCCTTACTATGTTCCTCAAAGTGGAAACTGACAGTTTAAATCTCTGAGACAATTTTTTTGTATCCTTCCCCTGAACAACTATGTTGAATAATCTTTGTTTTCAGATCATTTGAGAGTTGTTTTGAGGAGCCCATGATGCCACTCTTCATAGGAGATTCAAATAGGAGAACAACTTGCAAGTGGCCACCTTAAATACCTTTTCTCATGATTGGATACTCCTGCCTATGAAGTTCAAAGCTCAATGAGGTTACAAAACGAATTTAGTGCTTTAGTAAGTCAGTAAAAAGTAGTTAGGAGTGTTCAAATCAAGAAATTGATAAGGGTGCCCATACTTTTGCACCGGTCAAATTTTGTTTAAATGCGGATTGCACATTTTCTGTTAGTACAATAAACCTCATTTCAATCCAGAAATATTACTCCGTCCATCAGTTATTAGATATATGAAACTGAAATAGCTGTTGCAAAAACCCAAATTATTATAAAAAAAAAGGTTAACATTAATAGGGGTGCCCAAACTTTTTCATATGACTGTATAGCCTGAAATGTTAAAGAATTTGAATGTTTTCTTATTAAAAATAAAGTATAAAGGGCACTTTACACATTGCGATATCAGTACCGATATCGCTAGCGTGCGTACCCGCCCCCGTCGGTTGTGTGTCATGGGCAAATCGCTGCCCGTGGCGCAGAACATCGCTAACACCCATCACATGGACTTACCTTCCCTGTGACGCTCTGGCCGGCGATCCGCCTCCTTTCTAAGGGGGCGGTTTGTGCGGCATCACAGCGACATCACATGGCAGCCGTCCAATAGCAGAGGAGGGGCGGAGATGAGCGGGCGGAAGATCCCGCTCACCTCCTTCCTTCCTCATTGCCGGTAGACGCAGGTAAGGAGATGTTTGTCGTTCCTGTGTGATACCCCGGACTAGCCAGGGTAGTCACAGGTAGGCCCTTACACAAACACCTCCCCCCCTAATAGGGTGACAGCAGCCAACCTACAAAACCCTTGTCACCTCACTCAGTGTTCAATGGTCACACCAGGGGGGTGGGGCCAGGCGGTTGGCCACGCCCACCTAGGAGTCCAGAGAGCCTGAGACAGGAAACAGTTAGTGAGTTGAATTTGGTCAGTTTGGAGTGGAGTCAAGTTCAAGTGCAGCAGGCCTGAGGCGTCAGGTCTCCAGCGTCAACACTGACCGAAGCCGGGGTCGTAGCCCTGGTACCGTGGCAAGGAGGCAGATGGTGGTGGCCGCCTGCAGGAGCTGGGATTACAGCCGGTGGAACCGTAAGGGACCAGGACCGGGTAGTGGCCCGCCGGTACTGAACCGGGGAACCAATTGGAAACCGGAGCACCAGGAGGGGTACCCAGACCCAGTACGAGGCCCATAAACCACTGGACTGAGACGAATCCACTGATTGAAGACTGGACTTTAGGTCCTTACCCACCTAAGACCCGACTGAAGACAACAGCCCAATGATAGGGATAGAAAGCCACCGCCCAGGTATCGGGATCCCACAGGCCAGCGTCTGCGGGC
Source organism: Anomaloglossus baeobatrachus (assembly GCF_048569485.1). Taxonomy (NCBI): domain Eukaryota; kingdom Metazoa; phylum Chordata; class Amphibia; order Anura; family Aromobatidae; genus Anomaloglossus; species Anomaloglossus baeobatrachus. Next base: position 124,295,117 of record NC_134353.1, read on the forward strand.
AAACGGGCTCTACCGGCACACACAAGGCTGGGGAGCGGACTACCATTGCTCAGGGATAGGAGTCATCAGTTCTACCAAAAGTGAGGTGCAGGAGAAAGGCGGAAACCCCCAACCTGAAAAGGGGAAAAGCGCAGCCGGCTGCAGCCACCGTCCATCATCTTGTTTGGTTTACCAGAGACTCCAGCGTGTCTGTAATAGTGAGTACAACAGTGCTTTTGGGCCACGCACCACGCCGCACCGTACTGACACGCCAGCACGCATCCATTCCCCTGCTTCAGCATCTCCCTCGGGCCCCCGGGACCATCATCCCCCCTACCCACGGAGGGGTCAACACCAAGCTGCGCAACACCGTCCCCGGGAGCCTAGTCAACGGCAGCGGTGGTGTCCATCCATTCACCACAACCCCTGGTTGTCGTCACGAACTTAATCCCAAAACAACCGCGGCCCGGCCGTGGACCTCTCCACCGAACACCACCTGTCACGTAGCGCCAGCATCCCCTTCAGAGCGACGTGACCCCCCTGGGTCCGGGAGGAGCTCGAGCCACCCACCAGAAACGAGCCCGGATCCGAGCGGCTCGGCAGGCAGCCGAGCGCGGGGCGGTATACCTGTGGTGTCACACATAGCGATGTGTGCTGCCGCAGGAACGAAGAACAACATCGTTCCTGCAGCAGCAACGATATTTGGAAAAGGAGCAACGTGTCAACCAGCAACGATTTTTCACGTTTTTGCGCTCGTTGATCGTCACCCCTTGGTATCACACGCTGTGATGTCACTAACGGCGCCGGATGTGCGTCACTACCGACGTGACCCCGACGATATATGATTAGCGATGTCGCAGCGTGTAAAGCACCCTTTAGTCTATGTAGGTAAATATGTAATTACATTTGGCCAAAAGGATTTAACAAATCCATATGTAAAATCTTTGCAAAATCTTTATTGAATTTTGTTCCCATTTACATGTTAAAGGGAATCTGTCAGCAGGTTTTTGTTGTGTGATTGATGTGATGTAGCACTTATTGTATCAATAAAATTAATGAATTATCAGTAGAAGATTTTAACTAGAGGACTAGTTGTCACGTGCCATATTGTCCTCCTTTTCTGTATAACCCCGCCCCACCAATGATTGGCAGTTTTCTGTGTGCACAAACAGTTGTCAATCAGTTGTGTGGGCGGGGATATACAGACCTCAGCATTCGGAGAACTGCTAGAACTGCAGCAGAGAAAATAGGGATTTTATCAAACTGACAGCAAGCAGTCCAGGAAGTGACACATCCCTGGATTCAGGGCCCCTACATCCTGCTGCACCCAGAATACGTAGCTAAAGCCTGTAGTATTGTGCCCATCCTGTAGTATTGCGCCCATCCTATAGTATTGCACCCCATCTTTCTGCTCATCCTATATTAATGTGCCCTTTCCTGGTCTTCTTGTAGTAATGCTCCATCCTGTAGAATTGTCCCCTAGTGTGCCATTCTTCACACACGCAAAAAAAGAAAAAACAGAATAATCCTTCTCACCTGTCCTCATTCCCTCAGTGTCCTGCTTCTTGTGGCCGCAGACCCCTTGATGATCGCTGCCGGTGCAGGGGCAGTCGCTGACAGTGCTTTATATCAGAGGACAGATTTTCGGGTGCTGCGCAGGACGAGATCTCTATGCAGCTTCTCCAGTGATCTGCTGCTCCCTCTAATTGGCCGGTGGCTGATCATTGCAGTAGCTGTATACAGAGCTCACGTCTGAGCAGTGCCGGGGAATCTGTCATCTGATATAAGGCACGGACTGTGCAGCCCCAGCAAATGAAATGATCAGCAAAGGGTGCCACGGGCCTGCACGACGAAAGAAACATTGGGGGCTGCATGCAGCGTACTGGCAGCGTCTTTGTGACCACTGCACTATGGAATGTGTGGGAGGGTGCGGGGACTCCACGCACCGTACCCGCTCAACAGGGCGGCAACATGAAGTCTGCTGTGAAGCCCGTCAACAAGGTCCTGCCATTGTTGACATGACGTCACAGGAAACAGCAAATTCACAGCAGTAGCGGTCAGATAACCGCTCTGAGCCGGGCAGAGGCGCTGACAGCAGGGCAGGTAGGAAGTTACTATCTACTTACCTGCCCCAATGTAGCCCAATAGTTAAATGACAAGAAAAAGGCAAACTAAGCTGGATAACCCCTTTAACTTTACTTCCACATTCTAAGATGTTCTTCATTGAATCAACCCTCCCACACTTTTCATCTTCTGACATCAAAAGCTAAAACAAGGATGACAAAAACGTAAAACTGGCAACTTTTTTAAAGCTGGATTTTCTAGCATCTTTAGAATGGGTCAGTACTATTTACCCAAGTCTTTTACAGCACAAGAGAGGCCATACTTACTAATACTCGTGTGTGACCAGAAGGCTAGTAAATGGCAAAGGTGCACAATGCATATCAGCATGACTGGCATCTTACCCAAGCTTGCATGTTCATATACGATACTAAGCAACCTATTCCAGAATTGGGCAGGTGGCTGTTCATCAGTATTTTGCACCTTTTATTATGGGGACCTGCTGGGTCCTGTAGTGTATAAATACGGGGCTAGGTTTTTGTATGTATGTCCTATTTCTTTCTATGTACTCCAATTGAAAAAACGTCACAGAAAAAAAAAAAAAAAGACAGCCATACTTACCAATACCAAATCGAGACACAAATGCACACCAGGAACAGGCCCCATGATAATGGCGAGGGTAGCACAAGTGCAAAATACTGATGAAACAACCAATTACCGGTACTAATGCACCAAACATCTGTGGGATGGTTAAAAATGCACACAGGTCTTCATAGGGTATCATTCATACCATTACGAGAGATGCACTGCTGTTCGGATCACAGACTATTACCAACACCCCTACTATTAGGTCAGGTGGGCTGCCCAATACCATATGTCCACCCCACTGGAAAGACACCCCCCAATATCCAGGCACCGCTGAAAGCTCCAGTCTACATCTTGTATATGAATGATCTAACAGTAGGAGTGTTGGTAATAGTCTGTGATCCGGACAACAATGCATCTCACATAATGGTGTGAATGTCACCCTTTGCAGGCCTATGTGCATTTGCAAAACTGGGCAACTAAAGTTGAGCGAATACCTAACTATTTGCACTAGCTATACTCGTAACGAATACTGTCTAATACTCGCGTATTCATTCTGAATAGCGTGTGCAATGCAAGTCAATGGGGAATATTCGCAATGTAACGAGTAACCTGAATGCCGCACTATTCGCTACTCACACAAATAGCACAGCATTCTGGTTACTCGTTACTTTGCGCGTTTTCCCCACTGACTTGCATTGCACATGCTATTCGGAATGAATACGTGAGTATTAAACAGTACTCGTTATGAGTATAGTGAGTGCGAATAGTTAGGTACTCACTCAACTCTATGGGCAACCAGCCCACGCATGTTAGATGGATTAGTAAGTGGTTGTTTTATTAATAACCTCATTGATAGCAGCCAAGGTGTGTAAGTGCATGCATTTCTGCGTGTGACTCATTCTCGCTACTGAATAAATCGAGAATTTTTTAAACTTTATTTTTATTATTTCATGATTTGCATATCAATATATCTATCCATCCTGTGATTTACAGAATTTGTTGACTTTTTCCACTTGGTGTTGCAATTTCAATGTTGAGGAGGGTAATACCATAATAAAGCAACCCATAGCATACTGTTATTTAGTAAAAAAACAGCAAAAATTACAACCCATATGATAGCACTATATAGTGCCCATTTAATACTCAGAAACCAAATACCTCTCTTTCACGTTCTCATAAATCCTGTGCTTTGGCATTATTGCTCTATATTTCCCACATATCTGTGGAACTGAATTCCAGCATTATAACAGTACATTGGTAATAAAATACTATGTGGTTGTTGTTTGCTCCTGGGACCACTATGAAATTGATGTTATTGATGTGTAATATAGCAGAACTACTAGTAAAATACTGGATACACTTACGGATCCTCAGATACTTTACAGCAGTAGAATCCAGCTTCCGGCTCTCCAGCTGTTGTGAGACTATACCTCATAATAGGCTGTCAGGAGACAAAAAATATTGTGAGCGACCAATGCTGGTTAGAAAGAAGTCTATTTGCGGCACCTACAAGATCCAGCAACTGGTATGTAAATAATTTCTCGCAAATATTAAAGCAATACTACAGCTTTAAATACTGAATTATACTCCCCTTCCAGCGTCTTCATCTTCTATTGCCGCCGCTACAGTCAGTCTTCAATGAGTTGTGATCTGCCGGCAGCTACAGTGTTTTATGGGGGTCACAAATTAATACAAGTCTATGAGAGCCTCATTCTGGCTTTCATAGACTTGTACTGACAGCTTGTGATGTAACTTCTAACTTCCTGCCAGTCAGTTATGGGGCACAAGATGGCATCGCGGGATCGGCATCTGTAAAAGGTGAAAATAAGACGGGGCGGCAAGACTTAGAATTAAAGCGCCACTCCACGCTGCAGTGGTGCTTTAAATTTACTACTTTAGGATTGCCGGAAGAGTATTTGCTCACATTCAGTATTTACAATAGTGAAATCTGCTGCAAATACTGGAGTGTTAGTAGGAAAAAATAAGCCCCTTTTTGCTTTTTTCTAAATTTTATCTCATACATTTGACAAAATGCAGACAGAATTGACGTGCTGCAGATTTACAGCTGCTTGAAGTCTGAATGGAAAAAGTAAGCAGTGTGTGCAGAGTTCAGAAATCTCACTCCCTTTGCTGGACAGTAAACCGCTGCAATTTTTCACAGGAAAAAAATGCAATAACGCAACGTGTGAACAAACCCTAAGGAGATACACCAATCTCCTGTGGGGAGTCTTATAGCTGCAATGCTCCTCTGGGAAATATGCAAATTGTCTCTTCAGGGAGGAAGTAGATGATCTAACTTTGCACTGACGAGGGGCAATCACCCCGAAACAGTCTGCAAATTGAGGTTCTGATCTGGCATGAATCCTAACAAGGCTCATTATAGGGTCACTTTTGACTGTTAGGATTGCTACTTCTAATAGGTGGCACTAGAGTTCATCTACTTCCTCTCTGAAGAGACAATTTGCATATTTCCCAGAGGAGCATTGCAGCTACAAGTCTCCTTATTGGCATGCTGGATTGGTGTGTCTGTCTCCACAAAGAGAAAAGTTTTCCCCTCAGACCCCACTTAGCTTCTCATGCAGCCAGATCAGATCTCATACTTTGCACTGACGAACGGCAATTACCCCGAAACACATTGTCTGCAAATTGAGGTAATGAGCCTTGTCATAATTCATCTGGCATGAATCCTAACAAGGCTCATAAAAGGGTCACACTTGACTTTTAGGATTGCTACTTCCAATAGGTGGCACTACAGTTCATCTCCTTCCTCCCTGAAGAGACAATTTGCATATTTCCCAGAGGAGCATTGCAACTATAAGTCTCCTCACTGGCATGCTAGATTGGTGTGTCAGTCTCCGCTAGGAGAAACGTTTTCTCTTGAGCCAAGTCTTAGCTTCTCATAAAGCCAGATCAGATCTCATACTTTGCACTGACGAGGGGCAATCACCCAAAACCATCGTGTCTGCAAATTGAGGTTCAGATCTGACATAAATCCTAAGTCATATAACAAGGCTTGTTAAAGGGTCACTTTTGACTTTTAGGATTGCTACTTCAAATAGGTGGCACTAGAGTGTGTCTACTTTCTCCCTGAAGTGACAATTTACATACCCTAAAGTGCTCACATATAGAAAAACAATAGTAATCCAGCCCTATAGTGCACCCAGTTTGGGGTTTTTAGGTACACAAACTGGTTGGAAATTCCAAGGGTTTTTTTAAGGAGTTTTGATGTTTTTGAGAAGGATTTTGAGTGTGATTTTTTTTTTGAGAATATTATTGGTGCAGAATCTGTGCAAATAGTCAACATACCCAAAATAACAAGAATCCCGAAAGCAGTACAAGGTGTCTGTAACGCTCATTTATTTTATTAGACATTGACAGCCCCACCAATGAGAATCGGAAACAGGACTTTTTTATATAACTGCATTGCTGGAAATGTTATTCAACCATTGTTTCTGTCCAAGTCCAAATTTCTTCCGAATCTTCTTTTGAAGTTGCATATGCCGTACATAGCGGGTACACATCTTCATCTAAGCCACATTTCCCTCTGCCTTATCTGTGTCTAGCTCATGCAGCTTGGTATCGTGTGATTATTTGTCAGATGCATTTGCCATAGTTTCAGAAAGACTTTGAAGCCCGAGACAGATGGCTCTTTATACTGTAGTTAACCAGTTTGATGATGTTAATAACCAAATCATATTTCGTGCAAGAAACTTCAATAGATATCATGGGTGAAAAAAAAGCAATATCATCCATAACTGAAATCCATTTGACTCCAGGACTGTTGGTATTAGTTTTTTGTTTTACACCCTGACAGGCACAAACTGCCCAATATTTCCACTTGAGATCTCATGCATATTTAAAGAGAGCACCAGAATGTATAATAAAACCTACAGCTCGCTGGCATACTGGCCGTTAATTTCAAGTGATTTTCTACACACCATCTAACAAGCTTCATGGGTCATAGAAAACAAAGGCTTCCACTCAGATTCTGCATTGATTAAGTCAGTAATGGGCGACCTTTGATACTCCAGCTGTAGACAGGATTCAACTATATTTCCCATGATGCTCAGCCAGATGCTGAGCATCGTGAGTGATGTAACCACAATTTAGCAGCACAATCTAGGGAAATCACTGAGTACGCATGAGCATTATCTCATTTTGTTGCTTTTGCCTTGCATTGATCAGTTGCAATAGGCAAGAATTGGCCAAACCTAGAATCATAGAATCCTAGAATGGTAGAGTTGGAAGGGACCTCCAGGGTCATCTGGTCCAACCCCCCGCTCAATGCAGGATTCACTATATCATCCCACACAGATGTCTATTCAGTCTCTTTTTGAAGACTTCCATTGAAGGGGAATTCATCACCTCTCTTGGGAGCCTGTTCCACTCATCAATCACTCTGACTGTCAAAACATTTTTTCCAGTATCTAATCTGTCTCTCCTTCCATTCAGTTCCATCCCATTGCATTTAGTCTTTCCTTGTGCAAATGAGATTATGCTGATCCCTTTATTGTGTGACAACAGCTCTTTTGATATTTGTAGACAGCTATTAAATCTCCTCTGACTCTTCTTTTTGCAAGCTAAACATTCCCAGATCCTGTAACCGTTCCTCAAAGGACATGGTTTGTAGACCGGTCATCATTCTGGTTGCTCTTCTCTGAATTTCCTCCAGTTTCTTAATGTCTTTTTTAAAATGTGGTGCCAAAACCTGGATACACTATTGCAGATGAGGTATGACCAAAGAAGAATAGAAAGCGAAAATGACTTCTCGTGATCTAGACTGTATGCTTTCGTCAATACATCCCAGAATTGTGTTTGCTTTTTTTGCTGCTGCATTACACTATTGACTCATGTTCAGTCTGTGATCTAGTAGTATACCCAAGTCTTTTTCACATGTGCTGTCGCTTAGCCTTAATCCTCCCATTCTGTATATGCTTTTTCTTTTTTTTTTTTTCTTCATTTTTCTTGTTCAGCTGTAGGACTTTGCATTTCTCCCTGTTAAAAAACAAACATTCTATTAGTTGCTGCCCACTGTTCCAATTTTAGATCTTTTTGAACCTTTTATCTTCTCTAGTATTAGATATCCCTCCTAGCTTTGTGTAATCAGCAAATGTAATCAGTTTTCCCTAAATTCTTTGATCTAAATCAATGATAAAGATGTTGAACAACAGGACAGAGCCCTGTGGTACCCAGCTTGAGAAATTCTTCCAACTGGATGTGCAGCCATTTATGACCACTCTTTAGTTCCAATCACTAAGCCAGTTATGATGTTATCTAACAGTTGCCTTGTTTATTCCATACTTGGTCATTTTTTCAATAAGGATAGTATGAGATACCTTGGTTAAATAGAATACTATAGCTGCCCACACACCAGTCTAGTTCACGAGAATGTAAAATATTTTTTACAAAAGACAATATACAAGCAATTACAAAGCTACATTGTAGGCCTTTAACGTCTGCATAAAAGCATGTGATGTTACAATCTGAAAGTTGTGAAATCACCAAGTATTTTTCCCCATAATCTGCACGTATAAAGTAATCTAACGCTTCAAGAGATAGAAGAGCCTAACGTGATGCCATCATCAGAGATATTCAGGCTGTTGGTTTCCTAAAAGGGTATTCTGTTCATCAGTGATTTATTCCATATCTAATATAAAAAAAAAAAATCAATCACTGTGTGGTTCCCAACAGTGAACATTTACATATACTATACGCCAGCACACTGCAAGTAATGAATATATAGACTTCACTATTGTTGTAAATGGTTCAAACATAAGGTAGTTTGATCGAAGATCGTAAAAGCCATCCAAACACGTCAAGGTGTACCTAAAGATTGTCGGTCCCTATTACTCATGTCTAATATAGATTATATATATATATATATATTTTTATATATATATATATATATATATTATATATATGTCGTCAAAATTGTTGGTATTGTTGGTCGTTTAATGAAAGAAGAACCCACAATGGTCACAGAAATAACTTGAATCTCACAAGAGTAATAGTAAATAAAAAAAAATCTATGAAAATGAATAAATGAAAGTCAGACATTGCTTTTCAACCATGTTTCCACTGAATGTTTTACAAAAAATAACACTCATGAAATAGGCCTGGACAGAAATTATGGTACCCCTGAAAAGAATGTGACAAAACGGACATGTTATGTCAAGGTATGTCTACTAATAAGCATCACAGGTGTCTACTATCTTGTAATCAGTCAGTGGGCCTGTAAATAGGGCTAGAGAAACTGTGCTGTTGGTGACATGGTGTGTACAACACTCAACATGGACCAGAGGAAGCAAAGGAAAAAGTTGTCTTAGGAGATTAAAAAGAAAATTATAGACAAGCTTGTTAAAGTTAAAAGTTATAAGACCATCTCCAAGCAGCTTGATGTTCCTCTGACTACAGTTGCACATATTATTCAGAAAAATAAGATCCATGTGACTTTAGCCAGGAGGAAAATTGATGACAAATCAAAGAGCCGGATAATATGAATGGTACAAAAGAGCCCAGAAAAATGTCTAAAGAGATTAAAGGTGAACTTCAAACTTAAGGAACATCAGTGTCGTATTGCACCATCCGTCATTGTTTGAGCCAAAGTGGACTTCATGGGAGACGACCAAGGAGGACACCATTGTTGAAAAAAAAAAAACATAAAAAAGCTAGACTGGACTTTGCCAAACTACATGTTGACAAGGAACAAAGCTTCTGAGAGAATGTCCTATGGACAGATGAGACAAAAATGGAACTTTTTGGCAAGGCACATCAGCTTTATGTTCACAGATAGAAAAATGTTGTGGGGCTGCTTTGCTGCATCTGGCACAGGGTGTCTTGAATCTGTGCAGGGTACAATGAAATTTCAAGACTATCAAGGGATTCTAGAGAGAAATGTGCTGCTTAGTGTTAGAAAGCTTGGTCTCAGTCGCAGGTCATGGGTCTTGCAACAAGATAATGACCCAAAACACACAGCTAAAATCACCCAAGAATGGATAAGAGGAAAACATTGGACTATTCTGAAGTGGCCTTCTATGAGCCCTGACCTAAATCCTATTGAGCATCTTTGGAAAGAGCTGAAACATGTCTGGAAAGGGCAGCCTTCACACATGAGACAACTGGAGCAGTTTACTCATGAGGAGTGGCCAAAATACTTGTCGAGAGGAGCAGAAGTCTCATTGACAATTACATGAATCGTTTGATGGCAGTGATTGCTTCAAAAGGTTGTGCAACAAAATATTAAGTTAAAGGGTACCATCATTTCTGTCCAGGCCGATTTCATGAGTTTTATTTTTTTAGATATTCTGTGGAAGCTGAAAAGCAACGTCTGACTTAATTTTTTCATTTTCATAGATTTTTTATCTTTTATTATTTTTGTCAGATTCAAGTTATTTCTGTGACCATTGTGGGTTTTTCTTTCATTAAACGAGGGGAACCAACAATTTTGACAATGTGTGTATATATACACATATACGCATGCATATGTAAACACATACACATATATGTTGGTACACTTACCTCTACAACTTGTCACCAATGTTTTGTTTAAAACATTTAGATAAAAAACAGCAATACATATTTTAAACCTTTATTTTGCAATAATTTCACAAGAAAATAATGAAAACATTAAACAAATAGTAAACTCGAAAACTCCGCTCCTGACATATTATCCTACACATTCATGTACTTCATCTATTCTGTCTTTAAGAAGTGGATCTCTGCTGTACAGACTGCACACCACCAACACAGGAGTATTACCAGGGCATGGCACCTTCAGAACTCATAAAATAGTCAGCAAAGGTTTCTCGAACACGCACACCTGTAATGTCGGGCCGTCCAGGACCCCAGTTGATGAGGGAAGTTGGCAACAGTTGAAAAGCCCGCTGCAACCTGAAGCCAAGTCTCATCGGCTGGGAAAGTCATCACTATGGGCTGCAACTTCTGCCAGATAACATTGCATGTGCTTCTAACAATTTTGGAAATGTTTAATTTACCCACTCAAAATTGAAGATGCAATGAAGCTAAGCTCTCTCCCGTGGCCAAAAATCTAAAAGAAAAAAAAAATGTAAATTTAAAAATTGATTGTTGTGAAAAAAATAATTGTTAGTAAAGGGGATAAAACCTATTAAAAAGGTAGCACATTAATACTATGACACAGAGGTCTCAAAGTCGGCCAGGAATTAAAATAGACTTTGCTCACCCGTGACAGTGAGTTTTGTCACTTTAAATATATTTAAAGGGGTTGCCCATGGCAAATCAAGCTATTCCCAGGAGCCTGGTCATGTTAGCAAATACCATACTGGACCATGTCTACCGTCAACCACTTGGATGAAGCCCAGCTGACTTCTTCATCCATTTAGAGACAGATAGCATAGAAGGCATCATTTCACAAGCTATCGGATCGCTATGACCTGTGACTTAGCAGCAGCCAGGTGGACTTACCGCAGCTTATCTGTTGAAAACATGCAATGGAGCACTGCTGAGATCACTTGACCATGACCGCTGCAGCCAGTCACAGGATTTATCAGTCCAGTAGCTGCAGTAATGGTGACATTAATGATTTTGAGATATGCTAGTGTGACGCCCTGGCAAAACCAGGTAGTCACAAATAGGCCCCTGCATAACACCTTCCCTCACTAGGAAACACACAGCCAACCATTAAACCCTAGTCACCCCCTTAGGGAAAATAGACACACCAGTGGGCGTGACCAGGTGGTTGGAACACGCCCACCCAGGGGTCTAGACAGCCTGGGGCGGGAAAAAGCAGCAGTTCAGAGTTGGGTGTTGGAGTTCAAGTGCAGAGGAGTGGAGTGGAGGTCAGGCCTGTGTGTCAGGCTTGAAGCAAACTGACAGGTACCAGGGTAAGAGCCCTGGTGCCACTGGCTAGGAGGCAGACGGTGGACTCCGTCAACAGGAGACAGGAAGACGGCTCGGTGGAACCGAGGTGGACCGGGCCAGGGTAGGAGCCCACCGGTACCAATACGGGGACCCAACCCGGAAACCGTAGCACAAAGGGTGGTACTCGGAACCCGAAGCCAGGAACCAGCACCTACTGGAACTGGTTAATTAACCAATTGAGGCAAGGACTAGAGGTCCTGTCCCACCCAAAGTCCCTCATAGAAGACAACAGCCCACCGATTAGGGATAAGAGGTCACTGCCAGGGCCCATAGATCCCACGGGCCAGCATCTGCGGGCATGGCTCCTTAGGCCACATCCAGCTGGGAGCGGATTCCTGAGTTTCAAGCTAGGAAGTCTAATTCACACAAAAAGGTGCAGGAAAAGGATAGCGACCACCAGCCGGGTGGGGGATCCCAAACGCAACTGGCCGCAGTACCGGCCACCATCACCTTGGTTTACCAGAGATTCGTGTGTGTTTACTAACAGTGAGTACACCAGTATCCCCTGCGGTCATCATCTCCCCTGCACCAGAGCCACCGGGTCCGGGGCCACCATCCCTGCCCACGGAGGGGTTAACAACTTGCTGCACAACATCTCCCCCGGGTGCCCCGTAACAGCAGCGGTGGTGTCCCACATCACCACACACCATGGGTGGCGTCATGAACTTATTACGGCCTAGCCCGTACATCTACGTCTCCCATTTTATTCGGCATGTCTGCGAGACCCCTGAAGGTCTGGGCCCGAGCAGCGTCGGCTGCTGGCACGGGGGAGGCACACTGCCACTTGCAGCATGCACTAATTTGTTCAGCTGCCTAAATACTACAAAGGACAAAATCACAGATCACCACTGGCTCATTAAATAACATTGGTGCAAGTGCAATCAAATTGTTTTATTGTATTGCACTTGTAGCATTTACTAGCAAGTGTGGAAGCAGCCTTTCACCACCGTAACATACAAGTGCATCTCAGTAAATTAGAATATCATCAAAAAGTTAATTTACTTCAGTAATTCAATACAGAAAGGGAAACACAAATATTATATAAAGTCATTACACACAGAGTGATCTATTACAAGTGTTTATTTCCGTTATTGGTGATGATTATGGCTTACAATCAATGAAAAAGTCATCTCAGGAAGATAGAATAATTACCACAAAACACCTGCAAAGGCTTCCTAAGTGTTTAAAATGGTCCCTTAGTCTGGTTCAGTAGGCTACACAATCATGGGGAAGACTGCTGACTTAACAGATGTCCAGAAGGCAGTCATTGATACACAAGGAGGGTAAGCCACCAAAGGTCATAGCTAAAGATGCTGGCTGTTCACAGAGTGCTGTATCCAAGCATATTAATGGAAAGTTTAGTGGAAGGAAAAGGTGCACAAGCAACTGGGATAACCGCAGCCTTGATAGGATTGTTAAGAAAAGGCCATTCAAAAGTTTTGGGGAAATTCACAAGGAGTGGACTGTTGCTGGAGTCAGTGCTTCAAGAGCCACCACACACAGACGTATCCAGGACATGGGCTACAATTGTCGCATTCCTTGTGTCAAGCCACTCATGACCAATAGCCAATGCCAGAAGCGTCTTACCTGGGCCAAGGAGAAAAAGAGCTGGACTATTACTCAGTGGTCCAAGGTGTTGTTTTCAGGTGAAATTGCGATGCTGCTCTGACCAGCAGAAATGCACAGTTGATCGAACTGTGCAGGCATAAATCCCCTAGAGGGACTAGTAAAATAAATAAAAAATATGAAAAAAAAAAAAAATGAGTTTGAAAAAATAAAAAAACCCTAAAAGTTCAAATCACCCCCTTTTTGCCCCATTGAAAATAAAACTGTTAAAAAAATAAAAAATGTATACATATTTTGTATTGCTGAGTTCAGAAATGCCCGAACTATCAAAATATAAAATCAATTAATACGATCGTTACACAGCGTGGCGAGAAAAAAATTTCCAAACGTCAAAATTACATTTTTTGGTCACTGCAAAATTTCTTTAAAATGCAATGACAGACTATCAAAACAGCACATATAAATAAAAATGTTATAAACAAAAACGTCAGCTCAAGACGCAAAATATAAGCCATCACGGAGCCCCAGATCCCAAAAAAATGAGAACGCTACGGGTCTCGGAAAATGACAACATAAGTGCCATTTTTTTTTGGACATAATTCTGAATTTTTTTTCACCCCTTAGATAAAAGGGAAACTATAAATGTTTGGTACATGTTTGGTATCTAAGAACTCATGCCAACATGAGGCATCACACCGACTTGTCACTTTTACCATATAGTGACATTGGTGAATAAAAACAAAACAATCGTGCAATCGTCATTTTTTCACAATAATACTAGTGTTTCATTCAAAAGTACAACTTGTCCCGTTAAAAATATGACAACATTGACAGAAAAATAAAAGAGTTATGCCTCGGAAAAAGGTAAGGAAAAAACGAAAATGAAAAATCGCTCTGGGGTAAAAGGGTTAAAGATAAGTTGAAGAAATAAACTAAAAAATAACCTGGTATATCTGATACATTCTCACAATGTAAATCACGAGGTGTAGGAGCTTTGGTTCCCGGACAGGTCTTGCAATAGTCCTTGGAGCCATTTGTGAAAAATTTGAAACAGGAAATGGTGAGATGGGTTATGTTTGGGTTTTTTTTATGGACAGAAAGCAAATTTCAATTGGCTTTATTTAAATTCTAAACATATCCAAGAGACAAAAAATCAGTAAAAAACGCATATAACAAAAAAGGAAACAATGCAGGTTAACTAAGGTGCTGAATTGATGCAGGAATTTTGCATCAAAAACTCAAACACCAATCATGGGAACGTAGCCTTAAGGGTACCTTGCACACTACGACATCGCAAGCAGATGCCGCGATGCCGAGCGCGATAGTCCCCGCCCCAGCGCAGCAATCTTGTGATTGCTGCCGTAGCGAACATTATCACTACGCCAGCTTCACATGCACTTACCTGCCCTGTGACGTCGCTCTGGCCGACGAACCACCTTCTTCCTAAGGGGGCGGGTCGTGCGGAGTCACAGCGACATCACACGGCAGGCGGCCAATAGGAGCGGAGGAGCGGAGATGAACGGGATGTAAACATCCCACCCACCTCCTTCCTTCCGCATAGCGGCCGGGACACAGGTAAGGTGATGTTCCTCGCTCCTACGGCCTCACACACAGCGATGTGTTCTGCCTGCTGGAACGAGGAACAACATCGTACTGTCGCTGCTGTGAAATTATGGAAATGTTGGACCCTACGAGCTTTTGCGCTCGTTAATCGTTTGTAAAAGGATTCACATACTGCGATGTCGACAGCGACGCCGGTTGTGCGTCACTTTCGAATTGACCCCACCTGCGATGTCGTAGTGTGCAAAGTACCCCTTATAGCTGCTAAGTGAGGCAATATCAAGTTCTTAGAGTAACTTCTTTGAAACTCAAGTTCTGTATCTACTAAACTACATTTTTTAAGGGTGCCATTTAATTAAATTAGATCTACTCTCTAATTATACTATGGAAATTGCATTGCTTCCCAATGATACCGTCTGCAATGTGACTCAATGTCAAGCACTCCTGCCTTTGTAGTATCTCTTATGGAAGCTTTTTTTAAGAAACATCCTTGAAGCCACTAAACTCATATGAGACAGTGATAATTATAGCCTTAAAGAAAACCGCTCACCAAGTTCTCCTCTCATTCCTCTCCTCTATTACATAGTAACTCGTGAACTCAATTACAGGAAACGGATACAGAAAAGCAGGTAGCACAGAATAAGACAAGCGGATCCATCAGCATAAAGGACTAGATTGTGCACACTGTTACGATCAAAGAGGCCGGTTTTGTCCTTTAACTGGATATATAGTGCATCAGGTAGGATCAGGAAATAAGGAGCCATTAAGGAACTTCAGTATCAGTACATAGTCTCTGAATTTATTGTAGGTTCAAATTTTTACAGTTACATGGGCTGGAAAAAAAAATACTTGAGTCCATCTAATTCAATCTTTCTTCACCTTTATACATTCTTTGCCACAATTATTTTTACTGAGGAAATTAGTCCTTTTTTAAAGGCTTTTATAGTGTCTGCCATTAGTAGGGTATTCCATAGTATGACTGCTCTAAGGATATATGCCTACGATGAGAACCCACTGCGTGGAAGCGGCAGGTCCTGACGTACGGGGGGGTGTTATGATCCGGAACCATGGAAGACCACCATAAATCATTGGTAAAAGGTGACAAGAGCATTGGCAACTAATCTGGCCGCCATCCCCTTACTAACCATCACAACTAGAAGTAGCCGAGGGGTGAACTAACATCCTGTGCACCACGAACCCAGCCGGAGAACTAGCTATCCTAAAGGAAGGAAAGATGAATAATTCTCTGCCTCAGAAAATAGAAAAAGAATAGCAAGCCCCCCACATTCAAAGACAGCGGTGATATAGGAAAACACAATACACAGATAGATGATAGGATTAGCAAAAGGTGAGGCCCTACTGACCAGATAGGACAGGATAGGAAAGGGACTGATGGTGGCCAGAGAAAAACCCTGCAAAAATCCAAAAACCTGATAGTACAAAAAGCCCTCAGATCGCTAGATCTGAACTCCGTCCTATACCAGGCGCTCTTGTCATACCAATGAACAGAAAGCAGGAACCATTAGAAATTCAAGAAGCAACAAACACATGGACTAATAGGAGCAATACTCCAAACATAGCTGCAGGGAGCTTCCCAGCTAAGCAACTGAGAGGGAAGATCCCTGCATGCAAATAAACTGACAAGAACCACAGTAAATAACAAATTCAGATAAGAGCAAAAAGAACCAAAGAACAAATAAAGAGCCAAGCACTTATCTGGGGTAGATGTGGTCTGGAGCAGGATGAAGCAGGCTGGTGAAAAAAGAACAACTGACATCCGGCATAGCCTGCTAGCAGACCAGGGTATAAATAGGCAGAGAGTTAGCAATGGAAACACCCATTGCTCTCAACACATCTGGTCTCTGTCCAAACCATTCCTGGCCACAAGAGGGAGCCTCACAGCAGCAAAAGCATAACTGATATTCACAACAGGGGGGGTTAGAGTCTCCTCTCCTCCGCAGGAGAACACAGGAGACCACAGTTGCTCATGCTCACAATCGAGGTTAGGGGCGCTGCAGTCTCTCTCTTCAGTTCTCCCTATAGAGAACGCTTGCAACTCTGCAGTAAAGAATTTACATGCTTGCGGCTCAGAAAGTCACACTACAGGTCAGTTTTCGCTGTGGGCTGTACATACACAGTAGGCATGGGAGTTCTGTACAATGCAGCGTTTTGGACGCAGCTAAAACACGCTGCATCCAAAACACTGTGAACCCTGATCGTGGGCACGCTGCCTAACATTAACAAATTCACCCCCAGCCTGGTTTTCACCTTCCTTACCAGGCCAATTTATTCAATTCTGACCAGTGTCACTTTATCATGTAATAACTCTGGGATATGTTGAAGTGTTCCAAAGATTAGATTGAGATTGTTTTTTCCATAACATATTGTACTTTATGTTAGTCGTATATTTAGGGTGAGATTTTTTTTGTTTATTTGTGAAAATATTGGAACTGTGGTGAAAATTTTGCAATTTTCAAAATTTAAATTTTTATGATTTAAACCCCTCCACCACCCGGTGAGTTCCCGTTTTTCATTTTCATTTTTTCTCCCCTTCTTCCAAGAGTTATAAATTTTGTACTTATCTGTCAATACGAGTGGCTGCTGATAAGTTAAGAACTGGATTGTCAAATTTAAAACGGGCCACTTCAGCACCAATGACTAGGAACGTCCTGGACGACCGAGAGTGGTTGTTGTTCCGGAGCTCATCGATGCTGTGCACAACCTCATAATGGAGAATCGACGAATTTCAGCTAAAGCAATAGCAGACATCATGGGGATTTCCCGTGAACATGTTTGTGTCATTATCCATGAACATTTGAACATGAGGAAGCGATCTGCAAAGTGGGTCCCCAAATGTTTGACAACAGATCAGCGAAGCATGCGAGTGAAATCTTCCCGGTCCATTTGTCAGCGTTTCTGGACTGATAAGAACTTCCTGGATCGACTGGTCACTATGGATGAGACCTGGATTTATTTGTTTGACCCTGAATTTATTTGTATGGACCAATTAATTGAAGGCAGCTCTGAAGGCCAAAAGGCTTGGCAAGTAGTGATGGGCGAACCCCCCAGATGTTCGTGTTCGGGAGCCTCGCCCGAACGTTTTGTAAAGTTCTAGTTTGGGTTCTGAGATAACGTGAACTTGCATCCAAACACCGAACTTGGACTTTACAGTTATGGGAGGGGACAGTTAGTTTGTAAGATATAGAATAAAGTTTATAATAAACATTGTCATTATACTTACAGGTCCCGCGACGCGTCCTGCAGACTCTGGCTCCCGGACGCTTCTGCTTCCGTGTCCAATCATTGCTGTGCCTCCGGGTAACCACCCCTGAATAAAGGACCTTCAATGACGTCATAGCCATGTGACCAGTCTGGTGTGAATGTTGTACAGACATTGGGATACAGACTGTTCACATGGCTATGACATCACGGAAGGTCCTGAAAGCCACGATGTAACAACTAACACCAGACTGGTCACATGTCTATGACGTCATGGAGGGTCTTGTAAGTCAGATGTAGCAGAGCTGAAGATGCTCGCCTGCCTTTGGACTATGTTCGAGGGGGTTTTTGAGTAATAAAGATAGAGTCCTAAATGTCTTCTGTTTTATTTCTAATAAAATATTTTTTTCTCTGTGTTGTAGTTTTATTTTACTGTTAAAATAACAGACAATCACAGATGCTGTCACAGAGTGGGTGTCTGTGATTGGATGCTGGAGTAACCTAAAACCAGCCCCTACATTCTAGCATCTAGAATGTATGGGCAGATTCCAGGTTACTCCAACAGCCAATCACAGACACCCATTCTGCGTGACAGTGTCTGTGTTTGGCTGTTGAGTCCATCACACATATAGTAGTGTAAAAATAAATAATAAAAAAATGACGTAGCGCTCTGCAGTATTTTTGATTCTCAGCGCAGATAAAGTGGACAGCTACGGGCTGCCACCCCTATCTGCCTGGTTTTACCTTGGCTGACAATCAAAATACAGAAAACCCATTAATTAAATGTGTGGGCTCCCGCCGTAGTTAGTTCGCCAGTCAGGTAAAGCCAGGCAGCTGGATGCTGGGATTCTCAGTGTGGTAAGGCCCAAGCGTTCTGGATCCTCCACGCTAAAAAAAACGCAGCCTGCAGCCGCCCCTGGAAATGGTGCATTGCTTCTTAGTGCCATTTCCAGGTGCTTTACCTGGCTCGTCCAGCTGCCCTGATGGCGGTGGCACGCTGGGTAAAAAAGGGGTTAATACCAGCTTTGTATTCTCAGCTGGTACTATGCCCGAAGTTCATGGTGTCACGCCAAATTAGACATGGCCACCATGAAGTTCTAGTAAACCGTAAAAAAAAACCAAAAAATACAACACATAGAAAAAAAAAAGTTTTATTAGAAATAAAACAAAAAATATTTTTAAATTTTTAAATATTTTTTTTACTGTCCCTGGACCCAAACTGTAACCCAAGCTTCCCAGGAAACCTCGTCTTTGGGATTGTGTGCATGAACACCATGCGTTTGGTACGGACCCCGAACTTCACAGTTCGGGTTTGCCCATCACCAGCAGCAGGCTGTCCAAAGGAATCTTCTTCCTGCAAGACCATGCCTCCACTCACACTGCACAAGTGACCACGGCAAAACTGGCAGAGCTGGGCTTCCAGCTGGTTGACCACCCACCTTATTCACCAGATCTAGCTCCCTATGAATATCATCTGTTTCCAAACCTGAAGAAACACTTCAAGGGTACCAAATTTCACACCATTTCTGATGCCATGGCTGCTACGGATGCCTGGTTTGAGGCACAACCAAAATCCTTCTTTGTGTTGGGCTTACAGAACTTGGAATACCGATGTAAGAAGTGCGTTGACATCAGTGGAGAGTATGTGAAATAAATGTAAAGTTTCAACATCCTATCTCGTTTCTTTCTCGTATAGCCATATAAGGGCTTGTTTTTTATCGGATGAGTTGTACTTTTGAATGACACTGTTCATTCTGCCCCATATTCTCCTGGAAAAAGGAAAAAAAATGTGCAGTGCAGTGAAATTGCAAGAAAAAAAAATGCAATTCCAAGATTCATTTTTTTTTTTTTACTTATCTTGTTCACTAAATGGTAAAACTGACCAGGCTGCATGATTCCCCAGGATATTATGAGTTTATAGATACCAAATATGTATTAGTTT
The DNA here is from genome assembly GCF_048569485.1 of Anomaloglossus baeobatrachus. NCBI lineage: Eukaryota > Metazoa > Chordata > Amphibia > Anura > Aromobatidae > Anomaloglossus > Anomaloglossus baeobatrachus. The sequence continues at coordinate 124,314,930 of NC_134353.1, forward strand.
ATTGTTATTTAAGTGGTGAAAAAAAGATTCAGAAATGTATATAAAAAAAATTGCAGACATGTGCACAGGGCTGCCACTAGGAATTTCAGGGCCCCATACTGGCAAAAGTTCGGGGCCCCCTTGAGGCTCCACCCCAGCTCCGCCTCCAGCCCAGCTCCGCTTCCAGCCCAGCTCCGCTTCCAGCCCACGAATCTTCCATAGTTTCACCGCCACTCTTGGAAAAACTTCACTTCTGCACTACAGCCTCACCAATCACACATTAACCCTTTACATTGAACACCGTGTCACACACGCAGCCATCAGATTTTGTTTTGGCCAAAAGATTTTTTTAAGCCTGCCTCCACGACAAGGTGGACTTTTTTGGCCGAACCCTACTTTATTCTAACTTTTTCTTTTTTTTAAATCTAACTTCTTTGGTATATCTATTTTTTTTTCTTTAAGGGAATGTGTCCCATACAGTTTTTAAGGTAATTGAAACCAAATTGTGATAATGCTGACTTGTGGATTTAGACCTGACAACCCCTTCAAAGGGAATCTGTCACCAGGTTTTTAACACCTAATCTGAGTGCAGCATAACATAGCGGAAGAGATCCTGATTCCAGCAATTGTCACTTATTGGGCTGCTTAGAATAGTTTTGATAACATCACTGGTTAATCAGCAGGATAGTATCATTACAGGGCTACTCGTCATGCTGCAGGTAGTCCAGCATATTCATGAGCTCTGTATAATTGCTAGATCTCCAGCAGAGAAAACATTGATTTTATCACAATGAAAGCAAACAGCCCAGTAAGTGACACATCGCTGGAATCAAGGTATCTGTCTCTACATTATGCTGCTCTCAGATGGGGGAGCAAAACTCTGCTGACAGATTCACTTTAAGGCTTTTTCAGCAGATAGATAGATAGATAGATAGATAGATAGAATCATAGATAGATAGATATGTGGCGCCCCTGAGGCTTCAGTCGCCACAGGGTACTGCACCTCACTTAAGGTGCAGTACTCATCTTGGATCCAGAGGAGGTCGGTACCAGTTCCACAACACAAACTCATATACACAACCAGGTTGCCCTCCCCATTGGCGACCAGGCTAGGGTCGAGTCTTAAGGTAGCCACCAAACATGGGGGGCAGCCACCCACTAGTGGCAGGGAACCGGGGGAGGAGCAGCCACCAGGGGGAGTTAGGAGCTTACACAACAGTTAGAGTGTTCTCCAGCAGGAGAGAACAAGAGCGGGACCGGTGCAGTTCATGGTGCAGAGCTTTAGGGTGGAACAAACTTCACCTTGTATCACCAGAATCTGCAGGACAGGGGGATTGTATGTCCCTCTGGCCACCACGAGATCCCGGAGCACAGTTCCACATAGGGTCCGGAATCGTGATTACAGTCAAGCCCCACAGCAGCCCCGTGTCACCTACACATGGGACAGGAACTAACACTGCACAAACCGGGGCAGCTTCAGGCCATGGGGATCCATCTTTAAAGGCGCAAGAAGAAAGGGCCCATCGACCACCGTACCGGTTCTAACCTCCAACGGATCTGGGATCGGCTGGGGCCCATCACGGCTGGAACCACAGCAGCTGATTCAGCCTTTGGATTGCCGTCGCCCCGCGCTTCAGCGCCAACGGCCACTACTCTCCTCATCATCCTCCCCAGGGCCCCGCTCCACCTGTGGGGAGCTAAACCATCCTTGCTGCAACACCATCCGCCCCGGAGGACAGTGTCAGCAGCGGCGGCTAATCCCTGGCCACGTACCACAGGTGGCGTCACAAGACTATCATCCTCATCATTCCCCCACCATCATCCAAATCCCCTTTTACTGTACACCTTGAGGCTACAAAGCCGGGCAGGGACACCTGCAGGGACGCCAGAGGGACGGATGGACACAGGGACGGATGGACAGAGGGACGGATGGACAGAGGGAAGGATAGATGGTGGGGGGGAACCACAGCAGGTGGGTGGATCACAGCAGGTGGGGGGATCACAACAGGTGGGGATGGATCACAGCAGATGGGTGTGGATCACAGTAGGTGGGGGGGATTACAGCAGGTGGGGGGATCACAGCAGGCGGGGGGATCACAGCAGGTGGGAGATCACAGCAGGTGGGGATCACAGCAGGTGGGGGATCACAGCAGGTGGGGGGTCACAGCAGGTGGGGGGTCACAGCAGGTGGGGCGGGGGTCACAGCAGGTGGGGGGTCACAGCAGGTGGGGCGGGTCACAGCAGGTGGGGAGATCACAGCAGATGGAGGAAGGTGAGAGGTGGAGAGGGGGCAGAAGATGAGGAAGGGAGGCAGAAGATGAGGGAGGGGGGCAGCGTCTGATGGGGGAGGCAGTGGCAGATGGAGGGGACGCAGCAGATGTGTTCAGTGATACTGGATCAGTGGATCAGGGGCAGTGACTGCTGGGGCAATGGAGGCGACTGATTGGTGCGGGCTGGGGCAATGGCGGCGGCTGAAAGGAGACAGTGTCTGTAACTTACCGATCGCTCCCATCACCTTCCACAGACGCCGGAGTGAAGCTGGGGGGAGCGGTCTCTGGCCCCAGATCCACAGTGATTGGAGAGAGCGGTCACAAGGCCGGTCTCTCCAATCAGAGCTGGGGGCGGGTGAAACTGAGGTCACCCAGCTCCAGCCAATGATTGGTGCTACAGCTGCACTGAACATGGCTGAAACATTAAAATCCAGCCATTTTCAATCACTGAAATATTACAGTGGCTGTGATTGGCTGAGCGGCGTTCGTCAGCCAATCATAGCCTCTATAGGTCCGGGGAGGAGACATCACCCCTCCTGAGGTCAGGCAGAGGGCCCCTCCTCCCCGAATCTAAGATATTTGCAAAGCGATCGCAGCTACTGTGAAGCCCCGCATGTGCAGTGTCGGTGCATTACCTTCAGGGACTCCACTTGGATGGAACAGTCTGGCCTTTGTCACAGGTAGGAAATCTTCTATTTGTCGTGACGCCACTCTCAGAATTGCGGTCAGTGGGGACCGCCACTGCAGATTAAGGGATGCCTGGGGCTGATGGTGGGTGCAGTAGGGTGTAGTAGCCTCCTGAGAGTGAGGCAAGCCCCAGGGCCCTGTGTAGGTGTGTAGAACCACAAGGCGCAGAATAACTCCACACAAGCAGGATGTCTTTCAGGGGTTTTACTCACAGTTGATGGCAGGGTGAGTAACCCGGGCGTAGCTGGGATGAACCAGGCTGGAACCAGGTATCCTTCAGGCTGACTTATGATGGTGACTACCGACTCGCCTTCCTTAGCCCTTGGTGGTTTGGGGTAACCCCGACTTTTAGTCCCTATGGGGGTCACCCAGGGAAGTTGCTGAAGCCTCTCTCCCCTTCGTTTGGTTGCCGTTTGCTTGTCGCCTGGACCAGATCACTCCAGCTGCTTGCCTCCTGTGAACTATGGGCCCTAACTGTGGCTACATGGCTGCGGCTTTTGGGTGTTGTGGTGTGGGCTTTGAGGGCCCCACACCGGCAGGTTTAGCAAGGAAAGGTGGATCTATCCCCGCTCCGGGATCTGCCGCCCGTTTGGGCCTGGTACTCCCTAGCAGTCTCCTTACTCCCCACTCTGTGCTCTCTCTTTAGCTGGAGACGGGTTTCGGGTAGCACTCCTAGGTGACCGTTCTCCCCCGTCGGTAGCCACTGCGCGGGCGCTGTTAGACTGCAACAGCCCCAGGGGTCTGCTCTCCTCGGAGCTCCCTGGACTCTGCACTAAACCGGCTCACTGCTCCTCCTCTCCTGTTCTTGCCTACGCCACCTAGCAACCAGGCTCTCTTACCACACCCCTTGAGAGGAGATGGAGGCTTTTGGCCCCCTCCACTATTCCAGTGGAGGTGAAGGCTTTTCCCCCTCCTGGGATCCCCAGGGGTCCTCTCATAGGTACATGTGTGAGACCTGATCACTATGCGCCTGTGTAGTCACACCTCGGTCAGCCTTCTGGATTACCTGTATTGTACTGTCCCCAGCATGGGTGCAGTACTCAGTGGTGCCTGACCAGGTCAGGGGCGCCACATTCCCCCTTAGTTATCACCAGCACGTCCTCGGGCTGCAAGACAACATTTTAAAATGCATAAAACATTAAAACATGGTAAAACATTTTAAAACCACCAGGTACCATACATCACCACCCTCCACCCACAAGTCCGTTAACCCACCCAAAACCCTCTCACGTTGGCCGCGCCTTCAGCCACTTCTGGCAGGATGTAGAGGCGGCTTTCATGGTCTGGTGGTCTTCAGGGCATACCTGGCCTGGTGAAGCCGCGCCTTCAGCCACTTCTGGCAGGATCCAGAGGCGGCCTTCACAGTTGGTGCTGACCAGGTACCCTCTTTGTGGTGGAGAGCCAGGCCCCATAAACAGGCATGCTCTCTGGTCGCAGGTAAGCCAAGGCCCTATATACGGACGTGCTCCCTGGTTGCAGACGAGCCAAGCCCCTAAACAGGCTGACTCTGGTGGTGGTGGTGCCCTCTGGTGTAACTATTTACACTGCGAGAGTTTGTGGCTATAGCCAGTTCATAGCCTTAAGGTTCATTTCTCACATTAGTTTATGTGGGCACATCTCTTAAACTTTAAAACGTTGCAAAAACTTCAAAACTGGTAACTTGCTTTACTTTACATGAACTTTATGCAGACTCCTCCTCACCAGGGCTTGGGCCTGTAGGGCTGTGGCACCTGTTGGTTTCTCGATCTCTTTCTTCTTCCGTGTCTGTTTCTTTTTCTTTAGGACATGGTGTTACATCTAGCGCATACCAGCCTCTTTCGCCTTGATGCATGGTAAACTGCACTGTGTCTCCCATCCTTAGGTTTCTTCCAGGATGTCCTCTGGGCAAATGAGCTCTCACGTCTCTTCTGTTGACAAAAATGCCTTCTTTCATACCAGGTGCTACGATGAAGCCGTATCCTGATTTTAGGCTAAAATCTTCCACTACTCCTCGACAAAGGGGTCCTCTGACCTGGGCTTTGGCTCTTCTCAGGAACCGTTTCTCCTCTAGGTCTCTGGCCGTTATTTCATCTCTCTGCTCTGGGGACGGTGGTGCAGGGGAAGACTGGGTTCTGTTACGGCGCCGTGTCTTGCGGGCTGGATTCTGCGAGGTACAGCTTACAAGCTCCCAGGTGAGGCTTTTGGGTAGATCTTCTTCAGCAGACGGTGTTAGGTCTTCCTCGTCCCAGCGGGAATATGGCAACATCTCCGGCTCTGGGCATGGATCCACTGCTGGTGGCTCCTGAGTCAGCTCCTCAGCTTCCTGGCCTCCCCTCCCCCTTAGTGCTTCTGAGCACTCCTTTGGTGGCAGTGCTGGGGATGGACTTTCTTCAGCAGGCCCAGGCGGGGGACTCTTTGGCGTAGTTGCTGCAGGGGTTGCCGGAATCCTCTTGGGGGTGTGCGGAGGGAGCATGTACTGATCCACCATCTCCTGTGGGAACTTGGCCTCCATGTCAGCCTTCAGCTGCCAGTATGCGGGGTCCTCACCTACCAGGGACTTCCTAGCAGGGACCTCCTTGGACTGGGGAGCGGTGTCTGCTCTGGCCTTGCAGGCCAGGGAAAATGGTGATGCAATCTTATCTTGGCGGGCCGCGCCCGGCATGGCGGCGGCCTGGTCTTGGCGGGCCGCGCCCTGCATGGCGGCGGCCTGGATCGGCGTCGCTGTCGCGATGGGATCGGTGCAGGCTGGGCTGGGCGTCGCTGCAGCGATCGGAGCTTGGCGGGCCGCACCTGACGGGGCTGCGGCCTGGTTCAGCACCTCACTTGCGGCGCGGACGAGCGTTGCGGCTGCGGTGGGGTCTCGGCGGGCCGGGCCTAGCATGGCGGCGGCCTGGGTCAGCGTCACACCTGCGGCGCGGATGAGGGTCGCGGTGGCAGCCGGTTCTCTGCGGGCCGGACTGGGCGTCGCTGCAGGGACCGGGTCTTGGTGGGCCGAGCAGGGCATCGCTGCGGCGGCCTGAGCTTGGCGGGCTGCACCTGGCGTGGCTGCGGCCTGCTTCAGCGTCGCCGCGCCGGACGCCTCTTCAGGGACCGCGGACGTGGCAGCAGGGATCGGGGCACTCGCGCTGGCAGGGGCATCACTGGACTCACCCATCGGTGGCAGCATCGGGGTCTGAGTCGTCACCGCCCGGTCTGGCACTCGGCACGCGGCTCTCTCTTCATAGGCCTGAACCGCCGCGGTCATTCCCAGGAACTCCGCACGTCCCTCTCTGATCAGCCTTCCGACCCTGGCCTCCAGTTGATCGCAGAACTCGGCGAGCTCCCGACACCACCAGGCAGCGGAGCCTGGCTCTGGGTCTCTGCATTCAGACGCCATTTTCTCTAACAACAAGCTGCTGGCTTCTTTTCCGTTCCGCCGTCTCTGGACGCTTCCGCTCTCTTCACCAGCGAGGTCAGAACTCTGCAGGGGATCTATGGGTAGCCACACCTCTTCGTGGGCGGTAACTTCTCCCAGCGCGGGCTGCTGTTGTTTTTCAGCGCGCTTTTCATGGTGGCAATATGGCGGCGCTTCCAATTTTTCAAGCGGACCGCCCAGGCACATGGTCACCTGTCTGGACAGGTCTAGTCCTTATCCTGTTCGTGACGCCAGATGTGAAGCCCCGCATGTGCAGTGTCGGTGCATTACCTTCAGGGACTCCACTTGGATGGAACAGTCTGGTCTTTGTCACAGGTAGGAAATCTTCTATTTGTCGTGACGCCACTCTCAGAATTGCGGTCAGTGGGGACCGCCACTGCAGATTAAGGGATGCCTGGGGCTGATGGTGGGTGCAGTACGGTGTAGTAGCCTCCTGAGAGTGAGGCAAGCCCCAGGGCCCTGTGTAGGTGTGTAGAACCACAAGGCGCAGAATAACTCCACACAAGCAGGATGTCTTTCAGGGGTTTTACTCACAGTTGATGGCAGGGTGAGTAACCCGGGCGTAGCTGGGATGAACCAGGCTGGAACCAGGTATCCTTCAGGCTGACTTATGATGGTGACTACCGACTCGCCTTCCTTAGCCCTTGGTGGTTTGGGGTAACCCCGACTTTTAGTCCCTATGGGGGTCACCCAGGGAAGTTGCTGAAGCCTCTCTCCCCTTCGTTTGGTTGCCGTTTGCTTGTCGCCTGGACCAGATCACTCCAGCTGCTTGCCTCCTGTGAACTATGGGCCCTAACTGTGGCTACATGGCTGCGGCTTTTGGGTGTTGTGGTGTGGGCTTTGAGGGCCCCACACCGGCAGGTTTAGCAAGGAAAGGTGGATCTATCCCTGCTCCGGGATCTGCCGCCCGTTTGGGCCTGGTACTCCCTAGCAGTCTCCTTACTCCCCACTCTGTGCTCTCTCTTTAGCTGGAGACGGGTTTCGGGTAGCACTCCTAGGTGACCGTTCTCCCCCGTCGGTAGCCACTGCGCGGGCGCTGTTAGACTGCAACAGCCCCAGGGGTCTGCTCTCCTCGGAGCTCCCTGGACTCTGCACTAAACCGGCTCACTGCTCCTCCTCTCCTGTTCTTGCCTACGCCACCTAGCAACCAGGCTCTCTTACCACACCCCTTGAGAGGAGATGGAGGCTTTTGGCCCCCTCCACTATTCCAGTGGAGGTGAAGGCTTTTCCCCCTCCTGGGATCCCCAGGGGTCCTCTCATAGGTACATGTGTGAGACCTGATCACTATGCGCCTGTGTAGTCACACCTCGGTCAGCCTTCTGGATTACCTGTATTGTACTGTCCCCAGCATGGGTGCAGTACTCAGTGGTGCCTGACCAGGTCAGGGGCGCCACACTACCAGGGCCTCGATCCCGCCATGACGTACTGAGTATGTCATGGGTCCTTAAGTACCAGGGAGCTATGACGTACCCAGTACATCATAGGTCGCTAAGGGGTTAACACGTTTTCAGGCTCTAGGGGCCCGTTCCCGCTTGGGGCCCCTGTGCGACTGCAGGTGCTGTAAGTGCAACGTCCCCGTCCCCTGCCCCATGGGACCCGGTGAGCAGAGGAATGAAAGGGGAGGGGCCTGGGCTGTCAGTGTGTTCGGGCCCCCCCTCCTGCTCACTGCACGGCCAGCCCTGCAAAATGTACTGTGAACGCCCCCTGCCCTGGGGCCCAGTGAGCAGAGGAATGAAAGGGGAGTGGCCTGTCAGCGTGTCCGGGCCCCCCCCTCCTGCCTGCTGCTCACTGGGCCCAGTACAGGAGTTCCAGTAGTAATGCCCTGATGGCGGCCCTGCATGTGCATGTAAAAATGCAAGTTCACCTCGCAAGCCCGCATTAATGGGACAGCCGTGGCTTTGGACATACAGGTACCTCCAAGGTCATCAAAAGGTTTAAACCAGAGACTTATGTCACATAAAATAGTTAATAAATAACATTTACTACATGTCTACTTTACATTAGCACCATTTTTGAAACAATTTCTTTTGTTAGAATGGTTAAAAGTTTATCAGCAATTTTTCCAACACAATTTATAAAACCATTTGTGGTGGAAAACAACTATTTGGGTGCATAGCCAGGCTCAGAAGGGAAGAAGCGCCATTTTGGCTGGAATAGATTGTGGACACCATGTTGCATTTGAAGAAACCCCGAGATGCCAAAACAGCAGAAGCCCCCCACAAGTAACCCCATTTTGAATATTACACCTCTTAATTAATTAATTCATCTATGCTAGTGAGCATGTTTAACCCTCAGGCGATTCATACATTTTTTTTAACATTTGGCTGAGTAAATTAAAATGACAAGGTTTTCAACTAAAACAGGGGTGGGGAACCTTTTTACTGCCGGGGGCCATTTGGAATTTTCTACCAACCTTCGGGAGCCGAACCAAATTATCAACTTGAAAATTACCCGGCTATATTTGGTCAAACAATTAATTAAGTCACCCGTACTGTGGTGGCCAGAGCTGGTTCTCTTTGGTGCGGCTGTGATGTTCGGTGATATTGATCATCTTGTTTCTCACAACTTCTTTTTCAGGTTTGTCTTAGTCTGGAGATGCAGGGGGCATACACATCACAGGAGATGCTGGGGCGCATAAATTACAGGAGACACTGGGAGTACACATCACAGGAGGGGCTTGGGCATATACATCACAGGAGGGTCTGGGGCACATAGATTACAGGAGACACTGGGAGTACACGCCACAGGAGGGGCTGGGGCATAGACATCACAGGAGGGGCTGGGGCTTATACATCACAGAAGGGGCTGGGGCATATACATCACAGGAGGGGCTGGGGAATATACATTACAGGAGGGGCTGGGGCATGTACAACACAGGAGGGGTTGGTGCATGTACATGACAGGAGGGGCTGGGGCATGTACATCACAGGAGGGGCTGGGGCATGTACATCACAGGAGGGGCTGGGGCATACACATCACAGGAGGGGCTGGGGCATACATGTAAGAGTGTGGTCGCAACCCCAGAGAGAGAAGATGCCCCCCTGAAGACATCACATAGTTGTGAAGCTTTTTTTGAATATGTTGTATAGAGTTATTAATGTATTGTCACAATAATGTGTAGTTTTATGGGGTCACCACTAGATTTCACCCAAGAGTAGCACACTGACACTAGGAACAGGCATAGGTATGCAGATGAAGGTTAAATCTGCCTGGTAACAGACAGTTGGGATTTTGAAATTAGCCTATAGGGGAGAAGCTAGGGCATAGGTAGAGACTGTTTCTGTGGAAACGGGAGTTAGGGCCCAGCCTGGGTCGGAGTCAGTCCTCAGGCCTGTGGAGCAGCAAAGTCGCTGGCTATGTGGAACTTATAACAACGAAAGTGGAGATAAAGTTACAGTGGTGTGCAGATAGAGACGGTTGAAGTTAGTTAAGTTTGGGACACAAGACAGAGCAGGAGCAAGGGAACGAGAAAGAAACCAGAATGAAGGAAAGTGGGACACCTCTGATGATGGAGTAAAGAAGGAGACACAGGAGAGAGGGAGCCAAGAGAGACATAATTTGGACCACACTACTGAGTCCCTGAGGCTGGCACAGGATCCTGCAGCTGGAGGCCTGAGAAAGTCTGAGGAAAGATTGTGGCTTGCTGGGGAGCAGTGCGGCAAATAGGGGTAAGCCTTACGGGCACCTTTTTGGGACTGTGGGGTGGAGTAGTGTCCGAGGGCACTGTATCCAGAAGTTTATTTTGGTGGCGGCCTGAACTACGTGTATGAGGTCATGGTGACCGGTCTCAAAGCCTTTAACAATACACACATACCAGAGGTGAGAAAGACAGAAGTATGGAGCTAATATACAGCTGTAAGATGGACTTTAATAAAGAAAACCTGTTTAAGTTGCCTGGTTATCTTGGACGATTTCTTGTTGCTAAGGACGGTGCCGGTGATCAGGAGAGGACCAAAGTGCTGGAGAAACCAGGTATTTCCCTGTGGAATGATCCCCAGCTCTCCATATTCCCCTTACTGCTTGCTCCATGTGTTCCCATGTTTTCTGTGACGGTCACGGCTGGGGTGCGCTTGGTGCCCTCCGGGCACAGGACCATGACTACTGCTGAGGCGCTCCCTGCCCACCGTTACATACACATCACAGGAAGGGCTGGGGCATACATATCACAGGAAGGGCTGGGGCATATACATAACAGGAGGGGCTGGGGCATATACATCACAGGAGGGACTGGGGCATATACATCATAGGAGGGGCTGGGGCATATACATCACAGGAGGGGCTGGGGCATGTACATCACAGGAGGGGCATGTCCGGGCACAGGACCATGACTACTGCTGAGGCGCCCCCTGCCCACCGTTACAACTGGCGTAGTCGGCAGGATCAAATCATCATGCATAGAGACGGGGAAGAGACCCTGGCTGTAACTGATGGTGTAGTGCCTGAAGACATAGTGAAAGTGGCACTGAGAGCACCTGTGGATTTTGTGGACTGTGTTGTGCCTGAAGGACTACATAATGTGGCACTGACTGTGAAAGTGAATCCTATGAATTGTTCTGTGGTGTCTGAAGGACTGTGTATGGTGACACGGGTGGCACATGTGGGCTCAGAGGACTGTGCAGTGTCCGTCGAGCCCTGTGATGCAGCGGCCAGGAAAAACAAAGATGAAGGCTTCTGGAAGAGTGGGTGGCGCCAGGCTGAGAAAATAGCAGTGGCGGTGACCAGGAGGCTGGATCTGAGTTTTGCTGGCATGTGTTCTGTTGGCTGGCACCCTTAAGTCCAGGTGCTGCAGGACTAAACAGTTTGAAAGTTGATGTAACGTTGAAGGAACTGCACACAGGGGGGAGATGTATAGGAAGAAAGCATATGGACTCCCCTCCTGAGAACTTTACTACTGATTGTGTTTGAACTGTTGTTTTTTTTATTATTACTGGGACTTGGACAATATTCAACAAAGTCCAGGGTCCCTATTTAAAAGGGACCAGGGTGAAGACGCCTTCTGGGCAAGAAGAAGTTTTGGTAATGTTAAAGAGGATTGTGCCCAGGGAGAGGACTCAAACATGACTTGAGCCCCCTGCGATTCATGGTTTGCTATGTTTAAGAAAAGTACCAAGGGGGATATTGGACTGTTCCTTAGGACATTCCCCTGTGAGAAAAAGACTGTTCTTTAGATGGAGGAACATTGTGTGACTTTTGTTTTTATTTTTTTTTTCCTGATTTTTCTGTCCCTGGACAGTGGGACCAAAGGTGAACAATAGACTGAACTTTGTGTTTGTTCCGGGGTCGCTACCAAGAAAAGGACTTTACTAGTTATGCAAAATGTTCTGGTTATCTTATATATGTGTATTGTTTGTGTATGTGATGTCTTGCAGGTGTCCGCCATGCCGAGGACGGCTATGGTCAAAGAGGGGAGGTATGTAAGAAGGTGGTCGCAACCCCAGAGAGAGAAGATTCCCCCCTGAAGACATCACATAGTTGTGAAGCATTTATTGAATATGTTGTATAGAGTTATTAATGTATTGTCACAATAATGTGTAGTTTTATGGGGTCACCACTAGATGTCACCCAAGAGTAGCACACTAACACTAGGAACAGGCATAGGTATGCAGTTGAAGGTTAAATCTGCCTGGTAACAGACAGTTGGGATTTTGAAATTAGCCTATAGGGGAGAACCTAGGGCATAGGTAGAGACTGTTTCTGTGGAAACGGGAGTTAGGGCCCAGCCTGGGTCGGAGTCAGGCCTCAGGCCTGTGGAGCAGCAAAGTCGCTGGCTATGTGGAACTTATAACAAGGAAAGTGGAGATAAAGTTACAGTGGTGTGCAGATAGAGACGGTTGAAGTTAGTTAAGTTTGGGACACAAGACAGAGCAGGAGCAAGGGAACGAGAAAGAAACCAGAATGAAGGAAAGTGGGACACCTCTGATGATGGAGTAAAGAAGGAGACACAGGAGAGAGGGAGCTGCCAAGAGAGACATAATTTGGACCACACTACTGAGTCCCTGAGGCTGGCACAGGATCCTGCAGCTGGAGGCCTGAGGAAGTCTGAGGAAAGATTGTGGCTTGCTGGGGAGCAGTGCGGCAAATAGGGGTAAGCCTTACGGGTACCTTTTTGGGACTGTGGGGTGGAGTAGTGTCCGAGGGCACTGTATCCAGAAGTTCATTTTGGTGGCGGCCTGAACTACCTGTATGAGGTCATGGTGACCGGTCTCAAAGCATTTAACAATACACACATACCAGAGGTGAGAAAGACAGAAGTATGGAGCTAATATACAGCTGTAAGATGGACTTTAATAAAGAAAGCCTGTTTAAGTTGCCTGGTTATCTTGGACGATTTCTTGTTGCTAAGGACGGTGCCGGTGATCAGGAGAGGACCAAAGTGCTGGAGAAACCAGGTATTTCCCTGTGGAATGATCCCCAGCTCTCCATATTCCCCTTACTGCTTGCTCCATGTGCTCCCATGTTTTCTGTGACGGTCACGGCTGAGGTGCGCTTGGTGTCCTCCGGGCACAGGACCATGACTACTGCTGAGGCGCTCCCTGCCCACCGTTACATACACATCACAGGAAGGGCTGGGGCATACATATCACTGGAAGGGCTGGGGCATATACATAACAGGAGGGGCTGGGGCATATACATCACAGGAGGGACTGGGGCATATACATCATAGGAGGGGCTGGGGCATATACATCACAGGAGGGGCTGGGGCATGTACATCACAGGAGGGGCTGGGGCATGTACATCACAGGAGGGGCTGGGGCATGTACATTACAGGAGGGCTGAGGCATACACATCACAGGAGGGGCTACAGGAGAGGATGGAGCATCTACATCACAGGAGGGGCTACAGGAGAGGCTGGAGCATGTACATCACAGGAGGGTCTGGGGGCGTATACCTCACAGGAGATGCTGGGGCATATACATCACTAGGGGGGCATGGACAACTCTGGCGGTGGCCCAGACATGACTGGGGACAAGGACAGCACTGGCGGAGGCACTTACAGCACTAGGTGGCAGCACGGACAGCACTAGGTGGCAGTATGGACAGCACTAGGTGGCATCACTAGGGAGGCACAGACAGGACTGGGGGGAGCATAGACATCGTCAGGAGGGCACAGACTGCATTGGGGGGCATAGACAGCAGTGGGAGGGTACAGACAGCAGTGGCGAGTGCAGAGCACTGAGGGGTACACAGTACTGAGGTGTGACACACAGCACTGGGAAGCACGGACAGCATAAGGGGGCAAGGATAGCACTGACCATGGCATGGACAGCACTGGTGGCAGCATGGACAGCATTAAGTGGTGCGGACAGCACTGGGAGAGCATATACATCACCCAGGGGGGTACAGACAGAACTGGGGGGCACAGACAGCAGTGGTAGGTTACACAGCGCTGAGGGGGTACACAGCACTGGGGGGTACACACAGTACTAGGGGGTACACACACAGTAATAGGGGGTACACAGCACTGGGAGGTACACATTACTAGGGGAGTCACACACACACAGCACAGCACAGGTCCGGGAGGCTGGTAAATCTGCTGCAGCTCTTGTGTCACTTTATCACAGCTACTGCTTACCCCACTCACCAGAGCATGCTAGCACAGGCCGGGGTTAAGCCTAGAATGTATGGGCTGCAGTCAGCTCCTGGAAGGAGCCTGTACATTCTAGCGTTTAGTAAGGAGTCCGTTTAGAATGTACGGGCTGAAGTCAGGATCTGGATGGAGCCTGCACATTCTAGCATCTACCCACAGGGCATCAGGCAGTGGGATTTAAAGGGCCAGCATCTGGGAAAAGCGCTGCTGCCGCCAGAACACTGCGATCCCTGGGAATGTGCCCAGGGGCCGCATAAAAAGTTGTCACGGGCTGTATATGGCCCGCGGGCCGGAGGTTCCTCACCCCTGTACTAAAATATTGCTTTGGCCCCAAGTTTTTAATTTTAAAAAAGGTAATGGGAGAAAACGAACAATAAAATTTGTTACACAATTTCTTTTGAGTACACCAAAACTCCATTTGTGGTCGAAAACTATTTTTGAGGCACAATGCAAACCCAGAAGCAAAGGTGTGCCATAGTGTAGGTAGGTTTTTTGTATTGTAGATTTTGCTGGTATGGTTTGTGAGTGCCATGTCACATTGGCAAAGTCCCTGAGGTGCCAGTACAGCAGAACCCCCATAAGTGACCTAATTTTACAAACTACACATCTCAATAAAGTAATGTATGGGAGCAGTGGTCATATTAACTCCACAAATGTGTCACAGAATTTTATACAATTGGCCAGTGAAGAAAAAAAAATATATTTTTACCCCAAAAATTTTGTTTTATATTTTCACACAGCAAAATGGGTAAAAATGCCACCATAATTTGTCACAAAATTTCAGCTGAAAGTGGCAATGCTCAATATGTGGTTGTAAAGTATTGTTTAGCCACATGGCGAGCCTCATGAGGGAAGGAGCATTATTTGAATTTTGGAGTACAAATTTTCATACAATAGTTTGCGGACTCCATAAACAGAGCTGATAGGTGCCAGAGGAGCAGTATCCCCCTAAAGTGACCCTATTTTGAAAATTACACCCCTCTAGGACTTATCTACAGGTGTAGTGATGATTTCAACTCCATGTGTGTTTTCCAGAAACAAACAGCAATGGATGTTTCTGACTGAAAATTGCAAGCCTGCTATTGCAGTGCCCAGTAAATTGTAGTGCCCAGTACATTGTAGTGCCCATAGATTGTGCTTAGCTCCTGCTTCTGGAGACACACACCCGTAAATTAATTGGGCTCTCCTCACCACAGAAATGCCAAACATTTGGACTCTAAGGGCGGCTTTGCACGTTGCAACATCGCACGTGCGATGTCGGTGGGGTCAAATCGAAAGTGACGCACATCCGGCATCACTTTCGACATCGTTGTGTGTAAATTCTAGATGATACGATTAACGAGCGCAAAAGCGTCATTATCGTATCATCGGTGCAGGCTCCGACTTTTCCATAATTACGCTGCCGCGACAGGTACGATGCCTTTCCTCGTTCCTGCGGCAGCACACAACGCTGTGTGTTACGCCGCAGGAGCGAGGAACATCACCTTACCTGCCGCCAGCGGCTCTACGGAAGGAAGGAGGTGGGCTGGATGTTTACATCCTGCTCATCTCCGCCCCTCTGCCGCTATTGGCCGCCTGCCGTGTGACGTCGCTATGACGCCGCACGACCTGCCCCCCTTAGGAAGGAGGCGGGTCGCCGGCCAGAGCGACGGTCGCAGGGCAGGTAAGTGCATGTGAAGCTGGCATAGCGATAATTTTCGCTACGCCAGCTATCACAAGATATCGTACCTTCGACGGGGGCGGGGACTATCGCATGCAACATCGCAGCATCGGCTTGCGATGTCGCAACATGCAAAGCCCGCCTAAGTGTGCTTTAGGCACACTGTAAAACTGAGACAGGAGGGGACATTTGGATGTGGGAGTGCTGATTTTTCTAGATTTCGTTTTAGAAGGGGAGCCCTAGCACTTTCCCGAGCCTTTGTGCTACTAGTAGGACCTGAGTGATGGACTTGTGTTTTTTGTGGGTTTAGTTGAATTCTATTTGCTGGCAATTTGGGGTACAGAACAGTTTGGATCAGTTCACATATATCCTGTGCTCTATGCCAAGTAGATAAATTAGAGTTTCCATCTACATCTCCGAAATACATGATTCAGATGACACCTCTGACTGTTCCAAACTGTTGACTGCACTTTTCCTTTGACAAATTTATCTGAATCACATTTTTCAGAGATTTACTTGTACCCCCGATGTAAGTGCTCAGCGTAGAACACAGGATAAATATGAACTGCGCCATACTGTGATCTCTGGGAGGCAGAATAAAAAAAATCAACAGCAATTGAAGAATTGGCTTTATTACTATTTTGTTTTTACACCATTCAATTTGCGGTATAAGTGAAAGGGCGGCTTTATTTCTCAGGTCAGTACGATTACAGCGATACCAGATTTATATAGTTGTTTTATGCTTGGCTATTATCATGCTAAAAAAGGTGTGTTTTTAACAAATTAAAGATATTTTTGCATTACCGAATTATGAAGGCTATAGTTTTTTTTTTATTTTTCTGCCGACAGAGCCATGTGAGGGCTTGTTTTTTGCAGGATGAGATTGAGTGTTTATTGGTACCATTTTGAGCCACGTAGTTTTTTTTTTTTAATAATTTCCTTTGTTGCTTTTTGTGAGGCAGAATCAAGAAGAAACAGCAATTCATAAAATTTTATTTTTTAT
Organism: Anomaloglossus baeobatrachus; assembly: GCF_048569485.1. Classification (NCBI taxonomy): domain Eukaryota; kingdom Metazoa; phylum Chordata; class Amphibia; order Anura; family Aromobatidae; genus Anomaloglossus; species Anomaloglossus baeobatrachus. Next base: position 124,331,511 of record NC_134353.1, read on the forward strand.
TTTTTTTTGGGGGGGGTTACGTCATTCAGTGTCGTAAAAGTGATGAAATGGCTTTATTCTTTGGGTCACTCACTACGAATACAGCGATATCACATTCACATTGCTTTCATGTTTTCACACTTTTACACCATAAAAATAGAAAAAAAATTGTTTTTGCATTGCTCTATTCTGATAGCTATAGCGGTTTTATTTTTTTGTTTACAGAGCTATATGGTGGCTTATTTTTAACAAGATGATGTTTTTAGTTATGCTATTTTAATTTACATATGACTTTTTGATCGTCTTTTATTCTACTTTTTTATCAGCTGTGTGAATAAAAAATTGGTTTTACTATGTTTTTTATTATTTTTTTTATGGTGTTCACTGACGGGGTTAACAAATTTGACAGTTTTATAGATCGGGTTGTTCCAGACGTGACGATATCAAACGTGTGAAATTTTTGGATAGATTTGTCTTTAAATAAAAATACATTTAGTAGTATTTTGTTTTCCCATTTTTGTTCATTACTTTCTGGCTTTTTTTTTTTTTTTAACTTAGTTCCTATATGGGGCATTAATTTTTATCACTCTGATCGCTGGTATAATGTATTTTAATGCATCAGCATTGCAATACATTATACCTGTCAGTTTTACACTGCCACAACAGCCTTAGATCCTGCTACTGACATGGTCTAAAGTGGGCTTTACACGCTACGATATCGTTAATGAATTATCGTCGGGGTCACATTGTTTGTGACGCACATCCGGCGTCATTAACGAGGTTGCAGCGTGTAACACTTAAGAGCGATCTTAAATGATCGCAAATGAGGGCAAAATCGTTTGCCGTGGAGAGGTCGTCCTGAAACAAAAATCGTTTTCAGGATGTTAGCAATGTTGTTCGTCGTTCCTGCAGCAGCACACATCGCTACGTGTGACACCGCAGGAGCGGCGAACATCTCCTTTCCTGCGTCCACCGGCAATGCGAAAAGGAGGTGGGCGGGATGTTTACGTCCTGCTCATCTCCGCCCTTCCGCTTCTATTGGACGGCTGCCGTGTGACGCCACACAACCCGCCCCCTTAGAAAGGAGGTGGTTTGCCGGCCAGAGCGACGTCGCAGAGCAGGTATGTGCGTGTGACGCTGCCGTAGCGATAATGTTCGCTACGGCAGCGATCACACAATATTGCACGTACGACGGGGGTGGGTGCTATCGTGCTCGACATCGCTAGCCGATGCTAGCGATGTCGCAACGTGTAAAGCCCGCTTAAGACACTTGTCATAGTTGCCTGGCCATCGCAAAGATCAGGCCCCAGTGTTCACGTCTTAAAGTTCCCGATCACATTGGAGGGGGCATGCACTCCCATCCCCAGCCCTTAAATGCTGCAATAGCTGTTGATCGCAGCATTTGGGGGTTTAACAGCATGAGGTAGCACGTGGACAATCCCCACTATGACAACCGGAGCTCGGGTATTGCTTATACCAAGCTCCTGGTGATGATCGCCATGATGTACGTTTACGTCATAGGTCATGAAACCCATCTGACCATGATATAAACTTAAAGGTTTTGATGGGGTTAAAGAACGCTTTTCCATTTAGCTGCTTGAATCTCCTTTCCTCCACCATAGCAAGTGCCCCCTGATCCTTTGTAATGTCTTTGGAAGGAATAAGTCATGTGCCAGTCCTTTCTATTGACCACACGTATTTCAATAAATATAAATGAGATCTCCTCTAAGATGCCTTTTTTTCTAAGCTAAACATGCCCAACTTTTCCAACCCCATCATATGTAATAATCTAGTTGACTAACTTCTGAATGTCCTTTTTAAAATATGGAGCCAAATACTGGATCTCATATTTCAAATGTGGCCTTACAAGTCATTAATAGAGGGGTAACAATACGTTGGGATAACAGGATTTTCTCTCTCTTTTTATCCATCCTAAAACCTTGTCTGCTTTTGCAGCTGCTGCTTGACATTGAGTACTGCTGCTCATCTTACTGGTAACCAGAATCCACAAGTCTTTGTCCTGTTCTGTAGTCCCGAGTTTACTTCCATTTAATGTATATGTAGCAATGAGATTACTCTGGCCTAGACCCACTCAGACATCTAATCCAGATCATTTTGTAATATCAAGGTCAGTTTTCAGGTACCATTTACAACAACTCTTTGCTTCCATTCAGTTCATTACCTATGTGTATATAGTTACCCATAGTCCCTGTTCTGGAACTTCAGTATAAGGCTGTGATGTGAGTACAGTATCAAATGTCTTCGCAAAGTCCAGATAAATCAAATCTGCTGCACGGCTTATCTTTCATGAGCTCATGTTAGTTATCACTGTATGACATCTCTTATAATGCCTTCAAAATGTTTGCACACTACTGATGTCAAACTTACCGGACATAGTTACCTGGATCCACCTGCTAACCTTTCTTAAATAACAGTACCAGGTCAGCCATTCTCCAATCCTGTGGTATCAGCCCTATTTCAAGAGAGTCAAGAAGATGAGATACAGCAGTTTGTCAATTGCTGAGGTCAATTCCCTCCATATCCATGTATAAATTCCATCTGGCCTAGGGGATTTATCAATTTTTAATTTGTTCACACGCAGGCATAATTTTTCTTTTGTTCAATTAGTAATATCAGGTGGTGAACTTTGATTTTGGTCTTGCTGAATGATCCCTAGATCAGTGTTTTCATTGTTGAAAACGGATGAAAAGTATGTTTAATATCTCAGCCTTTTCTTTGTCCTTTATAATTATTATCTTCTAAGGGGCCAATGCCATCTGTTTTTTCTTTTTTCTAGAATTTAATTGGAATTGTGCACATTTTGCAATAATGAGAAAGGAAAAGTTTACAGTTCAAAATTTAAATTTGAAAATAAAACTGTATATACTGTTATATACTGTACATTATTTAAATATTGTTGAATTTCTCTGTAACTATAGCTGACCTATCTAGCCTGAATCCACTAGCTAATCACAAGATTATGTATAAGGGTAGCAAATACAGCCAAGAGTGATAGACTAGGGAAGCAAAGCCAGTTAAAAATATAATTACAGTTGTATATTCTTATATTTTATAGCCACTGGTCCCAATTTGAAATTTAATCAATAGGGTCAGCACGCCTGCTATATACAGAAGTGAAGACAGTTGGGATAATGAAAATCTAATAAATTATGACTAAACTTTGTTAACCCGAGGAATACCTAAGAAAACAGTAAATATTTTACAAGTGTAATCACCAGTAAGGTAACGACCTATCTAGGAAATATTTATCAGGCTGAAACATTTGAAGAATGACTGAATTGTACAAGGTACATGTAAGAGATCAAAGTAGTAGACCAAGTACAGCAAGGAAACATAAGTAGTCTACTATTGGAAAAATCACATACCTCCCTTTTTTCATGCAATAAGATATTTAATATGCAAATAGCATCTTTAAAGAACAAGCGAGCGGGGTTTCTAGGATCACCTATTGGAGGTAGCAATCTTAGAATTTAATATTAATGCTTTAAAGAGCCTTGAAATAGTATTTCAAGTATAAAAAAAAGATTAATAACTGGAGATGGGTGAAGCCCCCCCAAAAAAAAATAAATTTCGGTTCAGGACCAAACATGAGCTGGGACACCAAACCCCATAAAAAAGTCTATGGGGACTCGAACATTGTGCTATAAAAGGGTGTTAGGGCTAGTCTCCCACGCGGCTGTCACTCTGCTTCCAGATCCGCTCATTAACCCTCATGCATATTCACTGCTTCCCCCACCCATCCTCTGTGACAGTGTCTGCACACCAGCAGTCTGACTGCAACCAATCCCAGACGCTGTCACAGAGGGTGGGCGGGTGAATCAGTAAATATGCATACAGGTTAATGAGCAGACCCGGAAGCAGTGCGACAGCTGCGTGGGAGACTCGGTAAGTATAACTCTCCTTTTAAAAAAAACAAGAGATTTTTTTTTTACATTTTTATCCAGGTGGCCAAACCTGAACAGTAACACGGACTTACACGGAGAAGTCAGTGATCAGGATCTGTGCGCAAACCCCAAATTTTACAGTTCGGGTTCCCCACACTCTAAATAACTCCATTTGCTTCCAGCTGTTTGAGGTTTCTAGCCCCTCAAAATATTGAACACATGGTATCAGTTGTCAGCGAAGAGTACAACAAGCTCCTGGACTTCACAAGTGATGTTGATATGGGTATTTGTACTATACTGAACATGTTTTCCAAGGAGTCAGATGCTGATTGTTATGCACAAACCTACTTAAAACATGACTAAAAAGGAGTAATAAAGCCCACAACACTGCAGCCACAACCAAACCCTACTGGTTTTTGTACAGACTAGAATAACCCTATCCATCCAATTAAAAACCACAACTTGGACCTGGCTCCCTGAAAGGACAATTAGCAGTTTCTCAATCCTCCTAAGGAACCAGAGGAGAGGGCGTTATGCACAACTAGACAAGAGAGAGAAAGTGTGCAGCGGAAGATCGGGACCCAAGGTAAGGAAACTTAGCACAGAGGCACAATGGGAAAATAAGGATAATAAGAAATTAAAACAAAAGAAAGCTCCCACCAACCGGAGGACTGAGGAAAGGTGTTAGGAAGGAAATGAGCAAACTCAGAGCATCAACACAACTGATCTAACTAGCAGGTAAAATCCGTTAGTTGCAGGGCTGGAACTCCTTAGCTGAAATCCATCTAGTAATATAGCCAGCAAAGACTACTGGTGAAAGGCAAGTATAAATAGCCGCACCCAAGCAGTGACAGGCAGGGATAAAATAGGTGTCACGGGGGACTATGGAGACAGTGGGAAGCTGGTGGCCCCTAAGCTAACCATCACACTAGGGGGCCCTGTGCTATCCCTATTTTCAGAGATCTACCTAATGGTGGGGATGTCACAGTCTCTTTCCTGGCCCTGCTCCTGACCAGCCCTGATCTTTTACCTAGTCTCCCTGGGGGGGCCGGGACAGGAGTGTGGTTTAACACATGGAAATAGACAAACAGGAGAAACCAAAACTCTGTCACACAGCACACACACACACACACACACACACACAAACACTTATAAGACAATAAGACATTAGGAGGAAAGCAAGAGCAGGGTAGAAACAACAACATTACAGGTAACTTCACAACAACACCAAGCACAAAGCAACTCTTTCTCATGAAAGTCTGGGAAACCACAACTAACAGACCAATTCAGCAATAACTATAGTTGCGTAGGTAGATTTCCTCCAGCCTATAAATGAGAGGAGCAGAAGTGATTGGCTTCCTGACAACATGTGATCAAAGAAGCCTAACGAACAGGCTACCTCTCACTAGGCAGTCTATGAAAGAGCAGACAGCAGGTCGATGCCCACGTTTGCCTTAATTGATCAGACACACAAGAGAAACTATCAGACAGACAGTGTCAAACTCTGCAATGTGAACAGATCCTGATGCCGACTGTCATGGTAGCAAAACTCCATGTGACAATAGGAAAGTGAGAAACACCTGACTAGCAGCAAACCAAGGGAAAAAAAAGAAAATATCAGAGAACCATCAGCAGTTGGACAGAGATTGAGCAGGCTGTGGCTCAGCAGGGAAGGAAATCCCGAAATCGAGGCATGACACAAACTTAGTGAAAGGTGAGGTGCAACCCCTTAGATACAGAAACAGTCTTGACTGGTAATCTTTGCCTGTAGTCAAATGCAGGGAATGGTCAGTCTAAGAAAGCAAAGTACCATGTTTATCGTTTTATAAAAGACGTACCGGATTAAAAGACGCACCCTGGAGAAAAAAAAAAAAAAAAAAAAAAAAAGAGGAAAAAAATATGGGGCCTGTCTTATAACCCGGCGGTGTCTTACCGGAAGGGGGGTGGCAGCGGAGATTGAGCGGTGTCACAAGAAGCAGGAGCAGTGGTGGAGTAGGGCGATGCTGTGAGCAGCGCAGCGGGTGCCCCAGATGCTCGCACCCACTGCGTAAGGGTCTCTATGACCTGAAACGTGTAAGACAGTTATGATTTTAAACATTTATGTTTTTAACATGTTTTGTGAATAAAGGATGTCTTAATTTTCACTGAAGACTGGACTAGGAGTGCTGGATTACCACTTAGGCGGGCTTTGCACGTTGCGACATCGCAAGCCGATGCTGCGATGTCGGACGCGATAGTCTCCGCCCCCCTCACAGGTGCGATATCGTGTGATAGCTGGCGTAGCGAAAATTATCGCTACGCCAGCTTCACATGCACTCACCCGCCCTGCGACCGTCGCTCTGGCCGGCGACCCGCCTCCTTCCTGAGGGGGCGGGTCGTGCGGCGTCATAGCGACGTCACACGGCAGGCGGCCAATAGCGGCAGAGGGGCGGAGATGAGCAGGATGTAAACATCCCGCCCACCTCCTTTCTTCCGCATATCCTACGGAAGCCGCAGTGACGCCGGTAGGAGATGTTCCTCACTCCTGCGGCTTCACACACAGCGATGTGTGCTGCCGCAGGAACGAGGAACAACATCGGACCGTCGCGTCAGCGTAATTATGGATTACGCCGACGCTGCACCGATGATATGATTACGACGATTTTGCGCTCGTTAATCGTATCATCTAGGCTTTACACAGTACGATATCGCATGCGATGCCGGATGTGCGTCACTTTCAATTTGACCCCACCGACATCGCACCTGCAATGTCGTAGTGTGCAAAGCCCGCCTTACTCTTTTTTAGACTGACTTCTGCAGGGGTGAACCGCACCTTTTCTTCATCCGTTCACCCTAGGTGGTTTGGATCACATGGCTATGGTAGGCTGAAATTTACTCCTTTTCATTTGGAATTTATTAATACAAGAGGGTAGATGAAACAAACGGGAAAACCAACCGAAATGGAGATGATACGACTTCAGGACAAATGAATAGCAGTTCCTTCCACCAAGGCTGCTAGAATACAAATGGTGTTGCATAATCAACAAAGATGGCTGGGAAGCCCTGCTACTTAAACACAAAGGGCCATGTCTACAGAGCAGCTGCAGATGACTTGCACTGCTCGGAAGCTGCTAGCAGGAAAACTGACATTTAGGCTATGTGCGCACTAGAAATGTGAAGTTTCTCAAGAAAATTTCTTGAGAAACTTCTGGGAGTGAAAGATTTCCGGACCTCCGGAAAAAATCCGCACCAAATCCGCATGCGGATTTGCCGCGGAATAGCCGCGAATTTGCCGCGATTTTCCCGCGGGTGGTTCCCTGCAGATTTTGCAGGCTGTACTGCCGAAATCCGCAGGGTACCTGTGGAAAAGAATTGACATGCTCATTTTCTCAAGAAATTTTCTCGAGAAATTCTTCTCAAGGAAATTTCTTGAGAAAAATCCGCACAGTGCGCACAGCTATTTTTTTTTCTCATAGAATTTGCTGGGAAATGTCTGCACAAAGATTGCAGACATTTCTCAAGAAATTTCCGTGGCAAATCCGCGGGTAAATCTGCGGGTAAAACGCACTAGTGCGCACAGAGCCTAACTGTTTCAGCACAAAGAGAAGCGAAACAACATTTAAATGTAGAGTCCCAGAGAGAGATGAGAGGCTCCAGGCCTAAAGCTGTCACTAGTTTCCAAAAACAGGTAGACAACCGTGACACATATGAAGTACATCGAGGGTGGAGTTTGACGCCCTGGCCTATCAGGTAGTCACAGGGAATTGTGCAATCTGCCCTTCTGTGCAATATTCACCTTGTCCTTGGTTATGGGTCCCTAACCTTTGGTGTTGCCAAGAACAGCTAATCAAAATCCTAGGAACACTCTGCACCACACCCACCAGACACACCAGTGGACGGCCTGAGTGGAATAGGGTCGCCCACTTGGGGGGTTGGTTAAGGGGGGGGGGTCAGGAGTGTCAGGAGCAGGCCAGTGTAGTGTTGGAGGTGAAAGTGAGGGGAGGTCAAGAGCTGGGCCCCTTGGAACTACTAGGTAGCAGACGTTGGTCTGGACCTGGTAGGAGCTGGACCCCGGTCACAGGGGATCGTGACAAGGGGCATGGACTGTCGAGGAGGACAGCCGGCGGCCTTGTGCCATCACTGGTGCAGGGGCCAGGGCACGTTGGGGTATGTGGACCCTAGGTCAGGGAGTAGCTTCAGGTGTCCTGACAATTTACCCAACGAGGACAGAGCTTTCAAGATCCGTTCTCCACCCGCTCCAAAATCGGGGTACTAGTGCAACGAGGGGGATAGGACTTTCCACACATACGGTCCAGAAAATCCCAAGAGTGAACCCTGATAGCAAGCTCCCTCTGTTAGCCAGACTGGAGAGTGGGACCCGATTAGTTTCAAACTAAAGGGACCAACTAGAAGACAAGGTGCCACAAGAAAAGGTCAAAGGCTAACAGGCAACACCAACCAAAACGGGACTCAGGCGTGTTCCCACCTCAGCGGCAGCAGTGTCCAGAACTTTGGTTTACTACAGTTGTCGGTGTCAGCGTTATTGGACTGAGTACGCAAGTGACCCTTATCGTCCCAACGGCACATCCCCGTTTCCATCACCGAGTCCCGGGGCATCCCCCGGACGCGTGGAGGGGTTAAACACCTGGCTGCCCACACCATCGCCACCGGGTACTCCCAGCCGCAGCGGTGGTACTCCACTTTAGGCCTTTTTAACACGCACGTGCCTCCAGTACGTGGTTTCCAGTTTTCTCACGTACCGGAGACACGTACACACGTAGACATATGTTTTCCTATGGTTTCGGGCACATGTAAGTATTTTTGCACGGAACGTGTGTCCGTTCCATACTTACGTGTGCCCGTGTGTTCCACACGCCGACAGGTCCATTTTATCTCCGGCATCACGGGTGTCCACGGAACGTAAACGTGTCACACGGAACACACACGGACTACACGGATGTGTTACGCGTGACACGCCGGAGAAAAGACATGTGTCTGCGAGAAAAGGAAAAAAAAAATTACTCACCTTCTCCTGCCCTCCTGTCTCTGCCGCTGCTGTCACTTGCTGCCGACCGCCGCTCATTATGGTAATTGAATATTCAGTTCACTGCGGCCGGAAGCAGCAGCAGCGGAGAGTCTGCAGGGCTGGAGACCGAAGATCAGCACCACGGACAGCGACGCCAGGGACAGGTGAGCAAAAAGTTTCCGTTCTCCGTGTGTTATCACGTATGACACACAGAGAACACACGTAGGCCATAAACACGGTCCACGGAGGGGAAAACGCACCTCTGACACGTCCGTGAAAAATGTGCGTGTTTTTTAACAGATGTGTGAAAGCGGTCTAACCACGCACCACAGGTGGCGTCACGAACTTTCCAAACCATCCCCTGTACATAACCCCCCTTCGTTTGAGGAGTCGCATGACCCCTGGGTCCGGAGCCCTCTGGAGCCACCGCGGAGCCGGATCCGAGCAGTCTGGCTGCTAACGCGGGGGCGACACACCCTCGAACCCAACAGGAGGACTTTTGACATTGGTACAAATTGGTTTGTTTGAGACAGGTAATTTATACTGTGAGCCCAATCTGGGACTGGTGTGAGTAATGAATTGAACATCTCTGTACGATGGAAGAAATAACTAATGGTGCTGCAGGTAATTGACCACTACCAGTCAAAAAAATCTATCGGTGTTTCTCAATAGAGCAACATCAAAAGAGAAACCAAATAATAAACTTTACACTCTGGTTTGTAGGAAAATACTTTAACAAAGCCTCTAGAACAAACCTTAAAGGAAACGCAAACATAGATAAAAGAAAGTGAACCCTGAGAAATGGCAGTGAGAAAACTGTATAAAGTCAAACAATATACAGTTCAGGACAGAAGGGAGGATCAATAATCTGCCGAGTCAAATAGAGAAGATAAATCCAAAAGGATTAATAACGTGTACTTAGACTTAGCAGTCAAGAAATCATTACTCCAGTCAAGAGGTCGTATTTATGTATTATGCTTCAAAGAAGGATGAAACAAGCAATACTGTTCTTTCTCATAAAAAGCAATGTGCACATCTAGACTTTTCTAGTCACATATCATGGTCATGCAACCAATAGACCTTGCATTAACGCAAAATCTGTGGACTCCAGCACCATCTAGTGTATACAATGTGATATATACTTAGCTGCTAGACCTGCATTAAACCTGTCTGTCCTTTGATCAAATGATAGCTTCATGCATAATGTATTTCTTTACATGTCACAATATAAACTGTGTGTGTTTATGTTCTTACAAATGTAAATCGCAGCTTCATGTTCCTCACCTTTCAATCTTGACCTTCAAACATTTTATTAAATTACAAGTAAGGGTTAAGTCTATAAGAGCAGAGGCATTAATGTAGAGGGTGGACAACTTGCTGCACCCAGAGTGAACTGACTGGGCCTGAAGAGGTGAGCAGGACCTTGACATTTAAAAAAGGCACAACATTATAATGTCTATTGCGGTAAATTTATTTTGTGAAAATCTATACCAATTATCTGTTTCGTCTGGGGGGGGTCAGTGATGGCCGCTCTCAAATTTTTTATCAAACCCGATTATGATCCATAGATTGCAACAAAGATCTTTTACGTATAAATGAACAGAATGTCATCTGTGGCAACTAAGATGCTAGTTGACAGTATGATGGGAGATGTACTCTATAGGCAGCTGGAACTACCACAAGTGCTAAACAATAGCGATGTGCCGGTCGCAAACGATCCAACATAAAGATCCGGCTCCCAGCTGTGACTGATAGGAGCCGGATCACCAATGAGAGCCACTGAATTCTCTTAACGACTCTCACTGGGCTGTAAAAGTTTGATAGGTGAAACCCCACCCACCTAAACAAAATCACGCTCACTCAGCAATTTAATTGGCCCGTTGTGAGGGCGTGGTTTCGGTGGCGTTAACACAAGCTTAAATATGTGTTCACCTGTGGTGAACACATATTTAATAGGGATCCATGAACAATCTGAAAGAGCCGGCTCTTTTTGGTGAGCGGAGCCATGGGAGTCGGATCACCAAAAAAAGCCGGACTGCCCATCACTACTAAATCAATGGCCCCATTGAGAGTAGCTTGAAAATTAAAGGGGTTGCCAAGGACTCAGGGTATTTCAACTAAGTTTACCGGCAGGTAGTTGCTATCTGCCTGTTCAATCTTGAGACAATCCATTCTGGCTTCTAGTGACATCATCTCGACAGATCAGCACCTTTTCTTGCATTCTTCTCTGCGGACAGGACATCACTGCCGACATGCTGATGGACAACTGACTCATCGCTGCCTAACTATAGGGAGCTGGCTATCAATAAGCAGGACAAAGGCAGCGACACCTTCGACAGAGCAGACCAGTAAGGTCAAATGAAGCCGGAGAATCATTCCATTAACCAGAACAGATTGTCACACAGGCAGGTGGTTAGCAACTACCTACTGGTAAGTTTTTATCCATGTAGTCAAAAAATTCCCAAATCCTGGATAATTGTGAAAAGACCAGCATTAAAAATCTATATGGTTTCTGTGCCATACACTAGAAAATGGATATGGAAAAGAAGGAAAGGGAAGGTGTATGAATGGCACCAGTAACCCTAAAGCAATAATATGGCAGGTGTTAAAAGTAATAAAGTAGAAAAATAATTTTATTAAACAATCTAGATGCACATAAAAGAGCATAAAAACATTTAAAAATGTATAAGTATATTTCACGTGTCCTCATTATCATTGTGCTGCTTTTTGATGTGCACACTGGGGTTCGTCCCACGCTGACACACGTTGTCACTTCCCTAAGCGGCCTTGCGTTTTGGCATGGAATGCATCGGTTTCCTTTTTAGGCAATATTATTTCAGCCACGTATACATGGTTATGGGCTCATACTGTCTAGGTTGCCAGGGTTTCCCTTCATCTCCTTCAGTGATTCCTCATCTTATATTATATTATACTAGCTGTAGTACCCGGCATAAAAACTAAATGTCTGTCTCTGCAACTCTGTGTATCCATTTCTGTCTGCCTGTCTCTGTCTGCCTCTCTCCTTGTCTGCCTGTCTGTCACTGTCTCTTTGTCGGTCTCTCTATTTCTGTGTTGTCTCTCTGTCAATCATTCTGTGTCTGTCTCTCTGTATCCGTCTCTCCACAGAAATCTTATTACCTCACACAGAAGCTTCTTATACTAAAAATGTCCTTCGTTGCCTATAGCAACCAATCACATCTCCTATTAATGACCTGTCGCTCCTAGCTCCATTGACTTTAATGTAAGCAGGTTATTTGGCGAATAACTAAAATGCAGGGTTACATTTTCCCCTCACAACATAGTCTATGACGTTCCCTGAGTCAAATGCTTCATCTGTGCAAAATTTTTATGATTGTAATTGCGATGGTGCAGATTCCTTTAGCGGACATACACACCCCCATGCGTACATACACTCAGCTTTATATATTACTAGCTGTAGTACACGGACGTTGCCCGGGATAGTAACTGTCTCTCTCCCAGTCTCTGTCTGTGTGTCGCTGTCTGTCTGTCTCGCTGTGTCTCTTTCCTTGTCTGTCTGTTTCTATCTCTCTGTCTGTATTTGCATCAATCTGTCTCAATCTCTGTATCTCTCTGTCTCTTTGCCCGTCTGTCTCTTTACCCGTCTGTCTCTTTGCCTGGCTTTCTCTTTCCCGGTTTGTCCCTTTCCCGGGCTGTCCCTTTCCAGGGCTGTCTCTTTGCCGGGCTCTCTCTTTCCCAGTCTGTCTCTTTGCCCGTCTGTCTCTGTCTCTCTCTATCCATCTCACCACCGACATCTTTTTACCTCACACATAAGCTTCTTATACTAACAGTTTATTTTGTTCCTATAGCAACCACTGACAGTTGCTATTTAAAGCCTGCAGCTCCCAGCTCCATTCAGTTTAATGGCTGCAGGATTTTTGTAGAGTAACTGGAAAGCACAGGGTTAAATTTTCCCACCCAAACATAGTCTATGACGTTCCCTGAGTCACATGGAGTGTCTGCGCAAAATTTCGTGATTGTACATGCGACGGTGCGGATTCCTTTAGCGGACATACACACACACACACACACACTGAGCTTTATATATTAGATATATACTCCCTGCGCCATCTCTTGTTGAGCACTAGGTCATGCGTTCCAGGCTGACACCTATGACCACTTCCGCGACTCATTCTTTCAAGCTCAGACTGCATCATGCATCATTTCTGGTCACGTCATTTCAGGTTTATACATTTTTGCCTATATTGTATGCTATACATTTACCTTACACGGAGTGTTATTTATTTTTTGCACATCATGTTTTGCCTGAATTCTAGCAACCCATTTATTTGATGTCTTATTCAGCCATACATTATCCGGCTATGTGCGAGATTGTTTGTGCCTCTATATTTATGTTTTAGAGACTCTCATTCCGCAAAAAATATTTCCCTTACAATTTGTTTTTTTAAAGGGAACCTATCACATGGAAAAAGGCAATTAACCTGCAGATATTGGGTTAATCTGCATGTTAATAGCATTTTGAATCTGTCCGGTGCCTGCATATTAAACCCGACTGCCGGGAGTAAATTAACTTTAATCCTTCCTGGTGCATTCCAGTTTCAGTCATGGAGGCGCCGCCGATTCAGTCACCTCTCTTTGTATTGAGATCAGCCAATATAACCAAACCCCTAGCGCTGACAGATCACCTCCTCTAATGATGAGCTGCTGTCAGTCAGTGGGGGGTGCACAATTACAGCGGACACGTTCAATACGCAAAGTTATGACTGAATCCGCGCCGCCGCCCCCATGACTGAAAACCGAACATTACCAGGAGGATTAAAGTTAATTTCCTCCCAACAGCGGGGTTTGATGTGCAGTCGCCGATTAGGTTCAGAATACTATTCACCTGCAGATTAACAACGCCATACCTACAGGTTAATAGTTTTCCACGTCGGAGATTCCATTTATATGTTTTAATGCTCCCTGTGTGTGCGCGCATCTAGATTAATAATTTCTTTTCTACTTTATTATTTTAATGCCTGCCATATTACTGCCGATAGGGTTACTGGTGCCATTCATACACCTCGCCTTTCTTCTTTTCCAAAAATCCTGGATAACCCTATTGATCACAAACTCACAAAACATGAAATAAAATATCTTAAGTGTTTTCACTGGAGCCTATAATAAATGGTATGCCCATTTTTTAGAATTATTTTTTTTTTTTTAAGAAAAGAAAAAAAAAGGAATTCCCCTTTAACTAGGAAGGTACAGCATATGCGGGGATTGAGTGGAGAGGAGGGTGTTGGACCAGGTTTTTTGGTTGATACTTCTGTTTCCTAGCAATTCAGCTAGCTATTCTCAAACAGCTGAGATCAGTCAGTTGGTGTATTGGGCGTTGAAATTACACTATTCAGATGTTTGTGTGACAGTTACCATTTGACTGAGCAATAGAAATGAAGTCAACAGTAAAAAGAAAAATAAAGCAATAGATTTGAGAATATAAAACAAATACATCAAGATAGCAAAACAGACAGGTCGCATTATAGGTACGATGATGTAACTGTAGATGGTACTTCCAATGGATATTAAGAGAATGGCACTGGTAAGCCTTTTGTACAGGTGCAAAATTCTACCATTATACTAAGTGCCATGACTGCAATGTTTTAGAACCCGTACCCAGATATTTTAAAACCAAACCATTCATCCCAAACAATATGCTAGTGTCACGCAGTGGCTATTAGGGATCTGCCAGGTACACTGGAACCCCCGGCAAGCCCCGCAACTCACAGGGTACGCCGGGAACACAATACAACGGTGGGTCCTGGTATTAGGGAAAGGGTAGCAGGGTCACCTCCTAAACTCACCTGAGGCTGATCCCTGTTCTCCTTAATGTTTCCATATGGGTTCTTTCACCCCATTGCCAATCATGTACTTATCCTCATCTTTCCCAGAACTCAGCCATGACTAGTGAGCAGGACAGTAGGAACGTAGGTCCCGCTCTAGGTTAAAGACACAGAGAGGATTACAACGACAGGGGTAAAATAAACAGCAATCATACAAAGCACTCTAAACGATAGGAAGAAGAAATGCGGAATGGACCAGTGAAGTAAAACCAAAAAGGAACAGGGAAGGGAAACTCAACTCAGCTTTCAATCAGCAAATTCCAGGAATGGATCTCTGAATGACTTCCTGGTCTACTCCCTTTGATGCTTCACAGAACTTTTTAAAATGTGGATGTGAAAATGAAACTTGCTTCTTTTTTTTTCATTAAAATGTTGTCTTAGGCCCAAATTTGTAATTTGCTATATGGATAATAGGAGAAAACGGACACCAAAATTTGTTACGCAATTTATCCTGGCTAATACTCCATATATGGTCAAAAACTGCTGTTTGGACACACGTCAGGGCTCAGAAATGAAGTCACTATTTGATTTTTGGAGCACAGATTTTGCTAGAATAGTTTGTGGTCCACATTTGCAGCGCCCCTAAAGGTGCCAGAACAGCAGAAAACCTCCTAAAATGAGCACTTGTAGAATTTGCCCCTCCTAATGAATTCGTCTATGGCAGCAGTGACTATTTTGTAATATCCACGCCATGATTTTTTTTTTTTGGACAATTACGAGTACAATCATGCCAGCCTAATACCCATTCATTGTGACCAGCTTGTACTTCTGTACCTGTAAATTGTTAAGTGCACTCTTCCCATTACAATAATGCCACACATGTGGCTGCTTACTGTGGTTTAGGCAAAGGTTGGCTCAGAAGGATGAGGGTATTTGGGAGCACAGGCATTTATTTGGGGGGGTGGAAGCTCTCTCTCTTCAAGAGTCTTTATAACAGAAAGTGAACGGGAAACGGGTTGTAAATCCGCGCCAAGGACCCAGAAGATTCAAAGAAGATTTATGCTTCTTTTATTGGCATCCACATGTCTACGCGTTTCAGGAGTCACATCTCCCTTCATCAGGACAGCAGGCAAGGAACATCAAATCCTAGGATTTGATGTTCCTTGCCTGCTGTCCTGACGAAGGGAGCTGTGACTCCTGAAACGCGTAGGATTTGATGTTCCTTGCCTTCTGTCCTGACGAAGGGAGCTGTGACTCCTGAACGCGTAGGATTTGATGTTCCTTGCCTGCTGTCCTGACGAAGGGAGCTGTGACTCCTGAACACGTAGGATTTGATGTTCCTTGCCTGCTGTCCTGACGAAGGGAGCTGTGACTCCTGAAACGCGTAGGATTTGATGTTCCTTGCCTGCTGTCCTGACGAAGGGAACTGTGACTCCTGAAACGCGTAGACATGTGCATGCCAATAAAAGAAGCATAAATCTCCTTTGAATCTTCTGAGTCCTTGGCGCGGATTTACAACCCGTTTCCCGTTCACTTTCTGTCATCAGCCAAATTTGGGACTGCTGCCGGACTTGGATTCCTATATGCGTGCATAGTGGTTGTGACTGGCACAACCACTATAGGTGAGTGTAATACTTGATTTCACCCTTTCCATCACCTGGGTAAGACCCTATTGCGCTTTCTTTTCCACAGCTTTTTATCTTTTCCAGAATCTTTGTTCTAGTAAGGTGGGAACTCCTGATATTTCCAGTGACAGATGACTGACAGACTGCTTTTCTGGTGGCCTGTTAGGGCTTTTATTGGTAACATTTTTGGGAAACATAACATTTTTTGATCGCTTTAACTATCAGGCTGGGATCACGTTCTTGTGTTCTACGTTGAGCACTTACATTGCGGTTTTCGTATAAATCACAAAATAAAAGCAATTCTGGTGAAACCTCATAGAACCATTCACTCTATTGGAAGAAGATGGAGACACTTTGGACTCCATTTGGCGTCTCTTCCTATGGTAGCCATATTTTCAGGCATGCATAGAACTGTGGCCATCCACATTTGTACGCTAAAAAGACACCTAAAATGAAGGGACATTGCCAGAATCGAGTTCAATAGTTCTGTTGAGGTTTTAGCTGAATTGCAGGTTTTGGGATTACACAGAATTCCCGATGTAAGTACTCAACGAAAAGCACAGGATAAAGTGAACCGAGCCTTTTTCCAATTTTTGGGTGGCAGAATGAAGAAAGCAGTACAGGAATAGTTTTTTTTTATTTTTGCGCTGTTCAAAATGCAGTATTAGTGATAGGACAGATTAATTCTGTGGGTCGATGTGATTACAGTGATACCAGATTTGTATTGCTTTTATGTTCTTCTATCACACAGTAAAAATGCTTTTTATAATGAATAGTTTTTTTTCATCGCCACGTTAAGTTTTATTTTTTGGCAAACAGGACTGTATGGGGACTTATTTTTTTCAGCGACTAGTTGGAGATTTTTTTGGTACCATTTTGCAGTATAAACATTTTCTGATCACTTTGTGTTCAGATTTTTGAGATGAGGAATAAACAAACAACAGCAGTTGATTTATTTTTTTGGGCGGTTCATAGTGCGGTAAAAGTGATAAGACAGATTTATTCTTTGGATCAGTACAGTTACAGCCATACAAGACTTCTATCGCTTTTTTATGTTTTGCTACTTTTACACATTAAAAATCTATATTTTACTAACATGAATTTGTTTATTTTGCATATTCTGAGAACTGTAACTTTTTTTTTTTTTTTTTTTTTCAAATGAGCCGTATTAGGGCTTGTCTTTTTCTACAAAGGTTTGGAGTTTGTCAAACCATTTTTTTTATTTTTTTTTAATTAATTTTTGTTTTAACATGTTTTTAGTGGTGAAAATAGGTTTCCCTGATTTTTGTGCACTTCTTGTGGGTATTTTTTACATTTTGTTTAGCTTTTTCTTACTTTTTCACATAGCCTGGGGCCACACGAGCGTATAGCATCCAATGCGAGTGCATATGTGACTCTCTGCTCCCGCTGTGCTGCGAGTGTATGCAGAGTGTCATGCCACAGTGATCTGATCCAGCAATCGCATCACAGCTGTGGAGGAGAAGGCAAGCGTTGCAGAGGAGAGGGATTAATCTCCCCATCTCCTCAATTGCCAGCTGATGAGATTATTGCACTGCACTCCGGTGTCATCCGAGTGCAATGCGATGTATCTCTCGCACACATAAGGCTGCAAGTGAAACTGGATCTGATTCCATCCGCAGCATGCTGCGACTGTTTTCTCAATCCGATTAGGGCTGAGAAAATAATTGCAGATGGGAATGGCCCCATAGAGTAACATGGGTCCGGAAGAATGTGATTTTTTTCATTGCATTCCACTTGGACCATTTTACTTGCAGTGTGTCCTAGCCCACTGCGAGACATGAATATTTTTTACATTGATCACTGGTCTCATGCACTTCTGTACTCCTGGCGAGCAGCACAGTTCTTCTCTTGCTGACTGTGCCTGTAAGACCCTAACCTCTTCGATACCGATGTCGCAATTATCAAAAGGTATATCAGGGGTTAATTGACCCCGATTGGTTCCAAAACTGGTCGTGGCCAATGCCCGCGGGTCTCAGCTGTCACCCACGGGATTCTCATTCATGGGGTGATGCTATTCTTTTATTCCTTACTGCCATTTTAAAACGTAATGGCAGTCAATAAGTTAATAAATATCTATTTTCAATACTTTCGAAGTTCAAAAAAACAAAAAAAAAAAACATTTAAAAATAATTTCTCCCTAGTGGTTTTGTCTTACAAGAACGGATAGAAAGGGCTCTTTGTGTTTTAGGGGTGTTGTTATCCTTGAAGTGTCTTGTGAATGTTTAGCTTTGGGGGGGAGAAGAAATCACAGCCAGAGACATGGTTTGACAGTGCTAATGACTAATATCCCAGTGAATATTTTTCTGAATTTGATAGGCATTTTACACACAATGACATTTGAGTTAATTTAGCATTTATTGAACATATGCTATACACTTAGCCATTTAATCATTCAATTTAATAGTTCTGACACATTTATAATTGGAACGCTATTAGACGAAACACAAAGACTGAACTCAATTTTCCATTGTAGTAACCCTGGTGGCATTTTACATTTTGTCTGTAACAGCTGCAGGTAACAGCCATCCATTTTCTGCATTTAGTAACCTGCAACATTAGAATATTCTGCTTGGATAAAAAAAAAAAGTCAGGTCGTAGAATCGTGATCTCTGTCAGAAGAAAGGTGAAAATTGGAGATCACCCTCTACCCATCTATTTAGAGCAGGGGTCTCAAACTTGGCTGTGTATATGGGCCACACATACTAAAAAAATGTAATTTGGGGGGCCACATTCATTACAGGACAAAGTAACATTTATTTATTTTTTTTTTAGTGAGGCCATATTTTTTTTTTCTAAACACATTTGGATCATTTTCCACTCGTTTATATTATTTTGTAAAATGGCATTCATCATATGGGTTATGATAAAGTTTTATAGCTCGGGTTGTTACTGATGTGGCGTAACAAAAAAAAAAACAAAAAACAAAAACAATATTTTTAATAATAAAAAAAAAATGTTTTGCATTTTATTTTTACATTTTAGCCCTTTCATATAAGGAATATTGTCTTACAACTAGAACCATATGGTTATTTTGGCCAACATCCTGTAGTATTGTGCCCATCCTTGTCCCCACCTTGTAGTAATGTGCCCCATCCTAGTGCCCATCTTGTAGTAATGTGCCCCATCCTAGTGCCCATCTTGTAGTAATGTGTCCCATCCTTGTGGTAATGTGCTCCACCACCCTGTGGTAATGTGCCATCCTAGTTCCCATCCTGTAGTAATGTGCACGTCACGGTCCCCATCCTGTAGTAATGTGCACGTCACTGTCCCCATCCTGTAGTAATGTGCCCATTCTTGTCCAAATAATGTAGTAATGTGCCCATTCTTGAAGTAATGTGCCTATCGTTATCCTCTTCTTGCAATGTGTCCATCCTTGTCTCCATTCTGTAGTAATTGTAGTAATCTGCCCATGCCGGTCTTCTTCTTATAGCAATGTCCCATCCTGTAGTAATGTCCAATATTGTGCCATTCTTCATAAATACACACAACACAAAAAAAATTCTTCTCACTTGTCCTCCATTCCCGCAGTGTCTTTTTCTGCTTCTTGTGGCCCGCAGGCATGCAGACCTCTTGACAATCATAGTTCGATGCAGGAAATGGCAATGTATAACCCCAGCACTCAAATAAAATTAAGTGGTCAAAAATGTTTGATGCAAGTGAATTTATTAATATTAGACTGCAAAGTGAACCTCAACAAGAACAACACCAGCGGTGTATGATGTCAGAGGCAAGCAGCTGACATCATACACTGACGTCAGTCCAGGGATACCTGGACTGCTAAAATGATGCCCTAAAATGAGAGGTTTCTTCCTGAGACAAAAACACTGGCTAGAAGTTGAAGTGTATAGAAGAGCTTCAAGGCCACCAAATCAAAAGTGCTTTGCTAATAGGTCAGAGTCACCTAAGATGAGATCAGAGACCTGTTCTTCACCCTCATCCTAGGTGCGTCTGAATTTAGCTAGACAGACGCACCTAGGATGAGGCTAAACTAACCCCTGGTTCGTGTATGCAAACGAATTACAAAAGTGGTGTTCACTAAACAGCGACTGGTCCAGGTGCCAAATTGCCTGCATGACCAGCCATACAAAGGTCTCTATTGTGGTGATAAAACCAGTTGTAGAGACAGTCCACTCACAACTGTTTTTTTCGGCTCCAAACAGGAGTCTTTGTCAGGTGATTACCTTGTCTGTGGTGATGACCTGCTGAGAAGAAAATAAATAAATAAATGGTCAGCACAATGCCTATGCAACATGCCAAACTGACTGTGTTAGCCTGACTGACTACTCTCAGAAGAGGCACCTGCCCTGGGAAGTGATTGGAGTCCCTCAGGACTGGTTACATGCTGCCTTCAACAGAATTTGATGGTCTGACTCATCAGGGGAGATCAGACTACTGACTGGTCCGCTATTGCGATACACCCTGCAAGGGATCTCGCTTAGGCTGCTTTCACGCTACGTTTATTTAACATACGTCCTGAACGTTTTTTTGCTGCAAAAGCGGATCCTGCTTTTACAGCAAAAAACGCATGTCTTACTTTGCAGGATCCTGTCACTGGATGTTTAGGGGCGGGCATTGGAGTCACGTGATCGGGAGTGATGGGAACTGAACATGACAGACTGGGAGCCGGCTTCTGACAGCTGCAGACGCTCGTAACCAAGGTAAACATCGGGCTTGGATACCCGATATTTATCTTGGTTACGAGTGTCTGCAGCTGCTAGGAGCAGGGCTGTCTGCACACGTAACCAACGTAAACATCGGGTAACTAAGAGAAGTGGTTACCCGATATTTACCTTGGTTACGAGTGTCCGCAGCTCTCAGGTGGGGGAGAGGGAGAAGAGGAAGGGGGAAAGACAGAGATAGAGAGGGTGAGGGAGGGAGGAGGAGAGAGAGACAGATCACGCGAGACTGGTTCTGGGCATGCTCAGTACTTTCTGGACATGCTCAGTACAAAAGCAGGATCCTGTTACAACGCAACTCAACGCATTCTGCTAGGCAAGATCCAGCGCTCATTGAAATGCATTGCAGCTCGCGGCGCAATGTGAAGGATCCTGTGAGATGCGTTATTTTGACAAAGGTAAAAAACGCTACAAGTAGCATTTTTGAAACATGTTAAAATAACGCAAAAGTACGGATCCTGTGTCTAACGCACGCAAACGCATGCGAACGCAGGTGGACGCGAGTCCATTGCAAATGCATTGAAGTGAAAACGCATTTGCACTGGATCCGTTTTTCCGCTAAAAAAACGTTATGGACGGATGTTAAATAAACATAGTGTGAAACCAGCCTTAGTTGAACCTGTTAAGCTAAGGTTATGAATGCACGCTACGTATTTTACCGCGGATTTGCTGCAGAACATGTGTCTAACATTGCTGTAGTCCTTCCCCAGCAAAACCTATGGGTAAAAAAAAAAAAGTTGTGCACACACTGCATTTTTTTTTTTTTTATACCTGCGGAACTTCTGCTGCGGAATTAATGTGCATGTCACTTCTTTTCTGCAGGTGTGTCGCCCCAGGGTCTTCTTCTGTATGGCAAACAGGTATGTTAGATTTTTGTATATGTGTCGTGACGCCACTCACGGCTTGCGGTCAGAAATATGGATGACCGCCACTGCAGATTTTATGAGCGTCTGGGGCTGATTGGGTCTGCAGTCAGATGGTGTGGCCTCCCGTGAGTGAGGCAGGCGCCAAGGGCTCAGGTGTGTAGAATAGCGGGTCAGGAATAACTCAGGCAGAGTCCAAAAGTCTTTCAACTGCTTTTTACTCACTTCAGTTGTTGTTGTGGTGAGCTGACCCGGGAAGATGCTGAGATAAACCAGGTTGAACCAAGGCTCCTTCGGACCAGTCTGAGGGTAAGTAGTTGGCTCACCTTCCTAGCACTTCTATGTTCGGATAACCCCTGACTTGAAGTACCGTGGGGTCTATCCAGGGAGTCGCAACTGCCTTTTCTCCCCTGTGCTTGGCCCGTTTGCTGGAAGTGTGGACCAGGTGAGACGGCTTCAAGCTCTGTCCCCTTATGGGTCCCTCCCTGCGTTGCTGCTGAGGCACTTGTAGTTCCCTTCACCGGCAGGTTTAGCAGGTAGTTAAAACTGAAATCTGCTCTAGGGACCTGCTCCCCGTAGGTGTCTAGTCACCGGCAACCTTGTACTGACTGTCTCACTGACTACGTGACCGTTCTCCCCCGCCAACTGTCACTACACTGCGCAGGGTCTGACTAGTGTGAGCGCGCGTATCCCTTAGCAACCGCCACTCACCACTACCAGGCTGGCTCGCTCCACTCCTTTCCTGACAGCCCCTCCACTCCACTCCACCACTTGAAAAGATTTGAAAGCTAGTCCTCTCCAGAGACTACCCAAGGGTCCCCTCTAAAGGTGTGGGAGACCTGGTTGCTATGTGTCTGCGCGTAAACGCCTCATTCTGGCCCTTAGGATTACCTGGAAGCATTGTCCCAGCATGGGTGCAGTACTCAGTGGTGCCTGACGGTGTCAGGGGCGGCACACAGGTACCGGTGTTTTTTGCCATAGATAATGGTATAAAAAAAAAAAAAAACACAGGGACCAAGCCACGGCAAAAACACGGGTGCAGTTTTTGCAGAGGGTGCGGATTTTTCTTAAGAAAAGTCAATTTTCTAGTGCGCTCATAGCCTAAGTGGAAAGAGCACCGCCTGGCAGGGCTGTAGAGCCAGAGTCGTGGAGTCGGTGTCCATTTCGGTGGAGTCAGTATAAAATGGACCGACTCTTAAATATACAGTAGTAAATTGGGTAGAGTAGTTCAATGCAGTAGGTGAACTTTTTTTCATACAAATTTGGGAAAGTTATGGAATGTCCTATAAATTATTATTAATTGTAAGGATATAGAGTTTAATATGAAACTATTTTTTAGACTCTCTTTACAATTAAATAATTTATTCTGTACCATAATTTTTATGCATTTTAAAGAAATGTTAGTGTCAATTTGTTATGGATATTATTGTATATTTATGCAGTTAGTTTTAATCTAATATCCACAATTTATTGAATGGTTTTACAGTTTATAAATTATACTAGGTAATGAATGTTTTTACTGGTATTAATGAACTATTGAATTGAGTATACGAAAGGCAGACTAAGCACTGCCTGTTCAGCACCTGATGATGGAGACGAACCGTTCCTGAAACGTGTCGTGCGATTAAAGGGATAAACCTCCAACTTCGGTGTGGCTTTGAATACTGCCCTTCTTGCTTTGAATCCTTGATTGGTTTCAATGCTGAGAACAGTGGTCACCTGGCCATGAATGTTCGATAAGGATTGAGAGAGGTCACCCCCCTCTTGTCGGACTCTAGCATGGAGTATGCATATCGCATACTCGTGGCCACATGACCCCTGATCCTGGCTCTGACAAAAGAAAATCCTCGAAGAGTGAAAGCAGACATGTCATTTTAGACATCAAAACCCCCTTAAAATATCGTCTTCGCATTATTTGGGTATGGCAAAGTATTAAGGGTTTACCAGACCCAAAATATGTAATTTGCATTAAACAGATTCTACTATGTTTAAGATTTATTGAATATATTATTGTCATTATTAAACACCATGTATAGCTTCAATAATATATGTAGAAGCTCTTTTTCTTCCCCTGCAGGTATATTTGTGATACAACCTAATAAAGTCAAAAAAGAAGCTGTCAAATACTACATAACCCCCGATTTATAGCCCCAGGATGCAACATGAGGAAATAAAATAAAAATAAAAAATAACCCCCCCCCCCCCCCCCAGTATGCCTACCTGCAACACCAGCACCATTTCATAATCTCCGTGCTAAGTCCCGTCAGTCACATCCCATGTCCTGTGACCGCTGCAGTCAATCATATCATGCCAATTGGCTACAGTGGGCAACCCCTTTGCCATTAGCCAAAGGGTTTTTGGTACAATTTAGCCAAAGGGTTTTTTGATTTGTTTTTTTTCTTGGGGGGGGGGGGGGGGTGTGTGTGTTTCATTATTTATTTATTTAATTTTTTTAACCTTTAAAGTAAAAAGCATCGATTCGTTGTGGGAAATATACTTTAAATAATTTTACCGACATGTTTATACCATGGAATACATATAAAATAAGAAGATGTACATACAAAAACAAACAAATGTCAATTTTTTTTAAGAATAAAAGAAAATAATGCAAGAAGGCTGTGTACACTTCTGCAATACTACAGATGCCAGCAAAAAAAACAGAGCAAAGCTGACTTGAAAGGTGGGACCAAAGTTCTGTCTTAAAGTGTATGGGGCCTCTAATGTCTTTCCAAAAGATGTCCGGGGGGGCGGAAAGAAAAAAAAAAAGAAAAGGAAAAAAGCTGCTTGATATCAACAGTCTGCTCCTTTTGTTGTTAGAGAAAATGAGTTTCTGCAGACCTGAGCTGAATGTGCATGTATTGTGGTGAGGGTCTGGGCTGGGAGGAAAAGAAGTCAGCAGAATGAGCGTTGTATGTGTGCGGTCAGCTTACAGGAGGTCCATCCTTTCTTCTAAAGGGAGAATTCTGGGGCACCGGTGACCGTACAGCATATTCCTACAGACGCAATTAATACAGGCCCTCTAAGGCCAATCTGGTGATGATGTGGATATGTTGTCTCAATGGTTCACCACACTCATCCATAATCAGGAATACAGCAACATTGTGTGGAGAAGGTAAATCTTCCAATTCTTCATCATTTCAGTTGAAGGACGACCTGCCGACATGAAGAAAATGTGAACACATGGAAAGAAACTATACACTGCAAACAAACATATGGTAAAAAAAATAAAATATCTAAGTTGAATCTAGTTAATTGGTCACTAGCAACTAATAATATAGTAATTTGCCACTGTAAAGGGAAATGTAGAAATTAAAATATTTATATGTGTATATATAGATTTTATAGTATATACGTCGCTATGTATTTGCCTGCATGTCCTTGCTCTCAACTTTTCACCCCACCTGGAAGAAGTCAGTTTGGTTCTCACTGGTCCACCAAACCTTAAAGGGAATCTGTCACCAGGATTTTGCAGTATAAGCCTGAGGACAGCATGCTGCGAGGATTAAAAAAGAAAAAAACATCTGTGTTTCTCTTATGTGCTAGCTATTGTTTATGCATACTAAAGAGATTATTGCTTTGTGATTAACATTGGTGTGACTCCTCTGCAGAGCAGACTGGCATGCCCCCTGCTGTTATTGACACCTCACAGTCAATCCACAATCTCTATAGAGAGCCTGGTGTGGGCAGGACAGCTCCAGGCTCTGCTACACTCAATTCTGAGATAAAGTCAGAACTGCTGCACTCAGTGATCTAAGATGAACATGGTAAGTTTCAGAACCTCTTTGACTACAGCATGCTGCTCTCAGATGAAGTAGCAAAAACCTGGTGACAGATTCACTTTAAGGAATTTCAGTCACAATCCCACACTTGCCTCAGGAAGATTGGTCAGGTAATACTGGTATGCTACATCTAGTAAGGAATTTTTACATACCAGGACCATGGTAAAACTGTCAGGCAGTTGTGATGGAATATACAGGGAGATGTTTGTCATCATTCACAAAACCAGATATTTTATGTATCATAAATGTTAGAATACAATGATGGAATATTACAATTTTAATCATTTAGAAATATGCAATTGCATTCCATCAAAACTAGGTGACGAGACCAATCCGGACAGGACATAGTCCTACACTGAAATGTAGATAAAAAAAAACAAATAGGCAGTAGATTAGGACAAAAACAGAGCTGAAGAAGAGACCCAAGAGAAAAAGGAAGGCAGAAGAGACCCAAGAGAAAAAGGAAGGCAGAAGAGACCCAAGAGAAAAAGGAAGGCAGAAGAGGCCCAAGAGAAAAAGGAAGGCAGAAGAGGCCCAAGAGAAAAAGGAAGGCAGAAGAGGCCCAAGAGAAAAAGGAAGGCAGAAGAGGCCCAAGAGAAAAAGGAAGGCAGAAGAGGCCCAAGAGAAAAAGGAAGGCAGAAGAGGCCCAAGAGAAAAAGGAAGGCAGAAGAGGCCCAAGAGAAAAAGGAAGGCAGAAGAGGCCCAAGAGAAAAAGGAAGGCAGAAGAGGCCCAAGAGAAAAAGGAAGGCAGAAGAGGCCCAAGAGAAAAAGGAAGGCAGAAGAGGCCCAAGAGAAAAAGGAAGGCAGAAGAGGCCCAAGAGAAAAAGGAAGGCAGAAGAGACCCAAGAGAAAAAGGAAGGAAGAAGAGACCCAAGAGAAAGGAAGAGACCCAAGAGAAAGGAAGAGACCCAAGAGAAAGGAAGAGACCCAAGAGAAAGGAAGAGACCCAAGAGAAAGGAAGAGACCCAAGAGAAAGGAAGAGACCCAAGAGAAAGGAAGAGACCCAAGAGAAAGGAAGAGACCCAAGAGAAAGGAAGAGACCCAAGAGAAAGGAAGAGACCCAAGAGAAAGGAAGAGACCCAAGAGAAAGGAAGAGACCTAACAGAAGGGAAGATAATCCCACCTGAACCACAAGCAGAACCAGAGCCACGTATCAAATACTCTTCCTCTACTTATACCCAAACACTTTTTTTATATTCCTAAACCGTGTGTGTTATATCCCTTAGTCCCCTTAGGAGCAGGGACAGTTAGTATTGTCATGTGTGTGTGGGGGGGGTGGGGGGTGGAAAAGGCTCCTTACGTTTAATAATGTGTGTCTGTATAAGTGGGTGGGTGAAGGTACTGATGTTTTCATGTACTGTTATGGTGTATAATTTAGTATATGGATTTCATATTAACTTGTATATGTATTAACGTGAGCTAGTATTATATTGGAATTTAGGCATAGTTTTGTTACCAGATAAACTTGTTACATTTTATTATAACAAAGTGTCGAAACTTTGTGTATGCAGATGACATAGCAGAAAGTGGAAAGTAACAGATTTTAATACAGGGAAACTAATTAACCCTCCCTCAAGGACTCAAATTATATTATAATAAACTCTTGGTGTTATGTTTCCTTTTACAGTCACTTGCACAATATACTGTGGATACAGACAGAGCTCACTGGGCACCACTGATTAGAGAAGAGCCACAGAATGTAAGAGGCCACCTGAGTGCATGAATATGCTGGACTACCTGCAGCACGCCAAGTAATCCTGTAATGATAATCTCCTGCTCATTAAACAGTGATTTTATTAGAACTACACTAAGCAGCCCAGTAAGTGACACATTGCTGGAATCAGGATCTCTGCCCCTACGTTATGCTGCTCTCAGATCAGATTAGATTAGGTGGCAAAATCCTGGTGGCGGAGTCAGTTTATTAAATATTCTACAGTAGCTATTTTCCATAGATCCATAAATCACTACAAAACTATCAGTTACAGAGCAGATTTTTTTATTTACTTATATTCACCATTGTGGCCAATATCGGATGTATGCGATTGAATGGCTGAACAGTAGTTGACGTATGTTGAGGGAAAATGCCCAACATATACCAATAATGAGGTGTGGACATAGTTATTACATGAGCTAAACTAGAACGAAGAATTTGATGTTGCGGGGCCGACAAAGGAAGAAGTGCCCAAGGTGACAGCAGGTAGATGGAAGTTCTCAAGGCACTGAGCCGGCTACCATGGATCTCGAAAGTGGTTGCTGGACCATGGTCCTGCTAATCATTTTGCTCAACTCTACGGTAGTAGGAACACACAAGGTAACAAAGACGTGGGGCCACAATGCTACTGAATCACTACATGACCAAGTATACTGATCCAGTTTTCTAATGATCACTCTAAATCAGTGGTTCCCAAACTCAAGTCCTCACAACCCCCAACAGGTCATGTTTTGAGGATTTCCTTAAAATAGCACAGGTGATTGATAATGATTCCCTCACCTGTTCAATAGTAAGGAAATCCTGAAAACATGACTTGTTGGGAGCCACGAGGACTGGAGTTTGGGCAACCCTGCTCTAAATGAATGGCTGCAATGGTATTTGGTCACGTCGTGACCAACTGTGTTCCTACCCCAAGATATGTCAATACTGGACCAGTTGGCCAAAGCACACAAATTACACTAAGGAAAAAAATCCATAAAATATGAAAATTATAAAAATGTTTGATTTATATTGCCCAAGTTAATGAAAGCCGGAGAACTTCCCATCCATCCTACTTTAAAATTATAATGAAGTTCTGTATGTGGAGAACTCAAAACAGAAAAATGTCTAATACCATGGAAAAGTAATTTCCTAATGGATTAAATATGTAGCCCCTATAAATCATGCAGGCGAGCCGTGCCGGCCCTCACAGGTAAGATTGTGCTGTACTCTGCTGTATAAGATGGGAAGATGCTCCATTTATCACGTCTAATTTCCAGCATTACATTTGTAGAAGGTAGCACTTTCAGGAAATCCAGTCCAAATAAATCACGTAGATGACATCTCAATGCATTCAGCAGAATCTAGAGACAGCAGATATTCTGGAGGAAGGAAGGTGATCTGGGATAATGGGGCAGATAAAAGGCCAGCACGTACCTTGTTAGCCGCCTCTAGAGAGTTGATAAGATTCTGCAACTCTTCTTTATTCATCTCAATGGAGACCGGTGAAATTGCTCCGTTCTCTACAATATCCAGGTCGAGATTCACAAGTGGCATTTGCAATGTAGAAAGCTTATCACTGGACATAGCGAGCTAGAGGGCAAAACCAGAAAAACAAACATTCAGACACAAGCACAGTGCGTGCGACGCATTAAAGTGGAACATGACAGATTGCTCCGGCTCGAAACAAAGCAACCTTGTAATACCCAACTGTTAGCCACGCTCTGGGCAGGTTCACATGTGGCTTTTCTTACTGCAGATTTTACGCACAGTATTTATGTTAAATAAGCAGCGTTTTCACAGCATAAATCAATAAGATTTCCGAAATCTCATGCGTGCACTGGGTGAGTGTCTGCGTCTCTGGAATTTCAGCTCATATTTTAAGACCTGCTGTAGTTTTTTTTTCCAAGACGCAGCATGTCTATTCGTTGAGGGGCTTTTCACCTATTCAAATAAATGGGTGAAAAATACACGTAAAAATGCTGAAAAAAGAAAAAAAAAAAAAAAAAGCAGCATGATAACAAACCCTTACTTACAGAGGGGTTCTCAGGAAACTCAAAACCGATTACCGTATATGCCGGCGTATAAGACGACTGGGCGTATAAGACGACCCCCAACTTCTGCCCTAAAAATATAGAATTTGGGATATACTCACTGTATAAATAACCCTCTTCTTTTCTTCACTGATGCACTGCATAGCAGCCAATCAGATTGCAGCTTGTTAGTTTTCTACTGCAGGTTAGAAAATAGAAGCTGGATCCTTATTGGCTATTACTAAGAAGCGCTCCACGCCTGTATTTAATGTACCGTATATGACTGTGTGCGTAGACGTCCATGCATCCCCGGGCTCGTTATCAGCAGCCGCGTATCTCCGTTCCCTGTGCCCTGTCTCCGTCCGTGCCCCCAGTGACAGCTCGTCGCCCCCTCCCAGCAGCGGCTCTGCCCTGTATCTCCCCCTCGCCTCCAGCAGGAGGAGGGGGAGGGGAGCTCCTCTGTCATCCTGTGAGGAGGGAGAGACTTCTAGTACACAGTGCGAGCCGGAGAGAGACACAGGCGTATATCCGGCTGTATATCCGGCGTATAAGACGACCCCCCACTGTAGCCATTATTTTAAGGGGGTAAAAAGTCGTCTTATACGCCAGTATATACGGTACTCCCAGCATGTTAAAGGGAACCTGTCAGGTGTAATATGCATAGAACCACGAGCAGTTCTAGGTGCATATTGCTAATCCCTGCCTAACTGTCCCTGTATCTAGTAGCATAGATGAAGGGATCTTTAGGAAAACCATTTCTAAAGATCCTTTATGATATGCTAATGAGGCCAGGGACGAGTCGTAAGGGCGTTAATTAATGCGCTCATTCCCCCTCTTAGCATGGTAGTACGCCCACAGGGATGTGCTAACATGCTATTCAATGCAGCATCACCAGCAGTGTCGCGCGTACCTGTGTCTACTGTCACCGCTGATCCAAGGTCCTGGAACTTCTGGTCATGTACAGTAGAGCTCTCTAAAACCGGGACACGTACACCCGGCTTCATACTGCGAATGACTAGAAGAAGTGCTGGGCATTCAGATCAGCAGTCACAGGTACTCCTGTGCTAGTGATGCTGAATTGAATAGCATGTTAGCACACCCCATTGGATATGCTAACATGCTAAGACGAAGAAATGAGCGCAGGAACTAAATGTCCTTGTGATTAGTCCCTGCTCTCATTAGCATATCATAAAGGATCTTTAGAAATACTTTTTCTAAAGATCTCTTTATCTATGCTGCTATACACAGGGACAGTTAGGTCCAATATGCACACAGAACCACGAGCAGTTCTGGGTACATATTGCTAATCCCTGCCTGACAGGTTCCCTTTAACACGATGTCAATGATGTGAGTGAGGGGATCTCAGGAAACTTAAAACCTCTCAGTAAGTAAGGGTTTGTTAGCATGGTACGATTGGACCTGATAGTGATGTTTTAAAGTGAGCCTAAGTGAAGAGTAATCCCATTCTAAAACACCAATAAGCCCCGCAGACCCAGACCTGACTGCTTAAATATATGTCGGGGGGGAAAAATTAATATTAAAAAAATTGTTCAGGAAGGTGACAAAAGTGATGGATTGATGGATCTGACCTCCAGATTTCCTAGATCTCAATTCAATTGAGCATCAGTGCTAGAAAAACTAAAGTCCCATCCATCCACCTCCCAATTATAGGACTTAAATGTGCATAGGTGTAATTAGTCTTTTTTATCTTGTATTATTGCTCATTTGTTTCTTACAGTATATCATAAGATTACACACCTCTTTTCTGTAAATATTTTATTCATATTTTTCATAGGACACCACCGAGGATCTGACACTGATATATATATATATATATATATATATATATATATATATATATATATATATATATATATATATATATATACACATATATACATACATATATATATACACATATACATACATACATACATACATACATACCACACACACTATACACACACTATACACAGACATATATTAGTGTGGGGCCCCCCAAAATGAGGATCCGTGACGTGGATTGTGCGCTTCCATACTGTGGCCATAATACCAACCAATACCTCATATTTATATATTCTTTTGCACAGAAAATTTTATACAGGATGCAGCCAGGCCTCTTTTGTTGGGCCTTGCATACTATAGTCGCTGTCCCTCCATGGTGCACATATATAGTATTGGCGCAGCCCGCTGGCATCTAATAGGATGGGTGTAACTAATAGGCTGCTTACCAGATAATGTGCATGTGTGAACAGTGCCCTATGCAAGCCACAAGTGTGCAATTTTACCATCACGCAATCGCTCCCTTCCATCATTGGAAATGGTAGAGCGATTTGCTCCTCTTGCACCTGTGATGCCTCCATTTATTGGCGGTCTTGCTGCATCCTGGTAGTTCCTTATTTATTTTTTTTTTTGGCCTTGGCAGTTAACATAGACTGCCATCTTTCTTTGAGCAATTACAATGTAAAGTAGTCAGTGTGCAGCTTTATAACAGTGTAAATTTGGTGTCCTTTATGTAACTCAACACACAGCCATTAATATATAAACTGCTGGCAACAAAAGTGAGTACACCAAGTGAAAATGGACAAGTTGTATCCAAATAGCCATTCTCCCTCCCTGGTGTCATGTGACTCATTACTGTTACAAGGTCTCAGGCGTGAATGTGGAGCAGGTATGTTACATTCGGTGTTATCGGTCACACACTCTCTCATACAGGTCACTGAAAGTGCAACATGGCAAAGAATTCTCTGATGATCTGGAGGGGGAGAAAAGGGGGCGGGGGGGACAAAAAAAAAAAAAAAAACAAACATTCTACATAAAGATTGTCTAGGCTATAAGAAGATTGCCAGCACCTGAAACTGAGGACAGCACAGTGGCCAAAACCATATAGCGGTTTAACAAGACAGGTTTACTTAGAAAAGGCCTCACCATGGTCGACCAAAGAGGTGGAGTGCACGTGCTCAGTGTCAGATCCAGAGGTTGTCTTTTCAAAGGAGATTTATAAATACTGACAGCATTGCTGCACAGGTCAAAGGGTTGTGCGGTTGGCCCGTAAGTGCTCAGACCATACGCTGCACACTGCATCAAATGGGTCTGCATGGCTGTCGTCCCAAAAGGAAGCCTCTTCTAAAAAGGTGATGCACAATAAAGCCCACAAACAGTTTGCTGAAGACAGATGGTGTCAAGCGTGTGTGATGGTAACCAGGTGAGGTATACAAAGACAAAAAGTAATGTCACGCTGTACTCTAAGATGTACAATAGCAGTACAGCGCAGTAATGTGGGACTGAGAGGATTCCTGAAACTATCTGAGAAGGTAGTTAGCTGGTAAACCACTAGGGGGCGTAAAAGTGGAGGAAACGTATGAGCAGGGAATTCCCTAGCAGAGGTAACACTAGTCAAGCCCACCAGATGGCAGTAGAATCGTCAGAAAGCCGTGTCACAACATGAGGTCTTGTAAGTACACAAGGGTAAAGTCTAAACGTAGTCAGAGGGAAGCAAATAGTCAGTAGCCGGGAAATCAGAGCCTAGAAGCGAGGGGGAGTGGGAAGACAAGACAGAATTAAGGTAAACAGATAAGGAACGAACAGGGAGACAGCGGGAGAGACACTGATGGAAACAGACAACAGAGGAGGTTAACAGGTCAGGTGAACACGGAGGTCAGGAGGGGGCAGGGCAGACAACAGGTCACTCAAGAGCAGAACACAGCAGAGCCAGAAGTATCACTGGCGAAGTCCAAGAGAAACAGTGCCCTAATAAAGCAGCCTGACCTCCAGAACGAGGCAGAAAGGATTAACCCCTAACGTGACCTGCATCAGAAGTGAAACTAAAAAGGCTCAGCTCCAGCTGAGCCAGGAGTCAATCATGACAAGTGTCTTGCCTACAGTCAAGCATAGCGGTGGGAGTGTCATGGTTTGGGGCTGCCGGCTGTGAAGGGCTACAGTTCATTGAGGGACCCATGAATGCCAAAATGTGCTGTCTCATACTGAAGCAGAGCATGATCCCCCTTCCCTTAGGAAACTAGGCCGCAAAATAATAACGATCCCAAATACACCTCCATGATGACCACTGCCTTGCTAAAAGAAATTAAAGGGTAAAAGTGCTGGACTGGCTAAACAGGTCTCCAGATCTAAAACCTATTGAGCATCTGTGCGGCATCATCAAAAATGGAAAGTGGAGGAGCGCAATGCCTAACATCCACCACCTCTGTGATGTCATGGAGGATGGAAGAGGAGTCCAGTGGCTCCTGTGAAGCTCTAGTGAAGTCCATGCCCAAATGAGATAAGGCAATGCTGAAAAATAATGGTGGCCACACA
This sequence comes from Anomaloglossus baeobatrachus, assembly GCF_048569485.1. Classification (NCBI taxonomy): domain Eukaryota; kingdom Metazoa; phylum Chordata; class Amphibia; order Anura; family Aromobatidae; genus Anomaloglossus; species Anomaloglossus baeobatrachus. The sequence goes on from NC_134353.1 coordinate 124,365,202, forward strand.
AAACTGACACTTTGGGCACAATTTGTCCATTTTCACTTAGGGGTGTACTCACCTTTGTTGCCAGCGGTTTAGACATTGTCTGCGTGTTTAGTTATTTAGAGGACATACATTTACGCTCTTACGGCTCGTGCTGGCAGTACAGCAGAGCCGAGTCTCATGCTTGTGTCCTTGCAACTGAGGTCCGTTCGTGCGAGCAGACCTCAGCTGCGGGGGGCGGGCCGGCACTCAGGAGGGGAGGGAGGGATTTCTCTCCCTCTCGCCTGTGTAGCCGGCTATAGACATTCTCGCATTGCACTAGCAGTACACCGGTGTACCGCGAGTGCAGTGCGATTTTTCTCTCGCCCCATTCACTTGAATGGGTGCGAGAGAAAGAGTCTCGGATTACAATCGCAGCATGCTGCGATTGTTTTCTCGGTCCGATTAGGGCTGAGAAAATAATCGCTCATGTGTGCTGTCACACAGGCTAGAATTGGTCCGAGGGGAATGCGATGTTTTATCGCACTCCACTCGCACCGATTTTCTCGCCGTGTGGCTTAGGCCTTATACAAAAGCTGGACACTAACAACTGTACATTGTATCAAAGTGTCATATCTTCAGTGTTGTCCCATGAAAAGAAAATATTTACAAACATGTGAGGGGAGTACTCACGTTTTGTGACACTATAAATGCAAAGTTGAGTGCTGCAAAAATTCTTAGAAATTAGTCAGAGCTCGTGGTAGAGGGTTCATTGGTTTTGCAACTCTTCTTTGAAGAACCATGCAGACATTCATGCCAATCACTCTGAGCACGGACTGGCTGCTGCTCTCCCGAACAGAGCATGATAGCATCATGTATTTCTATGAAGCAGTGGCGCTCGGGAGAGCAGCACCTAGTCTGTGCATTGTGGTCCAAGACAACAGCATGAGAGGTAAAGTGAAGAGCTGGGAGGGAGAGGCACTGGAACACAACTCTGTAAGGACGGTTTCAGACGTCCGTGTTTAATCAGGTACCAGTCACACACGTGGTTATGGTCATACATGTGTCACACGTGTGACATCAGTGTTTGCATACGTGTGACAGGTACCGGAGAAAATACAGATGTGTGAAATAAAAAGATTTTTCATATTTACCTGCTGCCTCCCGCTCATTATATTCATCGAATATTCAACACACTCAGGACTTGGAAGCCGGAGCAGCGCGAGCACAGCGCTGGGTACAGAACAGCCGAGGACATCACCGCAGGGACAGGTGAGTATTCTGCAAACACAGTGACATCCAGGAGGTCATCGGAGTTACCAATGAACTCTGATGACACCTGCGATACAGCTTCACGGGTTCATCAGAGTTCATTGGAAACTGTGATGAGTCCCCGATGCTGTCCCCCGCAATGTTGCGGCTTCCAGGTCCTCACCACACACACACACACACACACACACACACACACACACACACACACACACACACACACACTGCTGTATACTCACCCAGCGATGCGGTCCCCGGCACTGAAGTCCCCAGCGCTGTCCCCGCTTCCGTCTCCACAGGGCACTGAATAGTCAGGGAGTATAATGAGCGGGGGTCAGGAGCGGGAGGCAGCAGAGCCGGAGACAGCACCGCTGGAGAGAGGTAAATCTAGAAAATATTTTTATTTAAAAGACCTGTGTTTTCTCTGGTATGTGTCACACTGGTGTCACACGGATCACATCAGTGTGCGATCCATGTGACACCCGTGCTACCGGCGAAGAAACAGGCATGACTGCGTGTGTGCGTGAGAGGCTGGGGAATGGGGGGGTAAAGGGGAGAAACAGGTGGATTAGTCGGAAAGCAAAATTTAGGATAGATTGGTAGTGAAATAAGTGTTACAAGGGAGGCCACAGAGAAGTAGGTTGCAGTAGTCCAAGCGGGAGATTATATACCATAGAATGTAGCAATTTTCAAAAAAGACCAGAAATCACACTGTAGGTTAATTAAATTATGCCATGATCATTATACAACTGCTGTATAGACATCAGGGCTACAATCGTCGCTACACATATGGACCAATATTAGAATCATCTGCTACTGACATTTCTCTTTGTGCAGAATGAAATGTGTATATTTCACTTCTGTAATTCAGTTGAAATGTGGCAAAATCCATATAATTACTGTAGGAGAGGATGATGTAAGGCTCTATTCAGTCCAGGGCTACGTGTCACTGACAATCAATGAATAAATGTATGAAATCAGCAAGACTCTTAAACACCGCTCCCTAATGAGAGGAATGTTCTCCGTTTCTCACATTCTCAGTTTTACATTCAGACCACCACTACAATTCAATCAAGGAGATGAATCGATATCAAGCGGCAGATGGGCTCAGAACAACATGATGCTGGCTGTTATTTCTGTGTGAGCTATTCCAGGTCAGAAATTCACTTTAAATTCATCATCCTTCAAGGCTCCATTTGTTCAAAAACCAATTCTCAGAAAAATAAAATGGGGATAAAGAACCTCTACTTGGCCAAACGTGAAAAATGCAAGTAGCGCAAGCCTAAAAACCCAGAGAGGCAACTATTACATTTGCAATTCACTCTTCGAAATGTGCAACAAATAAAAGATGATGAAGAGACGGTATATTCTACTGGGACCCGAAGCCTCGTTACCAGGAGGTCAGAAGACCAAAGAGAACCACTGCAACCAGCCGTGCACAATGAGGGAAGGTGGTCTGCAAATTAAAACACTCCACGCTTCGGGTTCATAGTACGGCTCATGTACAAACCAATAACCATCGCAAAACGCTCAAAACCGGAGGATAGTTTTGATACTAAAAATTGTCAATTGGAAGTTTCCTTTATTGTTCACTTGTTTTTTTAAAATTGCAAGTGTCTGGGCGCTAATGAAAATACAGCATTGTGAGATTGAATGTTAGCTTGGAGAAAATAGGGTCACTGGGGTCAGAAGGGGCATGGGGGCCATCCAGCTCCATTTCCATTTCTTCCTTTCAGACGGGGAGGACTCAGCTCCTAGTAGCCGATGCCAGTGGTGAAATTATAGAGCTTATTACAGAAGAAAACTGATTGATTTACTCTGGGCTTTTACAATTATTTTGGGGAGAATTTGTGTCTTTTGCTTTTACTATACAGTTTACCATTGATGTCCATTTGCATTTTTTTTTTTTTCTTTTTTTTTTCAATTAATGCTTTATCCATCTAGTCCAGTGATTTCCTTAACCCCCTTCACGAACGGCCGATTTTGCGCTTTCCTGTTTTTTTCTCCATTCTTCCGAAAGACGTAACTTTATTTTTTCGGCAATCTTGCCATATGGGGGCTTGTTTTTTGCGGAACGAGCTGTACTTTTTAAATTAAACCATGATTTTTACCATATAGCTTTTACTGGAAAACGGCAAAAATATTCCAAATGCGGAAAAATTGCGATTGCACTATTGTTTTTGGGATATTTTATTCAGTCTTCACTATATGATATAAAACCGAGTGTTGTTCTGATGCCTGAGGTCGGTGCGAATTTGGAGACACCAAACATGTATAGGTTTACTGTTATCTAAAAAATCTGAAGTTTGTCCAAAAAAAGTGGCATATGTTTTGCGCCATTTTCCGCAACCCATAGCGTTCTTATTTTTTTGGGATCTATGGCTCAGTGATGGCTTATTTTTTTGCATCTCGGGCTGATTTTTAACGGTACCATTAGTACGCAGATGCTACGTTTTGATCGCCTGTTATTTCATTTTGCACAAAATATGCGGCGATCAGAAAACATAATTTTGGTGTTTGGAATTTTTTTGCCGGTACGCCGTTTACCGATCAGATTAATTTTATATATCGATAGATCAGGCATTTTTGAAGGCAGCGATACAAAATGTGTATATTTTTTAACTCTTTAATTTTCAATGGGGAGAAAGGGGGGAGATTTGAACTTTTAGTTTTTTCTTTTTTAAATTTTTCAAAACTTTTTTTTTTTATTATTATTTTACTAGTCCCCCTAGGGAACTATAAGGATCAGTAGTCTGATTGCTCTTCCATTTCTGCTGATCACAGCTCCACAGCTGTGAACATTGATATGCTTATCTCCTATCTCACACAGCTCTCGGCCGTGTGAGACAGTAAGTGAGTCATGTGAGCTACAGGAGTCATCACATAACCCTGTGCTACCATGACCATAATCGGATCCACGTCATCACGTCACATGACTTCCGGTATCTGCCTATGAGTACCGATCTACCACTATCGCCGTTAATATGGGGCTGTCACATCTTGACAGCGCCATTTAAGAGGTTAACAGGTACAGGTGGATAGCGATTCAACTCGTACCTTCTAGGCACACATGCAGCAACACGTCGGGATTAACACTGACTGCCAGGACGTAACTTTACTGCCCGTGGTCGTTAATGGGGTTAAAGCACCACTACAAGAGCTAGAGTGGCGCTTTAAATGCAAGCCCCCTACCCCCAGTGTTATACTTACCTTCAAACGTCTTTACCTTTTACATACAGAGCACCGCTCCCGCAGCGCCATCTTGTGACAGTAACTTCTGATTAGCTGGAAGTCAAAAGTTATGTCACAAGCTCCGAATGCATTTCTGCGAAAGGCAGAACGAGGCTCACAGAGATGCATAAATCTGACCTCCGTCCGCTCGAGGAAACACTAGAGCACTCCGACAGGCCACAAATCAGAGACCGACCGGAGCAGCCATGATAGAAGATGAAGCTGCTGGAAGGTGAGCATATGACAGGGGTCAGGGGACCTAAATTTAAAAAGCACCACTCCAGCGGCGCAACACAAAAACCACCAAAAAAAAAAAAAAAAAAAAACAAAAACAAGCTGGAATGGTGCTATAGCACATACACAATATTTGACACACTTATGTCAAGGTCAGGAAGAGGTTCCTGCAAAATACAGTAAATGATATTGCAATCACACGGACACGTGTCTTAACGATCAAAGCTTGGAATAAGTTATGGTCGCATTCCGGCTGTCACAGCTAGGGATGGTCCCTGCACCGCCTCTGGTCATTTAACCTCCTAAATGTTGCGATCTATAGTGACTGTAGCACTTAGGACGCTGGGAGAGGGAGTGCGCTCTCTCTTCCACCTAATTAGGACTCCTGTGAAATGATCACAGGACCCCAATCGTTGCTATGGCAATCCGAAGTAGTAACTAACCTCCAGGTCAGCCATCTACTGGAAGCCTGTTAAACCACGCCAGGAGAATGGTGTAAGAGGCTTCTGTCAGTGCAGCACTGGCAGGTACCGTATTTTTCGGACCATAAGATGCACTTTTTTCCCCCCAAATGTTGGGGAAAATTGGGGGGTGCGTCTTATGGTCTGACTATAGGGCTGCGGGGAATGAGCGGGTCATCAGGGGCATGAGCAGGTTGTAGCAGCACCTGCCGTGACCACGTGGGCCCGCTCATTACATATGCACGCCCCCATCATCTCTCAGCGCTGAAGCCGGCGCTGACAGGTGGGCAGGATTATGGGCAGGGGGGTGCGCACATATTAAACAGCCGCCTGTGATCACCCCTGGCAACTACAGCCTGGAGTGATCATGTGCGGTTGTATTTACTGCCCCCCGTGCATCATCAGTGTGGAGTGCAGTGATCAGTATACTGTACTCACCGTTCCCCTGCAGCGTCGCGATGTACTCCCGTCTGCCGGTCAGCTGATCTGTGTAGAGAGCGGTGAGCACCGCGATGACGTCATCACTGTGCGCGCCGCTAGTCACGCAGGTCAGCTGACCGGCAGACGGGAGGACATCGCGATGCTGCAGGGAGGTGACCGTGACGGCTCCACACTCCAGCGGCGCTGCTGCCGTCACAGACAGGGGGAGAAGAAATGCTGCATGGAGCGAGGAAAGGAGAGTATAAACGTTTTGGGGTTTTTTTTGTGTGTGATACAGAATACATGCCATATACCAGGATGGGGTTATTTATCAGGATGGGAGTATATAGCAGGATGGATGGGGTATATAACAGGATGGATGGATGGATGGCGGTATATAGCAGGATGGCAGTATATAGCAGGATGGCAGTTGTAACGTTGCGCCCTGCAACGTGGGGGTTCCACTCGCTTGCAGCGGTGTGAGGTAGCTTCAGCAACACACGTACACAGTCTCTTCATAGAAATTCCGGCAGTTTATTTAAAAACACTCAGCAGAAACTGCCCTCAAACATAAATAATAAGTCCATAATGGAAGTTTTAGCAACTTCCCCACTCTCTGGCTCCTGCCAGCGTACAACTCTAGCCAAGGTTCCTTCCAGCACCCAGGGGCCTCTGCAGACCCCTGTCTGTCTCTCCTCCTGGAGAGATTCGGCCCTACAGCCCTGGCCTGGCTTGGCTGCACTCACCTCAGACTCCATATCAGAGCCTTGTGTTCAGCCTCCACACAGGCTGATACACCCAGAGCTCCCGGCTCTGCTCTCACTTGTTTCCAGTCCACACACTGGACGTCTGGAGCTAGTCTCTATCTAGACTGCCCTAGACACACTCCACCTAGGTTCAGAGACAGGATTGATTTAACCCCTGGAGCCACACCCACAGGTGGTAAGGAGTGTGTAATCAGCATCACACACCCTTCCATGGCTCTGCATGTAATGCAATCCTGTGGAACCACAGGTCCCAGCCAACTTCACATTGCAGAGCACCCATGCTTCTGCAAAACATACTGGCCCTTTGTAATACAGCCGGTTGATACGTCACACAGTATATAGCCGGATGGCAGTATATAGCCGGATGGCAGTATATAGCCAGATGGCAGTATATAGCCAGATGGCAGTATATAGCCAGATGGCAGTATATAGCCAGATGGCAGTATATAGCCAGATGGCAGTATATAGCCAGATGGCAGTATATAGCCAGATGGCAGTATATAGCCAGATGGCAGTATATAGCCAGATGGCAGTATATAGCCAGATGGCAGTATATAGCCAGATGGCAGTATATAGCCAGATGGCAGTATATAGCCAGATGGCAGTATATAGCCAGATGGCAGTATATAGCCAGATGGCAGTATATAGCCAGATGGCAGTATATAGCCAGATGGCAGTATATAGCCAGATGGCAGTATATAGCCAGATGGCAGTATATAGCCAGATGGCAGTATATAGCCAGATGGCAGTATATAGCCAGATGGCAGTATATAGCCAGATGGCAGTATATAGCCAGATGGCAGTATATAGCCAGATGGCAGTATATAGCCAGATGGCAGTATATAGCCAGATGGCAGTATATAGCCAGATGGCAGTATATAGCCAGATGGCAGTATATAGCCAGATGGCAGTATATAGCCAGATGGCAGTATATAGCCAGATGGCAGTATATAGCAGGATAAGGGCATATACCAGGATGGGGTACATATACAAGGCAGGAGGATCATTACCAGGATAGGGTACCTTAGCAGAGAATTAGGGGACATTACCCCATAACAGTGTCAGCAGCAGATCCTCGCCCCATAACAGTGTGTCATGACCACATTTTTTGCTTAAAATTTTATTCTCCTATTTTCCTCCTCTAAAACCAGGGTGCGTCTTATAGTCCGAAAAATACGGTGTATCGTATTGCCTTGCTTGTGTATGGCAATACATGCCAGCGATCAGAGTAATGAACGTTAAAAAGGTTCCACATAATGACTAATTGCAAAAATGTACGCATACTTATGGGAAAGAAAAAAAAAAAAAAAAACATTTGGTATCGCCGCATCCGAAACAACCCAATCTATAAAGCAGTTACACTAATAAGCCTTTACACTGTAAAGAAAGAAAAAAAAATATATATATTATCTCTGGTATCGATTTAGTCCATGTTTGATGTTATAGTGAGGAGAGATTGCTTAATTTAAAAGGAGGAGCGAAAGAAGCCCAAGCTGGGCACAATGTACCTCTCAGTTCCGGCATCAATGATAGTAAGTTGCCATCACGTACCTCGGTGCCGAGAGGTGAGCATGGCATGGGGAACTGTGAATATTAATTTCCCATTAATGGGGGAAGTTAAATCTCCCTTGCTCCTGCAGTGGCGACCCTGCTTCTTCTTGCTGTGACCCCGCTCCACCACATTGAGCCTTGTCCATTTGGCCTATAAGACGCAGGCCCATTTTCCTCCCAAATTTCGAAAACCACTTCATATATCAAAACGAAAGGCGATATGAATGCTAGATCAAACAGTAAATGAAGGGTTAAAATCCTTTCTGCCGATGGAGAGGTGAAGAGGATAAACCAGGCGAGTACATTCCAAGTAGTTTATTGCGTCTAGAAGCTTATACTGTACTTAGAAGTGTGTACATTTTAACTACTTGAAATATACTTACCAGGCTTTTCCTCTTCACATTTTTTGCGGCTTGTCCATCAGCAGCGCAGATTTTAACCCTTCATCTCCTGTTTTCTAGCTCTGCAATCCAAGGGGCAGCAGCAGTCGCATCTTTGAGCGAATTCCTCTGGTTGTGGAAACACAAGCCCCACCAGGTGAGCACTCAGCATTACCGATTTTATCCTAGATAAGACCCCATGGCGCTTGTCTTTCCATTAGCGTACGCTCACACGAGCATATGATTCGGACAAGTGCAATGCGAGAAAATCTCTCACTGCTCTCGGACCATCGTTATTCAATGAGGGAGGGCAGATGGTCAGCTTCTTTCTCATCCAGATTCTGGATGAGAGAAAAGTCGCCACATTCAGGGATTGTCAGTGACAGCCATGTCACTTACACCCATAAAAGTCTATGGGTGCTAGTGAAACATCGGATTGCACTCGGATGATATCTGAGTGCAGTGTGATAATCGCATCAGCTGACAATGAAGGAGATGGAAATAATAATCCCTCCCTCTCCTCCGCAGCTGTGCTCCGATCTCAGTTACATGATACTCTGCGCACGCTGGCAGCATAGCGGGAGCTGAAGGTCATTAGCATATCACATCCCATGTACTCGCATCGGATGCCATACCATCGTGTGAATCCAGCCTTAGTGTCATACACACACAGACACATACAGTCAGTCACGGGGCCTGCTTTTAGCCACCACTCTTGGTGCTGTGACTAATTGCTTCAGGAACTCCTGCACATCTAAAAGCCGGTTGCGCCCGGGAGAAATAAAGTTCATTTTCTACACTTTCACAAGATTTAACAGTATTGTGGCGCCCCTGACGCTTCAGTCGCCACAGGGTACGACACCTAATTTTAGGTGCTGTGCTCACCCCGGATTCCTGGGTGATCAGTGCCGGTATCACACACCACCACATCCCATTATTAGCTCACACATTAGATCAGGACTGGGGCAGGTCCCATTACTGCATTGTGGCCAGTAACCTGGTTATGGTACTTAATCCCCGTGCACTGTATCTAGAACCATCTAGTGGGTAGAGCTTGGTGGGCGGAGCTAAGTTGGTGCGTGACAGTTGACAGTCAATCAAGAGTTGACGCAGAGTGAGGAAGGGACTTCGGTCTAGGGAGGAGCTCACTTAGTGATTTTGGTGGAAAAAGGAGTACGGTTGCTGGGGGAAGTTTGGTGTCAGTACTCCTAGGGGCGAGCACAGTCGGGGTATAGAGCCCTAGATTAGGGGACGCTTTAGGCTTGCCTAATAAATCTACCGGAAGAGAAGATTTTTAGTTTCTCAGCCTACCAAAGTGTCCGGGGCACAGTAGCATACCTAGAAACTGTGAATTGGGACAGAGGTCCAACCCATTGAGAGGTTGGCGCTGCCTGCGAACGGACCGGGACTTTGTACACAAAAGACCAAGAGGGGACCCAAAGTAGCTTCAACCACAGGGACCCGAAAACAACAAAGTGCTTTGAGAAAGGGCCCACCAGTCACAATACCAGCACCGGGATCCGAGGAGTTCGGGATTGCCTGGAGCCCATCTTGGTAGAGATCGGCACCCTGTGGGCAATCAGACAAAATGTGAGTAAAGACATCTTGAACCGCAGCCCTTGCGTCGCCTACTTCTTCCCTGTCAGTCCTGAAGAATTACCACTAGAAGTACTACAACTGCTAGACAACCCGCTCCTGCTGTTGAAGTTTACTTGCTCCCTACCATTGACTCTCTTAACAGTTGCCCCGGGGTTACCCGCTCCACCTGTGGGGAGAAGAAATACCTCAGCTGCCATAACACCATCCCCAGAGGTCCCGTCCAGCAGCCGCGGCTCCAAAGCCGCAATCTACAAGTGGCATCACGAATTTTATCCAAATGTAAATAGACATTATCCCCTTTTTTTTATTAAAAGGACTCCACCAGGGTCACAGAGCCGATCACCGCCACCGCTGACATCCCCAGACTAGTCCGGCCCGGTTCAGAGTACCCCGGACCCTGGGGCGGGCGTGTCATATTAACCGGCAGATTAACCTTTTATGAGCAGGTTAATAGGGTTATCGAAACGGACAGGTTCCCTTTAAACAACAGAGACCATTTATTCTGTGGGTTGACAAGAGATAGAAATGATAAACCAGTGCAAGTTCTCACAATCCTCAATAGATTCTGATGTTAAATAAAATAAAAGGCTTGAGAAGCAGCACACTGATGTATCTGACTGTGCTAGCCACTGAAAGCCACTAAAAATAAAGCCATGCTTCCCACTCTAAATAGGTCCTTATCAGGCATTGCTTTCCAAGAATCGTGAGGTGCCGCGGATCATCTCTGTATGATTCAATGCGCTGTACATGCTGTTTTCAATTTAACTTAATGACTATCCTTTTTGTAGGAACACATTTGCTATAATTGCATTTCACAGGTGTAAAGGCCTCGAAGCCTACACAAGACCCCGGCCATCTGTGTAATTACAAGGGGCTATTACCGAGAGGCGGGTGGAAGCAAGCCATATGCCTGTACGTCTGTACGTCAGCGAGACACGCTCACAATTACATCTGCACACAACTTTTGCTAATACTTATATTACGCTTAAAAGGGCTGTCGCAATGCAAACTCCACACTCTTAACTCCTTAAAGGGGTTGTCCACTACTTAAACATCTTCTCAACCCCAATGTTTCCCTCATGTTAAGTAAAAAAAAAAAAAAAAAAGTTGACACTTATACTTGCTTTGGTGCTGACCCTTGCTCTCCCAAAAAATGGTATGATATGATTGTCACACAAAACCTGAGGTCAGTCAGCTCTGGCTTCACTATTCCCTTGTTCAGACAAATCAGACGTCCAGAGGAAATGAGAGCAGCCGCCCAATATTCTCCGAAGGAATGTGAAGCCAAGTGCCATGCCTGGACCGAGAGGACACCTGGCGAGTGGAGCAACACAATGGGGAAAACTGGGGAAGAAATACAACGGAAGACCTTGGTGCTAGGTGAGGGGTGGGGAGTCACCTCCTAAAACTCACCTGAGGGTGATCCCTGCACTGCCCAGTGTCCCTAGACGGGTCCTTCAACTCGTGCGCCGATCACGTGCCTAGGCCATTGCTGGTCCTAAAAGACACCCTGTCTTGTAAAGGCCAGCGAGACGAGAAAGGGCAAGATAAACATGTGGGGAAAGGCAACAAAAACACACCCCGGTTTCTCCAGCAGGAATTGCTCAGCTGCAACAAAAGTGACACCTCAGCTTCTCCAGAGCCAGCCCCCCCAATCACATCAGTCCAGCTCTGTTTAATTAAACTGATAGGACTTAATTTGGAAAGGCACACACCTGTCTATATAAGACCTCACAGCTCACAGTGCATGTCACACCATATGAGAATCATGAGGTCAAAAGGAAGTGCCCAAGGAGCTCACAGACAGAACTGTTGCAAGGCACAGATCTGGCCAAGGTTACAAAAGAATTTATGCAGTACTCAAGGTTCCTAAGAACACAGTGGCCTAGTCAATACTCCTTAAAATGGAAGAAGTGTGAGACCACCAGAACTCTTTCTAGACCTGGCCTTCCAGCCAAACTGAACAATTGTGGGAGAAGAGCCTTGGTGAGAGAGGTAAAGAAGAACCCCAAGATCACTGTGGCTGAGCTCCAGAGATGCAGTAGGGAGAGGGGAGAAAGCTCCACTGCAGCCCTCCACCAGTCGGGTCTTTATGGCACGGAAGCCTCTCCTCAGTGCAAGACATATCAAAGCCCACATAGAGTTGGCAAAAAAAAAAACACAACACAAAGATTCTCTGGTCCGATGAGACGAAGATAGAACTTTTGGTGATAATTCTAAGCAGTATGTGTGGAGAAAACCAGGCACTGCTCATCACCTGCCCAATACAATCCCAACAGTGGAACATGGTGGTGGCAGCATCATGCTATGGGGGTGTTTTTCAGCTGCAGGGACAGGACGACTGGTTGTAATTGAAGGAAAGATGGATGCGGCCAAGTACAGCGATATCCTGGAAAAAACCTTTTCCAGAGAGCTCTGGACCTCAGCCTTGGCCGAAGGTTCACCTTCCAACAAGACAATGACCCTAAGCACACAGCTAAAATAACAAAGGAGTGGCTTCAGAACAACTCTGTGACCATTCTTGACTGGCCCAGCCAGAGCCCTGACCTAAACCCAATTGAGCATCTCTGGAGCGACCTGAAAATGGCTGTCCACCAACGTTCACCATCCAACCTGATGGCACTGGAGAGGATCTGCAAGGAAGAATGGCAGAGGATCCCCAAATCCAGGGGTGAAAACTTGTTGCATCATTCCCAAGAAGACTCATGGCTGTACTAGCTCAAAAGGGGGCTTCTACTCAATACTGAGCAAAGGGTCTGAATACTTAGGACCATGGGATATTTCAGTTTTTCTCGTTTAATAAATGTGCAAAAATTTCTATATTTGTTTTTTTTTTCTCTCAAGATTGGGTGCAGAGTGTACATTAATGACAAAGGAAAAAAAAAGGAATTATTTGAATTTACTAAATGGCTGCAATGAAACAAAGTGAAAAATTTAAAGGGGTCTGAATACTTTCTGTAACCACTATGTATATTTTATAATTATACATGAAAAAATAAAGTTGTTTAATTAGTCACTGGAAAGGAAAAAAAAAAAAAAAAAAAAAAGATTCGGAGCTGTAATTAATTATTGTTTTTACTGTGTTCATTGTGCAGTTAGCTGGCAACATTATTCTCAGGCGCAGTACAATTATGATGATACCACAATAAAGGTTAAAAAAAGAAAAAAAATAAATAAATAAATTATTACTTTGCGACAACATTTCCTGAGACCCATAACTTAATTTTTGACTCAACTGAGCTGTTTAAGAGCTTGGTGTTTTTTTTATTGAATCTCTTGGGGGACATCTCAGTGACAAAAAACAAAACAAAAACTAAGTGTTTTTCAATCATTTTGACAAACTTCATAAATAAAATATTAATTTATTAAGTATTAGTTCAGGCAATTATGCACCTGGCAATATCAAATATATATGTTTTGTTTATTTGTTTTTTTGCATTTAGCTATATTTGTGAAATTTAGGGGAGACTTTAAATGTTTACCTTTTTTGGGCAGGAGTGGTGGCGTTAACATTTTTTATTTTGTTTTCCCATTTTTAAATTAGTTTACTAAGGGGTCTTAAATCTGCAATTGTTCCATCATCTATGTAAGGCCTCCGTCACATGTCAGTGATTCTGGTACGTATGTTTCAGTTTTTGCAAGTACCAGAATCATGGACGTACACCGACCCATTAAAATCAATGGGTCTGCGCACACATCAGGGATATCTTACTGACTTGTTTCTGTGCTGCGTACACGCGTCTGTACCGCACGGAGACATGTCAGTTTTTCTCCGGCATCACTGATTTCCTACGGACTACATAGTGGTGTGATCTGTGTAACACTTACCAGAAAAACACGTACATTTAAAATAAAAAGCTTTTTAAACTCACCCGTCTCCAGCAACGCTGTCTTCAGCCGCTGCTGTCTCCTGCTTAGAGGCCGGCTCATTATGCTCATGCATACGCAATGCACAGCTGACCCGGAAGAAGCAGCAGCAGCAGCAATGAGACAGCAGTGGCCGGACACAGCATCGTGGGAGATTTCAGGACCACGGACAGCAGCAGTGTGGACAGGTGAGTATAAGTGCCTGATCTCCATGTATAATCACAGATAGGACACGTAGAACACACGTATGCCAAAATCACGGCACATGGAGGGACATACTGTGCACACCTTTATCACGTCAGTGAAAAACGTGTGTTTTTCATTGACGTGTGAAGGGAGTCCAATACAGCAGTATAGTGACTACCATCTAATATATAAAGCTGAGTGTATGTATGTATGTATGTATGTATGTATGTATGTATGTATGTATGTATGTATGTATGTAGGAATCCGCACTGTCGCATTTACAATCAGGAAATTTTGCACAGACGCTCCGTGTGACTCAGGGAACGTCGTAGACTATGTTTTGACGGGAAAATTTAACCCTGGGCTTTACAGTTACTCTCTAAAATCCTGCCTCAATTAAACTGAATGGAGCTGAGAGCTGCAAGTGAATAGCAATTGTCAGTGGTTGCTATAGGAACAAAATAAACTGTTAGTATAAGAAGCTTATGTGTGAGGTAATATGATGTCGGTGGTGAGACGGATAGAGAGAGACAGAAAAAGACAGACAGACAGCCCTGGAAAAGAGACAGCCCTGGAACAGAGAGACAAAGACCGATGCGGAAAGAGAGAGAAAGACAGACACACACACACAGATGGAGACAGACTGATACAAATACAGAGAGATACAGTTAGGTCCAGAAATATTTGGACAGTGACACAATTTTCGCGAGTTGGGCTCTGCATGCCACCACATTGGATTTGAAATGAAACCTCTACAACAGAATTCAAGTGCAGATTGTAACATTTAATTTGAAGGTTTGAACAAAAATATCTGATAGAAATTGTAGGAATTGTACACATTTCTTTACAAACACTCCACATTTTAGGAGGTCAAAAGTAATTGGACAAATAAACCAAACCCAAACAAAATATTTTTATTTTCAATATTTTGTTGCGAATCCTTTGGAGGCAATCACTGCCTTAAGTCTGGAACCCATGGACATCACCAAACGCTGGGTTTCCTCCTTCTTAATGCTTTGCCAGGCCTTTACAGCCGCAGCCTTCAGGTCTTGCTTGTTTGTGGGTCTTTCCGTCTTAAGTCTGGATTTGAGCAAGTGAAATGCATGCTCAATTGGGTTAAGATCTGGTGATTGACTTGGCCATTGCAGAATGTTCCACTTTTTAGCACTCATGAGCTCCTGGGTAGCTTTGGCTGTATGCTTGGGGTCATTGTCCATCTGTACTATGAAGCGCCGTCCGATCAACTTTGCGGCATTTGGCTGAATCTGGGCTGAAAGTAGATCCCGGTACACTTCAGAATTCATCCAGCTACTCTTGTCTGCTGTTATGTCATCAATAAACACAAGTGACCCAGTGCCATTGAAAGCCATGCATGCCCATGCCATCACGTTGCCTCCACCATGTTTTACAGAGGATGTGGTGTGCCTTGGATCATGTGCGTTCCCCTTTCTTCTCCAAACTTTTTTCTTCCCATCATTCTGGTACAGGTTGATCTTGGTCTCATCTGTCCATAGAATACTTTTCCAGAACTGAGCTGGCTTCATGAGGTGTTTTTCAGCAAATTTAACTCTGGCCTGTCTATTTTTGGAATTGATGAATGGTTTGCATCTAGATGTGAACCCTTTGTATTTACTTTCATGGAGTCTTCTCTTTACTGTTGACTTAGAGACAGATACACCTACTTCACTGAGAGTGTTCTGGACTTCAGTTGATGTTGTGAACGGGTTCTTCTTCACCAAAGAAAGTATGCGGCGATCATCCACCACTGTTGTCATCCGTGGACGCCCAGGCCTTTTTGAGTTCCCAAGCTCACCAGTCAATTCCTTTTTTCTCAGAATGTACCCGACTGTTGATTTTGCTACTTCAAGCATGTCTGCTATCTCTCTGATGGATTTTTTCTTTTTTTTTTTTTCAGCCTCAGGATGTTCTGCTTCACCTCAATTGAGTTCCTTAGACCGCATGTTGTCTGGTCACAGCAACAGCTTCCAAATGCAAAACCACACACCTGTAATCAACCCCAGACCTTTTAACTACTTCATTGATTACAGGTTAACGAGGGAGACGCCTTCAGAGTTAATTGCAGCCCTTAGAGTCCCTTGTCCAATTACTTTTGGTCCCTTTAAAAAGAGGAGGCTATGCATTACAGAGCTATGATTCCTAAACCCTTTCTCCGATTTGGATGTGAAAACTCTCATATTGCAGCTGGGAGTGTGCACTTTCAGCCCATATTATATATATAATTGTATTTCAGAACATGTTTTTGTAAACAGCTAAAATAACAAAACTTGTGTCACTGTCCAAATATTTCTGGACCTAACTGTACAAATACAGACAGAGAGATAGAAACAGACAGAGACACAGACAGATAGCGACACAGAGACTGGGAGAAAGACAGAGAGATAGTTACTATCCCGGGCAACGCCCGGGTACAACAGCTAGTACATTTATATAGTACACAGACTTTATCCATCCTTCAACATGTTTGCATAGTAGAAGAAAAGAAGAAAGAAGAAAAAAAAAAAAAAGAAAAAGAGAAACACAACACCACGCCAAACAAGCATGGCTGCGTCTTTCCAACAACAGCACCCCAGCCATCCTACGTTGTGTGTGACATTGCGGCATAGCTCTATGAGCTGTAATACTACACCCAACCATGAACAGGTGTGGCACTGTTTATTTCTGGATAAACCAATGAACAAAGCAGCAAAACTGAAATTATGCATTTTTTTTGTTAAAAAAAAAAAAAATAAACCACACACACACCACTTGTTGCTTCCTCTCCGCTGGGAGATTAGACAGCGCCAATTTTTACCAGCATTTGGGGTGTGTTTTTTTTTGTTTTTTTTTTTAAAAAGACCCTTTATAGAAGCCTATTAAAAAATATAAATAATAATAACAACAGAACCTATAAATGACAATAAAAAGTAATAAAGCAGCCAGTCTGAGGCCGAAAGCACGTACCTTTAGTTGCCAGTCAAAATCTTGGAGGCACGCGGATGACATGGCACACACCTTCTCCACTAAAGCATCTTTTATTTCGGGTTTCCTACTTTTTATGCATTTTGTTATCATTTCTTGATATTCTGGATTTAATCCTCCTAATTCATTAGAAGACTTTAAATACAAGAAAAAAATAAATAAAAATCTTTATACGAACACAACCAGCGTGATGGCATATATCTTAAATATTTAGGGTATTCATACTTGTTAGGAGGAGTGAGGAAATTCTATATTACCGGCCAAATAAAAGCTAATACGGCTGACAAGAAGAACCGTATGAGGCAAAAGCCTAAACTCACAGTTACTGCATGTTACTGGTCAATATTATTATTATTATTATAATAATAATAATAATAATAATAATAATAATAATAATAATAATAATAATAATAAAATGTATTCTTTTCTATAGCAGTGTTCATTCTACAGCGCATTACATACATTGGCATTTCATAAGTTCACATCAAGCTGATGTAATATGGAGGCAAAAAGTAGAATGCAATATTGTCTGTATAAGGCTGTGTGCACACAGTGCATTTTTATGAAGTTTTTTTTTCAGTGCAGATTTTTCACAAATCTGCAAGGAAATCCTTAAGACAGCAAAGTCAGAGAATCCTGAAGGTCAGGATTTTTTTTCCTTGCAAATTTGATGGTAGACAAAAAAAAAAAAAAAAAAAATCTGCATCATGTCAATTCTTTCTGCATTTTTGGCTGCATTTTCACCATTAAAGGAATTAAAAATGCACGCAAAAAATGTTTATTTCTAAATTTTGTGCAGTTATATTGGTTTACCTGGTGTAAACAAACAAGTGAGATGGGAATATATTTGGTTTTTATTTAGTTGCCTAATAATTCTGCCCAGTGATAGTTACCTGCACAAACAGATGTCCTCCTTAGATAGCCAAATCTAAAAAAAAAAAAAAAAAAAAAAAAAAAACCCACTACAACTGACAAGCTTTGATATATTTATGAGTCTTTTGGGTTGATTGAGAACAGTTGTTGATCAATAAAAAAAAATAAAAAAAAATATCCTCTAAAATACAACCTGCCTAATAATTCTGCACACAGTGTAGTGCTATTTATGCTTTATACTTAAAGAAAATTTTGAAAACAATTGTGTGATTTATAAGTCAAACAACAACAAAAAAAAAAAATTATATTGCAATAAAAGTAATATCGGTGGAGGGTAATTAAAGCCTTTATTATTAATCTATTGCTACCTACTACTATAATTGTACACATTGGAAGGTCCTAGTGTCTTATTAGACTCTTTGCCTATTTTTAATGTAATGATTTATTTAAACAAACAAACAAAAAAAAAAAAAAAAGAAAAAAGGGGTTTTTACACCTATCTGGACTTCTAGCACCTTTTTTCCTTTGTGAAAGTTGTTAATGATATTTTCTTAACAGGCTAATAATGCATAGTTTGTTTTTCCTCACTGAAAACAAACCTGTTTTGTGAAAGAATGATCGCAGTTAGGCCCAAGCCACACGGCATGAAAATCGGAACGAGTGGAATGTGATAAAACACCACATTCCACTCGGACCTATATTAGCTTGTGTCCCAGCACACATGAGCTATTATTTTCTCGGCCCCAATCGGACCGAGTAAACAATCGCAGCATACTGCGATTGTAATGCGAGACTCTCTCTCGCACCCATTCAAGTTTATGGGACCAGAAAGATCATGCAGCACTCACGGTGCACCGGTGTAATACGAATGCAGAGCGAGAATGGCAATAGCCGGCTACGAAGGAGAGAGGGAGATAAATCCCTCCCCTCCTCAGTGTCTGCCCGCCCCCCGCAGCTGAGATCTGCTCACATGATCAGACCTCAGTCGCAAGGATACTAGCATGAAACTCGGCTCCTGCTGTGCTGCCAGCAAGAGCCGAGTGTCATGTGAGGATCGCATTAGTCCCCGTGTGGCCCCGGCCTTAGCGTTCATTATTCTGCGCAGTCTCAGCGCTCACTTATATTATTAAAAATCTACAGGGCAAAGTTCAGAGGAAAAATTACATCAGGAAATTACAATAATTCGCTGTATTTCCCTTTAAAAGTCAGATTCACCTATTATTCCTCACTTCCTAAAACTGTGACTACCTCATCTGAGAATACATTTTTGCCAACAGCAGTTTCAATAAAGGCCGTGGTGTTCTCCAAGACTTCCAGCCATTCCCTCAAGTTCCAGATGTTGCCATAGTCCTGAAATCGAGGCTGCGCCCGGCCACAGATGCCATCGATCACCTTGTGAAGGAACTGAAAGAGGAATGAAAGGACATTGTTAGGATTTATCTTTGACATTCTCAGATTTACACTTGATTGTTAGGCTGCTTTCACACTATGTTTTTTTAACATGCGTCATGAACATTTTTTTTAACACAAAAACGGATCCAGTGCAAATGCGTTTTCATTTCAATGCATTTGCAATGGACTCGCGTCAACATGCATTCACCTGCGTTTGCGTGCGTTATAGTGAGGATCCAGCGACTTGCAGTTTTTTAACTTTTTTCAAAAACGCTACTTGTAGCGTTTTTGAGCTGCGTCCAAATACTGCAAATTGCTGGTTCCTGACTATACTGCACGCAAACGCATGTGAACGCTGGCATGCTGATAGACAGGATCCTGCTTGCTCTACTGAGCATGCCCAGAAACCAGCCTGGCGTGATCAGTCCCTCTCTCCCCCCCTCCCTCTTCCCCTCCCCTCCCTCTCCACCACCTGAGAGCTGCGGAGGCTCGTAGCCAAGGTAAACATCGGGTAACTTGCTTGGATACCCAATGTTTACCTTGGTTACGTATGCAGGGAGCCCGGCTCCTAGCAGCTGCAGACGCTTGTAACCAAGGTAAATATCGGGTATCCAAGAAAGTTACCCGATGTTTACCTTGGTTACAAGCCTCCGCAGCTGTCAGATGCCGGCTCCCAGTCTGTCATGTTCAGTTCCCCTCATTCCCGATCACATGACTCCAATGCACACCCATAAACTTCAAATGACAGGATCCAGGAAAACAACACTTGCATTTGCATGCGTTTTTCTTTGTAAAAACAAGATCCGCTTTTATAGCAAAAAAACGTTCATAACGCATGTTTAAAAAACGTAGTGTGAAAGCAGCCTTACTTGCCATCCTACCACCATGTAAATAGCAGATGTAACACAAGCTGAATTCTGCAGGTGGTGCATTCATCTACAGATAAGTCATTCGTATCACATTTAGAGAGAACCAGTCACCAGATTTGTCCCCTATAAAGCTGCGGCCACCACCACTAAGCCCTTATATATGGTATTCTAGACTACTGTATATAAGGGCTCAGGCCATACTGTATAACAAACACTTTTACTATACTCACCTGATGGGCGGTCCGGTCTGATGGGTGTCGCTGCTCTCCAATCCGGTGCCTCCGCTCTGCTGTGATCTCCATCCTCCTTTTACCTAGTCCAATGGATAACGTCTCCTACATCATTTACACAGGCCAGCATTGCAGTCCTGTGCAGGTGAACTTTGATCTGACCTGCTGAGGGCAGATCAAAGTAATGTAATGCGCAGGCGCGAGGAAAGGTTAAAGATCACGCGGACATGCGCACTACAATACTTTAATCTACCCTCAGCAGGTCAGATCAAAATGCGTCTGCACAGGACCTCAATGCTGGCCTGTGTGGATGATGTAGGACACGTCATGCATACGGGCCTCAGAAGGAGGCGCCGGACCGGAGAGCAGCGATGCCCATCTGATCGGACCACCCCCCTAGGTGAGTATAATAAGAGTGATTTTTACGTTATACAGAGCGGCCTGCGCTCTTATATACAGTATATTAGAATGCTGTATACAAGAGCCCACTGGTGGTGGCCACAGCTTATAGTCGCCAAATCTGATGACAGGTTCCCTTTAACAACAAAACCCAAAAAGGAATGTACAATTACTGATCATTTTCCTCCCCTCTACCATCTATGGCGATTCATAAAGAAGCCAATGGCTCCCCAGGACATTGTGTGGCTTTCTACAGCCCGATAGTCACTTTCACATGTAGCCATTTTTCATTCATTTGTTAAACCCAGGAGTGTGACTTACACAAAATAATAATAATAATAATAATAATAATAATAATAATAATAAATCATCAATCAAGGTAGCTTGTTCCCTGCATTTAGAGCCTCCTGCTGCAGAATACAGACTACAGTAATAGGAATTCTTTTTCATGCCAGAATTACAGATGCTACACAAGAATCTGCAATATATCATTATTTCTGAACTCAAAAAGGAAGCAGTTACCTACAAAACCGCTCTTAACCTGCACATATGGGGTAATCTGCAGGTAAATTGAGTTTATTCATGGTCAGCATTTTTCCTGGAAGAGCGGCTACAGGGAGAAAATGATTGTTTCCAGTCCTCAAGGCAGTGGAGGAGGATATTACAGTCACCTCTCACCGGCAGAGCGATAGATGAACACTCATTATGTGGTAGCGGTAACTAAACACTCCCTGCTCCACAACCATGATAATTTCAGTAGAGGCTGCAGGGAGAATACAACTTTATTTTCTCCCTGTAGTCGCATTTCCAGTTACACTGGCAAACATGATTAAAACACTATTACAGATTACCACAACATCTGCAGGTAAATAGTGTTTTTATAGGTGTCTGTTATGTTCCGGAACCATGGAAGACCACCATAAATCATTGGTAAAAGGTAACAAGGTGATAAGAGCATTGGCAACTAATCTGGCCACCATCCCCTTACTAACCATCAACACTAGAAGTAGCCGAGGGGTGAACTAACATCCTGTGCACCGCAAACCCAGCCAGAGAACTAGCTATCCTAAAGGAAGGAAAGATGAATAATTCTCTGCCTCAGAAAATAGATAAAGACTAGCAAGCCCCCCACATTCAAAGACTGCGGTGATATAGGAAAACACAATACACAGATAGATGATAGGATTAGCCAAAGGTGAGGCCCTACTGACTAAATAGGACAGGACAGGAAAGGGACTGATGGTGGCCAGAGAAAAATCCTGCAAAAATCCAGATACCTGATAGTACAAAAAAGCACTCAGATCACTAGATCTTAACTCCGTCCTATACCAGGCGCTCTTGTCATACCAATGAACAGAAAGCAGGAGCCATTACAAATTCAAGAAGAAACAAACACATGGACTTATAGGAGCAATACTCCAAACATAGCTGCAGGGAGCTTCCCAGCTAAGCAACTGAGAGGGAAGATCCCTGCATGCAAATAAACTGAAAACAACCACAGCAAATGACAAACTCAGATAAGAGCAAAAAGAACCAAGCAACAAATAAAGAGCCAAGCACTTATCTGGGGTAGATGTGGTCTGGAGCAGGATGGTGAACAAAGAACAACTGACATCCGGCATAGCCTGCCAGCAGACCAGGGTTTGAATAGGCAATGGAAACGCCCATTGCTCAACACACCTGGTCTCTGTCCAAACCATTCCTGGCCACAAGAGGGAGCCTCACAGCAGCAAAAGTATAACTGACATTCAGAACAGGTGACAGCTTTCCTTTAAAGCAGCAGAGTCATCTATGGAGATCTGACTCCAGTTCAGATGCCAATAAGAAGCCCAGGCAATGCGTCAATAATACAGGATGACATCTACAGCCAAATGACAAAAACGTTGCTGATAATTACCTTCATCTTACTGGACACTGACGTAATTCTGACACCTTTCTTCACTTATTTTAAAAAGTGCAGTAACACAATGAAAAGAACATTTTGGATGAAGTTACTTTCAGGACCCAGTCCATCCCCAGTGTCTAATCTGTGGCCGCTGGACAGGAGCTCGGAGAACCGCCTCCTATGCAGCTGCTGCAGCTCTTCTTTTGATTAGCTGGTCTGGCGCAGCATCATTTATGGGTCACACTGCAACAATGACATCACACTAGGCCGGCAAACCAAAAGACAAGCCGTGAATACAGTAAAAGGTGGTTCTTAGGGAGCCCATGCAGTGGCCACAGGTTATCAATGTGGTCAATTGGTCAGAGCCTGCAGATCAACTTGCTATGTCTAACCAGGTTCCCCAAAAGGCTGGATCCACTCATATCAGCCGTGTCCAGGCAAATCTTTAGGACTTGTATGACATTGCTGTGCACCCATCAGATCCGAAAAGATGCCCCATGCAGAAGTAATAACTGAAGCATCAGATAGTGTTCCTATAGGCAGGGATCAAAACAAGAGGGAACCATCCAGAGCTCCTCTACAGGGGGATGTGAAGACAATGGCCTGCCATTGTGCTGAGTAATACATCACGCATAGGACCGCGAACACCTCAACCTTATAGAGAGATATACGTATAACCAGGCCCGGCAGAGGTGCGCATTATATATTACATAAGTGAATACACCATTCACATTTTTTTGTAAATATTTATTATATCTTTTCATGGGAAAACACTGAAGATCTAACACTTTATACAATGTACAGTAGTCAGTGTACACAGTGTATAAGTGTAAATTTAGTGTTCTCTAAATAACACACAGCCATTACTGTCTAAACCGCTGGTAACAAAAATGAGTACACCCCTAAGTGACAATAGCCAAACTGTGCCCACACGGTTAATATTTTGTGTGGCCACCATTATTTTCATGCACTGCCCTAAGGCTATGTGCCCACAGGGAAAGTGTCCTGCGGTTATATCCGCAGGAGCTCCCAGAAAACCGCAGCACAACGTTGTCTGTTTCCATGCTGCGGTTGTATTGCGGAATGTCCTGCAGATATGTGGCGGTGTCCTGCATTAAGGATACAGTACCAAGGCTTGGGCACTGCATCCTCAATGCAGAACAAGTGCTGAGTGATCGGGGAGTTCATACTTACCTCCATCACGCAGCACTTCACTTTCCGGCTGTGTCTGTCTGCACATTGCCGGAGAAGGTGGGCGGACCCGAACTAGCTTCGGCTGTCAGGTCATGACCGGAGCTCGTGCAGGCCCCGCCCACCTCCTGCTCCTGGCTCCACATGCTCTGCTTCTGTCACAGTACATGTTGGCATTCATGGTTCCCTCAATGAACTGTAGCTCTCCACAGCCGGCAGTACTCCTGCAGCCTCAAACCATCACACTCCCACCACAATACTTATCTGAAGGCAAGACACAGTTGTCTTTGTACGCTTCACCTAGTTGCCGCCACACACCCTTGGCACCATCTGAACCAAATACTTTTATCTTGGTCTCATAAGACCACAGGACATTATTCCAGTAATCCATGTCCTTAGTCTTCATTCAGCAAACTGTTTGTGGCCCTTGTTGTTCATCATCTTTAAAAGAGGCTTCCTTCTGGGACAGCCATGCAGACCAATTTGATGAAGTGTGCGTTGTATGATGAGAGCACTGACAGGCTGACCCCCCTAACCCCTGTAACCTCTGCAGCAATGCTGGCAGCACTCATACGTCTATTTTGACGAGACAACCTATGGATATGACACTGAGCATGTGTACTCCGCTTCTTTGGTCGACCATGGCAAGGCCTGTTCTGAGTGGAACCTGTCTTGTTAAACCGCTGTATGGTCCTGGCCACTGTGCCAGGGTTTTGAGTTTCAGGGTGTTGGCAATCTTCTTATAGCTTAGGCTATCTTTATGTAGAGCAGCAATTCTTTTTTTTTTCCCCTCAGAGAATTCTTTGCCATGAGGAGCCATGCTGAGCTTTCAGTGACCAGTAAGAGTGAGCGATAACTCCAAATGTAACACTGAGACCTAATGAGTCACATGACACCAGGGAAGGAAAATGGTTAATTAGGCACAATTTGTTCAGGTTCACTTAGGGGTGTACTCACTTTTGTTGTCAGCAGTTTAGACATTAATGGCTGTGTGTTGAGCTATTTAGAGGGCACCAAATTTACTGTTAGGCAACGAGCACACACTGCGTTTTTTATGCTTTTATTTGTGCTGTTTTGTCACCAATCTTCATACCAGCAAAGTCAATGTGAATTCTGAAATGCTGTGCGCACGTTGCTTATTTTTTCCTTGCAGATTTGGTGCAGAAAATAATCTGCAGAGTGTAAATTTTTAGTGTATTTTTTTTATTGCACTTTTCAGCCCTTAGGCTATGTGCGCACTAGAAAAGTGATTTTTCTCAAGAAAATTTCTTGAGAAACTACTGGGAGTTGAAGATTACCGCACCAAATCCGCGGGAAAAACGCATGCGTTTTTGCCGCGGTTTTTCCGCAGGTTGGTCCCTGCGTTTTTTTTATGCAGAACAGAAATAAATAATATAGATAATAGATTGATAATCGATAGATAGACAGATAATGGATAGAGGGAAAGATGGATAGATGAATAGATAGATGAGAAAGACCTATATAATGTCCCAACCTCCTGCATATTCTAAGCTGGCACCCTTTAGTGCAGGGGTGGGGAACCTCCGGCCCGCGGGCCGTATGCGGCCCGCAACGACTTTTCCTGCGGCCCCCGAGCTGATTCCCGGGGACTGCAGTGCTGGAGCGGCAGCCGCATCTTGCTGGCTGCTGGCCCTTTAAAACCCCACACAGCGCGTTCAATGCTGAACGCTGCATTTTCTATACCTGAAAGACTACGTCCCCACGCTGGCACTGCCTACGTGGGAACGTACTTTGTAGGTGGGGTCGGCGTGAGGAGCGCTAAAATCAAACAGGAGAGGATTGACTGTCAATCATCCCCAAGGTCTGTTCCCAGCGGCGGCGGCGGCTCCCTGTACCCGGCGACGGCGGCAGCTCCCTGTACCCGGCGGTTGTGGTGGCGGCTCCCTGTACCCGGCGGTGGTGGTGGCGGCTCCCTGTACCCGGCGGCTCTTTGTACCCGGCGGCGGCGGCTCCGGCTCCCTGTACCCGGCGGCGGCTCCCTGTACCCGGCGGCGGCTCCCTGTACCCGGCGGTGGTGGTGGCGGCTCCCTTTACCCGGCGGTGGTGGTGGCGGCTCCCTGTACCCGGCGGTGGTGGCTCCCTGTACCCGGCGGTGGTGGTGGCGGCTCCCTGTACCCGGCGGCGGCTCCCTGTACCCGGCGGTGGTGGTGGCGTCTTCCTGTACCCGGCGGCTCTTTGTACCCGGCGGCGGCTCCGGCTCCCTGTACCCGGCGGCGGCTCCCTGTACCCGGCGGCTCCCTGTACCCGGCGGTGGTGGTGGCGTCTCCCTGTACCCGGCGGTGGTGGTGGCGTCTTCCTGTACCCGGCGGCTCTTTGTACCCGGCGGCGCTGGCTCCGGCTCCCTGAACCCGGCGGCGGCGGCTCCCTGTACCCGGCGGCTCCCTGTACCCGGCGGCTCCCTGTACCCGGCGGCTCCCTGTACCCGGCGGCTCCCTGTACCCGGCGGCGGCGGCTCCTTGTGCCCGGCAGAAGCTGCTCCTCTCTGTGCGCGCCAGCAGCGCTCTCCATGCCTGCAGCCACCTCCAGCACTCAGTGATCCAGGCCTCCCCCAGTTCTCTAACTGCCTCCAAGCTCCCCCGGGTCTGCCTGTGCCCCCAGCGCTCTGTGCCCCTCCTTTCTCCCCAGTGAGCTGTGCCGTCTCCCCAGTGATCTTTGTGCCCCTTCAGTCTCCCCAGTGATCTTTGTGCCCCTTCAGTCTCCCCAGTGATCTTTGTGCCCCTTCAGTCTCCCCAGTGATCTTTGTGCCCCTTCAGTCTCCCCAGTGATCTTTGTGCCGTCTCCCCAGTGCTCTGTGCCGTCTCCCCAGTGCTCTGTGCCGTCTCCCCAGTGATCTGTGCCGTCTCCCCAGTGATCTGTGCCGTCTCCCCAGTGATCTGTGCCGTCTCCCCAGTGATCTGTGCCGTCTCCCCAGTGATCTGTGCCGTCTCCCCAGTGATCTGTGCCGTCTCCCCAGTGATCTGTGCCGTCTCCCCAGTGATCTGTGCCGTCTCCCCAGTGATCTCTGTGCCCCCCCCCAGTCTCCCCAGTGATCTCTGTGCCCCCCCAGTCTCCCCAGTGATCTCTGTGCCCCGAGCCTCTCCCAGGTCTGTCTGTGCCTTCATCTTCTCCCATCCTTCTCTGTGCCATCTGTGCCCCCAGCGTCCCCCAGGTTTGTCTGTGCCTCCAGCCTCTTCCAGCATTCTCTGTGCCCCCAGGGCTGTCTGTGTCCCTCCGGCATCCCCCAGGGCTGTCTGCCCCTGGCTATGTATATAACCCCAGCAATGTTTATGCCCCCCAGTCTTGTCTGTGCAACCCAGTGATGTGTATATACCCCCAGTGATGTATGTACCCCCAGTGACGTCTATGCCCTGCTGCTTCCCTAGTGATGTATATTCCTCCCAGCCCTCCCCAGCAATGTTTATGCCCCACCAGCTATGTCTGTGCTCCCCATCAATGATGTATGTACCCCCCAGTGATGTCTATGCCCTCAGCCTCTCCAGTGTTCTATATTCCTCCCAACCCTCCCCTGTGGTGTATATGCCCCCATACCCTCCTGTGATGTATATACAGCAGTCCCAAACAACTCAAACCTGGAAAAGCAACAAGATCAACATCGCCTAATATTACAGCTGCACCAAAGAGTAGAAGCTCCAGCCGCCACAGTGAGATAATTGTTTGACCAAATATATTAGGGTAATTTTCAAGTTGATAATTTTGTGCGGCCCCCGTAGGTTGGTAGAAATTTCCAAATGGCCCCCGGAAGAAAAAAGGTTCCCCACCCCTGCTTTAGTGACTTTCATGTGGCACTAAAGGGTGCTTAGCCTTGTATTTAGCCAAAAAATAAATAAATAATTTAAAAAAATGACGTGGGGTTCCCCCTATTTTTGTAGCCAGCTAGGGTAAAGCAGACAGCTGCAGCCTGCAAACCACAGCTGGCAGCTTCACCTTGGCTGGTAATCCAAAACAGAGGGCACCCTACGCAGTTATTTCACATTAAATAAATAATTTAAAACAAAAAACGTGGGGTCCCCCCCAAATTGGATCACCAGCCAAGGTAAAGCGGACAGCTGGGGTCTGATATTCTCAGACTAGGGAGGTCCACTGTTATTGGACACTCCCCAGCCTAAAAATAGCATACTGCAGCCGCCCCAGAAGTGGCGCATCCATTAGACGTGCCAATCCTGGCGCTTCGCCCCAACTCATCCTGTTGCCCTGGTGCGGTGGCAAACGAGGTAATATATGGGGTTGATACCAGATGTGTAACGTCACCTGGCATCAAGCCCTGGGGTTAGTGATGTCACGCGTCTATCAGATACCTGATATCACAAACCCAGTCAGTAAGAAATATAAAATAGACAACAAAAAAACTTTTATTTGAAAAAAAAAACACTCCCCACATTCCCTCTTTCACCAATTTAATGATAAGAACAATCAATTCCACGTCCGGCGTAATCCAATAAGGGGGGGGGGGGGCGTCCCTCGGCGATCCATACCATAGTCACTGTCCCAGTCCATGAAGAACAGAATGTTCCCCATTGGCTGGGAGAGCAGTGCAGTGACCTGAGCTAACATCAATAGCCCAGGTCACTGCAGGGGATGACGAGTGCTGCTGTCAGGAGGATAGATCAGATCATTACCTGCTGTGATGATCTCCTGCAGTCCTGCCATCAGCCCTGTCACTGCCTTCTATGCCCGCCGCATTGTCAGCAGTATCGTGAGAGCCCGTGACGTCACCGCTAGTGACAGTCTCGGGACGCTCGCGAGACAGGCATAGTCGGCAGTGACAGCGCTGACGTCAGGAGGCAGGAGATCGTCACAGCAGGTAATGATCTCATCTCACCTCCTGACAGCAGCGCCCGTCATCCCCGCAGCTGCACGCACTGCTGTGTGTCAGTGTCTGCCTGCGCTGCAGCGTGACAAGCTGCTGACACTGCGGGCAGACACTGACACACAGCAGTGCAGGCAGCGGCGGGGCTGCAGCGGGACACAGACTGCACGGGCACCTGGAGGTCACACGGAAGTGCTTCTGTGCGGCGTCCAGGGAGTGTGACGTCTGTGTTTACTCTGCTTCGCTTCCTTTTCTGTCATAATGACATCACTTCCTGCAAAACCGCAGGCAGCGATGAGCATTACCACAGGTAAATCGCGGCTATACCGGGGGTATACCGCACATCATTTGCTACCTGCGTTATACCCGCGGTATTTCACGATTACATTACAGTGAATGGAGTGAAGTACCGGGGGTATACCGCAGGTACCTGCGGAAAATAATGGACATGCACATTTTCTCAAGAAAGTTTCTTGAGAAAAATCCGCAGTGTGCGCACAGCTATTTTTTGTTCCCATAGGTTTTGCTGGGAAATGTCTGCAGAAAGATTTCAAACCTTTCTCAAGAAATTTCTGCAGCAAATCCGCGGGTAAAACAGCCTAGTGCGCACATAGCCTTACACCCATTGATTTCATTCTATAAAACACATCGGATATAACACAAAAAAAACAAACGCACTGTGGTTTTGATACATTTTTCTGCCAGAAGATGCAGAAACCTTCTGCACCAAATGCTCAGCGTGCACACATCGCCTTGTAAAGTATTCAGTGAATATTTTAGCAGAGTGTCATATCTTCGGTGTTGTCCCATAAAAAAAAATAAATATATATATTATATATATATATATATATATATATAAAATTTACAAAACTGTGAGGGGTGTATTCACTTTTGTGAAGTGTAAGAATCAGGCAGCAACAATATCCACAAACCAACTATAAAGCAATTCCATGTGATGGGTAAAATCTGCGCTGCTCAATTGAAGAGAGGTCCAGAGGGTAGTTTGTTGAGGAGTTTCTGAACCAACCAGACTCATTAGGACAACCATAAAGAATCACAGATAGCATTCATGGGGTTAAATACAAACAGAATTTAAAAAAAGAGCGCCAAACAAACGTCACGGGATGGGATCACATAGTGCAATTCATAACTATTTTAACACTCACCGCTACAGATGGTAAAGCGGCGAGGAGGAGTGCACCCATTGGACCACAGGGGGACCCCGGGCTTTCCCTTTAGTGGGAAGGGCTTGATGAAGCACTCACCGCGAGGCAGACACCAGGTGCCACTTCCAGGGCAGTGACCGGGACTGTGGCAGCTGACCCCCCCAGGGCAGGGACAGACACAGGGACAAACAGGCAGAGTCTCTAGTGTAGACAGGGACCACCAGGACAGCTGAGGCAGATGGCTTGGCCAGGGTGGACAGACACAGTCACAAGTAAAGCTGGGACCACCATGGTAGCTGAGGCAGATGGCACGGCCAGGAAGGACGGGTACCAACTAACGGGGAAGCAAGTGGACAAGAGGACCTGACAACTAGCTGGCTAGGGAACAAACCACTAACTAATCACGTTGATCAGGCACCTTCCCTAGTGAGAGAGCGCCTTAAATACCCAGTGCCTCTGAGCAGCCGCCCATCCAAGCTCTTACCACCTCCAACTCAAAAATATTTCCAGAATCCGTCCTTTCATCAACCCTGAATCTACTAAAATGTTGCTGCAAGTCCTCATCATCTCCCCCCTTGACTAATGCAATATCCTCCTCTGTGGCCTTCCTGCTAACACTCTTGCACCTCTCCAGTCCATCCATAAAGGGGTATTCCCATCTTCAAGATCCTATCCCAATATATAGTAGGTGTAATATTAGCAAATAACCTCCAATTAGAAATGTAGTAGTTCCCATGATTACCTGTATCACTTCCCTCTTGTTCAGGACCTTAGGTATCCATGACTACGGCCAAGAAAACCTACGATATACCGAGTTTTTCCAAAAATAAGACAGTCATATTTTTTTTTGCCCACAAAAAAAGCGCTAGGGCTTATTTTTGGAGTAGGTCACATTCTTGGAGAAATGTGGTTGGGGGTAAGTTCACCCCCCAAAATGCAGACCCTCCCCCCTTCCCAGGAAACTCCTACTTACCAGGCCCTGGACATCTGCGTAGCTCCCTGGTCCTCCCTGTGATCTCCACGGGCCCTCTCAGCAGCTATGCTGCACACTGTCCTCTCCTGCTTCTGGCCGACACTCACATGCATGAGATTGCGCACACAATCACCGATCAGATCGTGCTCACACACACTGACTAGTCACTCGCCACATCCGGCAGTACAGAATGCCTCCGACCACAGGGAAAGATGGGAGGAAGCTACGCATTGCAGGTCCTGTAAGCATTCCATCCGCAACCGCAGGTCCTGTAAGCATTCCATCCGCAACCGCAGGTCCTGTAAGCATTCCATCCGCAACCGCAGGTCCTGTAAGCATTCCACCCGCAACCGCAGGTCCTGTAAGCATTCCACCCGCAACCGCAGGTCCTGTAAGCATTCCACCCGCAACCGCAGGTCCTGTAAGCATTCCACCCGCAACCGCAGGTCCTGTAAGCATTCCACCCGCAACCGCAGGTCCTGTAAGCATTCCACCCGCAACCGCAGGTCCTGTAAGCATTCCACCCGCAACCGCAGGTCCTGTAAGCATTCCACCCGCAACCGCAGGTCCTGTAAGCATTCCACCCGCAACCGCAGGTCCTGTAAGCATTCCACCCGCAACCGCAGGTCCTGTAAGCATTCCACCCGCAACCGCAGGTCCTGTAAGCATTCCACCCGCAACCGCAGGTCCTGTAAGCATTCCACCCGCAACCGCAGGTCCTGTAAGCATTCCACCCGCAACCGCAGGTCCTGTAAGCATTCCACCCGCAACCGCAGGTCCTGTAAGCATTCCACCCGCAACCGCAGGTCCTGTAAGCATTCCACCCGCAACCGCAGGTCCTGTAAGCATTCCACCCGCAACCGCAGGTCCTGTAAGCATTCCACCCGCAACCGCAGGTCCTGTAAGCATTCCACCCGCAACCGCAGGTCCTGTAAGCATTCCACAGCACTGCATCTCAGGATTCTGCCATTAATCTCCTAGTATCTCTCCACACGTAATCAGTGGTCCTCCTAAGACCTGCTTCTCCCCTCCACACTTACGTTCCTCACGCACTTGTCTCCAAGACTTCTCCTGAGCATCCCTCATCCTATGGATTCAGACCATTAACACCTCCGATTGTCTCCCACAATAAAAACCTCCAGATGTAGCCTGAAAACTCAACTCTACAGGAAAGTCTACAACCTGCAATGACCCCACTGTCACCTTACAACCACCACAGCTGCTCCAGCCCCCGACATGCTGACTCCCTCCACATATCCTGTTGACCGGCGTAACGATCATGGCTGCAGAGGTCAAGACGGCAACCGGGCCCGGGAGTACAGGGTCCAGCCGACCCCAGCACCTACTTCAGCTGGATGTGCGACCAAGGACATACATCCAGCAGAAATGCATCGTAGCACAGAGGCCCACTGGGACAATATATACCAGGAGGGGAGTCCATGTATGTCAGGATCAGGGGGGGACCATATATACCATGTATATACCAGGATGGGGGGGGGCAGACTTGTATACCAGGAGGGGGGGTCCATATATACCAGGATGAGGGGGTGACCATATAGACCATGGCTCCCCAATTGCAGTCCCCAAGGGTCGCCAACAGTGCATGTTTTCAGGATTTCCTTAGTATTGCACAGGTGATAATTTAATCACCTGCACAGGTGATGATTCCAACACCCATGCAATGCTAAGGAAGTCCTGAAAACATGCACTGTTGGCAGGCTTGTAAATCAGGAGGGGGTCCATTGCTACATAATGAAGGGGAGGGGCAATTTTTATGTCTTTCAAGAAGTTAGAACGCTATAAGGGCCCATATATCTGACTACCTACTGGGGGAGGGGCCAGGTCTCCCACCAGGGTCCATCGCACTCTGGAGGTGACAGGGCAAGTAGACCCGGGCGGTCCCTCACACATGGAGCCTCTACAGACGCCCCCGGGTACACTGCAGCACGGCTGCTCCTCAGTGCGCTCACAGCCCGCGCGGCGCTGCACTCACCTGCGGACACTGCGGTACCGGCAGCTTCTCTATCAGCCCCATAGCGCCGTCCATGTCCGGAGCGCAGGTCTAATCACGTGACAAGCCGCGTCCTTTCCTGGCCCAGCAGCAAATCACAAACAAGCGGCTGCTAGTGTCATGTGACCTGAAGTGTGTGACGCGATCAGCTGACTGTCTGGAGGGCAGTGTTCGGCGGCGGTGTATGATGAGTCCATGGTGCAGGGCGCTCCTGATAACTGGCGCCCCTCAGCACCCCCGATACACGGCCCAGAGAGCTGTACAGCGCCCCCACAGGCCAGGCCGGATCACATCACATGTGGCCGTCAGTGTCGGCTGCGCTGAGACCCGGGAGCTGAAGCGCCAGAATTTTTTTCAGGACTGCACAATATACGATAATTACCTCATGTGTACTATGTGTACTGGTCACAGAGTGGCTCATGGCCCATATACTACACAGGGCCCATATACTACACAGGGCCCATATACTACACAGGGCCCATATACCCCATATACTACACAGGACCCATATACTGCACCTGCACAGGGCCCATATACTGCACCTGCACAGGGCCCATATACTGCACCTGCACAGGGCCCATATACTGCACCTGCACAGGGCCCATATACTGTACCTGCACAGGGCCCATATACTGTACCTGCACAGGGCCCATATACTGCACCTGCACAGGGCCCATATACTGCACCTGCACAGGGCCCATATACTGTACCTGCACAGGGCCCATATACTGTACCTGCACAGGGCCCATATACTGTACCTGCACAGGGCCCATATACTGCACAGGGCCCATATACCCCATATACTACACAGGGCCCATATACCCCATATACTACACAGGGCCCATATACCCCATATACTACACAGGGCCCATATACCCCATATACTACACAGGGCCCATATACCCCATATACTACACAGGGCCCATATACCCCATATACTACACAGGGCCCATATACCCCATATACTACACAGGGCCCATATACCCCATATACTACACAGGGCCCATATACCCCATATACTACACAGGGCCCATATACCCCAAATACTACACAGGGCCCATATACCCCATATACTACACAGGGCCCATATACCCCATATACTACACAGGGCCCATATACCCCATATACTACACAGGGCCCATATACCCCATATACTACACAGGGCCCATATACCCCATATACTACACAGGGCCCATATACCCCATATACTACACAGGGCCCATATACCCCATATACTACACAGGGCCCATATACCCCAAATACTACACAGGGCCCATATACCCCATATACTACACAGGGCCCATATACCCCAAATACTACACAGGGCCCATATACCCCAAATACTACACAGGGCCCATATACCCCAAATACTACACAGGGCCCATATACCCCAAATACTACACAGGGCCCATATACCCCATATACTACACAGGGCCCATATACCCCATATACTACACAGGGCCCATATACCCCATATACTACACAGGGCCCATATACCCCAAATACTACACAGGGCCCATATACCCCAAATACTACACAGGGCCCATATACCCCATATACTACACAGGGCCCATATACCCCATATACTACACAGGGCCCATATACCCCATATACTACACAGGGCCCATATACCCCATATACTACACAGGGCCCATATACCCCATATACTACACAGGGCCCATATACCCCAAATACTACACAGGGCCCATATACCCCATATACTACACAGGGCCCATATACCCCATATACTACACAGGGCCCATATACCCCATATACTACACAGGGCCCATATACTGCACCTTCACAGGGCCCATATACTTCACAGGGCCCATATACTGCACAGAGCCCACATACTGCACCTGCACAGGGCCATATACTGCACCTGCACAGGGCCTATATACTGCACCTGCACAGGACCCATACACTGCACCTGCACAGGGCCATATACTGCACCTGCACAGGGCCTATATACTGCACCTGCACAGGACCCATATACTGCACCTGCACAGGGCCCATATACTGCACCTGCACAGGCCCATATACTGCACCTGCACAGGCCCATATACTGCACAGGGCCCATATACTGCACAGGGCCCATATACTGCACAGAGCCCACATACTGCACCTGCACAGGGCCCATATACTGTACCTGCACAGGGCCCATATACTGCACCTGCACAGGGCCCATATACTGCACCTGCACAGGGCCATATACTGCACCTGCACAGGACCCATATACTGCACCTGCACAGGGCCCATATACTTCACAGGGCCCATATACTGCACAGAGCCCACATACTGCACCTGCACAGGGCCCATATACTGTACCTGCACAGGGCCCATATACTGCACCTGCACAGGGCCCATATACGGCACCTGCACAGGGCCATATACTGCACCTGCACAGGGTCCATACACTGCACCTGCACAGGGCCATATACTGCACCTGCACAGGGCCTATATACTGCACCTGCACAGGGCCCATATACTGCACCTGCACAGGCCCATATACTGCACCTGCACAGGGCTCATATACTGCACCTTCACAGGGCCATATACTGCACCTGCACAGGACCCATATACTGCACCTGCACAGGGCCCATATACTGTACCTGCACAGGGCCCATATACTGCACCTGCACAGGGCCCATATACTGCACCTGCACAGGGCCATATACTGCATCTGCACAGGGTCCATACACTGCACCTGCACAGGACCTATATACTGCATCTGCACAGGGCCATATACTGCATCTGCACAGGGCCATATACTGCATCTGCACAGGGCCATATACTGCATCTGCACAGGGCCATATACTGCATCTGCACAGGGTCCATACACTGCACCTGCACAGGGCCTATATACTGCACCTGCACAGGGCCATATACTGCATCTGCACAGGGCCATATACTGCATCTGCACAGGGTCCATACACTGCACCTGCACAGGGCCTATATACTGCACCTGCACAGGACCCATATACTGCACCTGCACAGGACCCATATACTGCACCTGCACAGGGCCATATACCGCACCTGCACAGGACCCCTCTGGAATGTAATCAAGAGACGATAGATAGTCACAAGCCATCAAACAAAGAAGAATTGCTTACATTTTTGCACCAGGAGTGGCATAAGGTCTCCACTGGTGGAAAGCATGCCAAGACGCATTAAAGCTGGGATTAAAAATCATGGTTATTCCACAAAATATTGATTTCTGAACTCTTCCTGAGTTAAAACATTAGTATTATTGTTTCTAAATGATTATGAACTTGTTTTCTTTGCATTATTTGAGGTCTGAAAGCAATATATATAGTGTATCCACCCAAATCCTGTCCCCCGCCATAACTTGAGAATGGCGGCAGCTATAGACATAGAAGTGGTGTCTAGGTATAGTAAAGTAGCCATGCGCTACGCAATGAAACCAGTTATTGCGCCACCTGCTGGAAAACAACGGAGTTAACATTTTTATTTCGTAAACAAAACGAGATAGAGAAAAACAGTGAATTACAAAGTTGTAAGGCATCATCAATTCAGTACAAATCGACACCTTGCATACAGAAATGCTATGATTAGAACGTGTAAAACTCACAAGGCTGCGGACGTGAAGTGATACCTCATGGAGACCTTCCTACAAGTCATTGGATATGGTGGCTGCATGGAGTGGCCTCCACGCTCTCCTGACCTGACCCCATTGGACTTATTTCTGTGAGGTCACATCAAACAGCAGGTGTATGCGACCCCTCCACCAACATTGCTGGACCGATGACAACGCATCACTGATGCTTGTGCAAACGTATCACCTACCATATTGCACAACGTGCAGCAAGATACAGCATGCTGTCCAGAGTCCAGATGTGCATTGCAGCTGACGGTGGCCACTTTAAGCATCAAAGATACAAAAGCGCCATATGCGTGACCAAAATTCAATGTTTTTGGGGGGTCATGGGTTTCATATCATAGCATTTCTGTATGCAAGGTGTCGATTCGTATTGAATTGATGATGCCCTACAGTTTTTTAATTCACTTTTTTCTATATCTCATTCTGTTTTCGAGATAAAAATGCTAACTCCGTTGTTTTCCACCAGGTGGCGCTATAGGTGGTTTCATTGTGTAGCGCATGGCTACTTTACTATACCTAGACACCACTTCTATTCCTTGAAGAAAAACAAAAAGCCAGCACTAGATGTGCACTTCAGCACTAAAAATTCCAAACTGTACTTATTATAAAAATGTTTTGAGATTTTTGGCAAAAAATTGCAATTTCTTGAGCTGCCTCGCCATGGGACGGCAAATCTCATTTGAGGCAGTCCTACACTAAAATATTTTTATAAAATGTGCCATATGGCCTCACATATGAATAGTAGAACTGCTCTTAGCAGCACTTACCTGGTCTATTTCAATCCCGTACCCATGACTGAGTCATGGCTGTGGGCGGGACAGGTCCAAGCAAATGCTGCATGAAGTAAATAGCCTGTGGACAAGGCCTGATGACAATGTGAACAGTCACCAACCGCCAAAATCTAGACAGATGGAATACATCCCAAATTGGGGTGCATAGCATAGACACCACTTCTATTCCTATAGCTGCCACCGTTCTCAAGTTAATGGTGGTTGGCAGGATATGGGTTGACACACTGTATATATACCATATTTTTTCGCTTTGTAAGATGCACTTCAAAACTGGGGGTAAAATGGGGGTGCATCTTACAAAATGAAAATAGCTTACCGGGGCGGTGGTGGTCAAGCGGGGTCATAGGAGACAGGCTCACAAGTCGTGCTCAGAGTTGTCGCAGTGGGTGGCATTGATCTGCAGGTGGGCGGGCTGCGAGGGTCTCTCGATGGGGGTTGGCATGGATCTTTTGCGGGCGGGTTTCAAGGGTCTCTGACTGCCGGCTCAATTGAATCGCCCACTCTTGATGCAATGAACTTCAAGAAAATGGCTGCGGAAGCAGCTTGCACAGATTGGCGCTATGGACTTCAAGAAAATGGCCGCAAAGTCCTATCTGTGCACGCACTGTCTCCGCGGCAATTTTCTTGAAGTCCATCTGATCAATCGCAGGCGACCCAATGAGCTGGCAGTCAGCTCAATGCACCTGCTGCCGAGATACCTCCGCAGACCACCCACCCGCAGGTCTCTTCCATACCTGCAGCATCACCTACCCGACCTCCTGTGACCTTCCTGAGCCACGCCACCAACTCCGCTCCCCCCGGTAAGCATTAGGATTAAGACACACTAAGATTATAAGACGGACCCTCTTTAACGTTAAAAATTATTTTCTTTGTCGCTCCATTGGGAGACCCAGACAATTGGGTGTATAGCTTCTGCCTCCGGAGGCCACACAAAGTATTACACTTTAAAAGTGTAACCCCTCCCCTCTGCCTATACACCCTCCCGTGCATCACGGGCTCCTCAGTTTTATGCTTTGTGTGGAAGGAGGCACACATCCACTCATGCATTCTCAGATTAGTTATATCGGTTCTCAATCAGGATATCTCCTTACCTTCATTTTGCCCTAATCCAATTCACCAATGCGAAAAGGATTTGCACTCATTAGATCTAGTGAGGGCACTCCGGTTCTACGTGTCTCGCACGGCGCCCCTGCGCCGTTCAGATGCGCTCTTTGTCCTTGTCGCTGGCCAGCGTAAGGGTTCGCAGGCTTCCAAGTCAACCTTGGCTCGGTGGATCAAGGAACCGATTCTTGAAGCCTACCGTTCTTCTGGGCCTCCGCTTCCTTCAGGGCTGAAAGCCCATTCTACCAGAGCCGTGGGTGCGTCCTGGGCATTGCGGCACCGGGCTACGGCTCAGCAGGTGTGTCAGGCAGCGACGTGGTCTAGTCTGCACACTTTCACGAAACACTATCAAGTGCATACCTATGCTTCGGCAGACGCCAGTCTAGGTAGGCGAGTCCTTCAGGCGGCGGTTGCCCACCTGTAAGAGGGGGCCGTTTCGGCTCTTTTTATCGAGGTATTCTTTTACCCACCCAGGGACTGCTTTTGGACGTCCCAATTGTCTGGGTCTCCCAATGGAGTGAGAAAGAAGAAGGGAATTTTGTTTACTTACCGTAAATTCCTTTTCTTCTAGCTCCTATTGGGAGACCCAGCACCCGCCCCTGTGCCCTTCGGGCTGTTGTTCTTTTGTGTACACATGTTGTTCATGTTGAATTGTTCTTTTGGTTCATGGTTTTCAGTTCTCCGAACATCCTTCGGATTGAATTTACCTTAGACCAATTTATAAGTTTTCCTCCTTCCTGCTTTTGCACCAAAACTGAGGAGCCCGTGATGCACGGGAGGGTGTATAGGCAGAGGGGAGGGGTTACACTTTTAAAGTGTAATACTTTGTGTGGCCTCCGGAGGCAGAAGCTATACACCCAATTGTCTGGGTCTCCCAATAGGAGCTAGAAGAAAAGGAATTTACGGTAAGTAAACAAAATTCCCTTCTTTTCCTATTTTCATCCTCTAACTTTGGAGTGTGTCTTATAATCCGGTGGGACTTATAAAACAAAAAATAAAGGGTGTGTGTGTAGATAGATAGATGGATAAATGGATAGATAATAGATAGAGGGGTAGATAGATAGATAGATAGATACAGTCATATGAAAAAGTTTGGGCACCCCTATTAATGTTAACCTTTTTTCTTTATAACAATTTTGGTTTTTGCAACAGCTATTTCAGTTTCATCTATCTAATAACTGATGGACTGAGTAATATTTCTGGATTGAAATGAGGTTTATTGTACTAACAGAAAATGTGCAATCTGCATTTAAACAAAATTTGACCGGTGCAAAAGTATGGGCACTCTTATTGATTTGAACACTCCTAATTACTTTTTACTGACTTACTAAAGCACTAAATTGGTTTTGTAACCTCATTGAGCATTGAACTTCATAGGCAGGTGTATCCAATCATGAGAAAAGGTATTTAAGGTGGCCACTTGCAAGTTGTTCTCCTATTTGAATCTCCTATGAAGAGTGGCATCATGGGCTCCTCAAAAAAACTCTCAAATGATCTGAAAACAAAGATTATTCAACATAGTTGTTCAGGGGAAGGTACAAAAAGTTGTCTCAGAGATTTAAACTGTCAGTTTCCACTGTGAGGAACATAGTAAGAAAATGGAAGAACACAGGTACAGTTCTTGTTAAGCCCAGAAGTGGCAGGCCAAGAAAAATATCAGAAAGGCAAAGAAGAAGAATGGTGAGAACAGTCGAGGACAATCCACAGACCATCTCCAAATACCTGCAGCATCATCTTGCTGCAGATGGTGTCAATGTGCATCAGTCAACAATACAGCGCACATTGCACAAGGAGATGCTGTATGGGAGAGTGATGCGAAAGAAGCCGTTTCTGCAAGCACGCCACAAACAGAGTCGCCTGAGGTATGCAAAAGCACATTTGGACAAGCCAGTTACATTTTGAAAGAAGGTCCTGTGGACTGATGAAACAAAGATTGAGTTGTTTGGTCATACAAAAAGGTGTTATGTCTGGAGGCAAAAAAACACGGCATTCCAAGAAAAGCACTTGCTACCCACAGTAAAATTTGGTGGAGGTTCCATCATGCTTTGGGGCTGTGTGGCCAATGCCGGCACCGGGAATCTTGTTAAAGTTGAGGGTCGCATGGATTCAACTCAGTATCAGCAGATTCTTGACAATAATGTGCAAGAATCAGTGACAAAGTTAAAGTTACGCAGGGGATGGATATTTCAGCAAGACAATGATCCAAAACACCGCACCACATCTACTCAGGTATTCATGCAGAGGAACAATTACAATGTTCTGGGTTGGCCATCCCAGTCCCCAGACCTGAATATCATTGAACATCTGTGGGATGATTTGAAGCGTGCGGTCCATGCTCGGCGACCATCAAACTTAACTGAACTGGAAGTGTTTTGTAAACAGGAATGGTCAAATATACCTTCATCCAGGATCCAGGAACTCATTAAAAGCTACAGGAAGCGACTATAGGCTGTTATTTTTGCAAAAGGAGGATCTACAAAATATTAATGTCACTTTTATGCTGAGGTGCCCATACTTTTGCACCGGTCAAATTTTGTTTAAATGCGGATTGCACATTTTCTGTTAGTACAATAAACCTCATTTCAATCCAGAAATATTACGGAGTCCATCAGTTATTAGATATATGAAACTGAAATAGCTGCTGCAAAAACCCAAATTGTTATAAAGAAAAAAGGTTAACATTAATAGGGGTGCCCAAACTTATTCATATGACTGTAGATAATTAATAGATAGATAATAGATAGATAGATAGATGAATAGATAGATGGATAGATAGATAGATAGATAATAGATAGATGATTAGATAGATAGATAGATAGATAGTTAGATAGATGATAGATAAAACACATTATGTACACATTTATGCCTGTGTTTTCAGGGGCAGGAATCTGACCACCTCCTCACACCATCATTTATGTGCATTACATCTGTGTTTTTTACCTGCAGATTTTCTGCATCTAATGCAAGTCTATGTAAAAAATCCGTACGAGAGATTGATATGTCATGGATTGAATCCCGCACCACAACTCAGTGTACACAGCATAAAGAAGAAGCCCAGTGGCAGGAGATTTCCAATTTGCTGGAACTTTACAACAGTGTTTTTTGCTTAGTGAAAATAATCACCAAAACCTCACCAAAAACTGATCATAGGAACTTAACCTTACACTTGGCGGCGGTGTCCTCTGATCAAATTGTTCCATAAGTTTACTGTTATGTATGATTAGGATATGGAGGATTACATTTTTCTTACCAGACCATCACTTTATT
The DNA here is from genome assembly GCF_048569485.1 of Anomaloglossus baeobatrachus. Classification (NCBI taxonomy): domain Eukaryota; kingdom Metazoa; phylum Chordata; class Amphibia; order Anura; family Aromobatidae; genus Anomaloglossus; species Anomaloglossus baeobatrachus. Next base: position 124,406,699 of record NC_134353.1, read on the forward strand.
CTAGGATAAAAATATACAGTATATTTTTTATTTAAAATATAAAAGTAGGTATAAAAAAAGGGTAAACAAAAGCCCCTTAACCAAAAAAAGTGATATATTCTGCACATTTTTTAAAAATATACACATTATTAGACCCATATCAGTAGCATCTTACAGACCCAATTGTTCTGTAAAAAAAATTGAGTTTGCTACTAAGTAAAAAAAAAATTACATGTAAAAAGTGTGATTTGTAACACAGTGTGATTTTGTTGTGATAAAGGTAATATTCACCAATATCATTCTGATTATAAAAAGGTGAAGAATTAAATTAATTAAATTGTTCACATTAAATGAGTTTTAATACTTTTTATTTATTGAAGTGCTCAGTGTAACTAGTCTACACTCCATATAGGGTTTTTTTGTTTTTAAATACCGTATGAATAAACCTTGAAAATGACCACAGGGTGGCGATAGAGTACATAATAAGCTCTGGACTAACTAGTAGAATAAAAAGTTCTGTTCTTGCCATGTCTGCTGTGTTGTCTTGGGTCCACTGTTGATACAGTCAAAAATGATAGTGCCCAATATTTACTGGTCTGAAGGCCACATTGAGCCACTCCCAAAGGTTGAAATAAAAAATAGATATTTTCCTATGAGGCATATCAACAGTATATGCTATAAATGTTTGATGTCCCAGAAAATGAGCCCACAGCTGTCTCCATAATGGGATTCTGCCGTTCCCTACTCCACAAAAGAGCAGTTTGTTATTGTACAACCCCCATAAATTACTGTATAGAAAGCAGAACTCGTGCATAGCTGCCTCTTCACATTGTCGTCTTTGCTCCGGAGTGCTGAACATATCAGACATTTGTGATACATCCTTGTCATACTGTATATTATCGATGCCTACAATGCAAATACCCTATGAAAGCAGCACTGTGAGTAGACATAATGAGGAACTTATGAGTAAACTTCTTGATATCGGATTTGCATGTTGCTATTTTTTCTGACAAGTCTGTCGCAAGATGTTTGATAAATTTGGCGCGTCTTTATGGAAGGCTATGTTCATGTTACCATCTGTAGGTCAATTTTTTGATCCGTTTGAAAAACAGAAATAAAGCATTCAGTTAAAGCAGTGGTCCCCAACCTTTTTTGCACCAGGGACCGGCTTTGGTCATATAGGGGTTTAGTTATGGAGAATATATAGCTAGCAGGAGGGGAAAAAAGGCTGGACACAAGACACATGTCCCTCTTCCTGTCTGATCAAATTCTGCAAGTAGAGTTGCAGCACTGTGGCGCCTTTCTACTTGCGTACCACCACTTCCCATGAGACAGCATCGGAAGCAATATGCTAATGACCCTGTGCTTCTGGTGTCAACCAAGAGTCATGCGACTGTGATGCGATCTTGCGATCGCATCGTAGGAGCGGCGAAGATGAAGGGAGCACTTTCTCCCAGCTCCTCCGCTGTCTGTCTCTGCATGCACCGCACTGCAGTCGCATAACATGCGAGTGCAGTGCGATTTTACACACGCGTGAGCAAAGACTCGGTGCAAAACGCAGCATGCTGCGATTGCACCGAGAGCACGATTCGTGCCGTAGAACATTAAGCAAGAGGACACTGCCTCATAGATTAACTCTGGTGGGAGTGCAATCCGATTTTTTTATCAGATCAAACTCGCACATGAAAATCACAAATGGACAAGAGCCCTTAGGCCGGGGCCAAACGGGGCACTAGTGTGATGCTCGCGTGACACTCGGCTAGCGCTGGCAGTACAGCAGGAACCGAGTGTCATGCTAGTTTCCCTGCGACTGAGGTCCAACTGTGCTTGCGGACATCAGCTGCGGGGGGCGGGTCGGCGCTGCGGAGGGGCGGGCCAACGCTGCGGAGGGGCGGGCCGGCATGGAGGAGGGTAGGGAGGGATTTATTTCCCTCTCTCCTCCGTTGCCGGCTATTGCGATTCTCGCTCTGCACGTGTGTACACCAGTGTACCGCGAGTGCAGTGTGATTTTTCTCTCACCACATTCACTTGAATGGGTGCAAGAGAAAAGAGTCTCGCATTACAATCGCAGCATGCTGGAATTGTTTTCTCGGTCCAATTAGGGCTGAGAAAATAATCGGTCATGTGCGCTGACACACAGGCTAGAATTGGTCCGAGTGGAATGCGATGTTTTATCGCACTCCACTTGCACCGATTTTCTCGCCATGTGGCTTAGGCCTTACATTGAGCCTCAGTGTACAGCACTGCTACTTAGCAGCGCTATGCACCAAACAGTGCTGTAGACTGGGAGGTGCTGGCGGGACCTCGGTGTACAGCACTTGTTGACCAAGTCCACGCCAAGAGCTATGCAGGGAGCCACGACACTGACCCGCCCCACATAATGTGCTGTGTTGGGAGCCGCATCTACTGAGGCCAGCCGCCCGCCCCGGCATGCCCGGCATAATGTTCTCTGCTGGGAGTTGTGGCATTTTAAATGTCACGGCTCCTAGCAGAGAAAATTATGCGGGACGTGACGGGGTGGGGAAATGGGCAACATCCACCACACAAAGTGTGCTCTGAGCCGCTGCAGAGCACACTGCTAGTGTTTAGTGCTGGACTACAGTGGTGCTGCGGATCGGCAACAAAACCCCAACGGCCCATTCCTGCTCCGCGGACCGGTGGTTGGGGACCCCTGAGTTAAAGGATCCCTTCACTTCAATATATTTTTTTCCCAAAATGTCATCATTTTACATTTGTTCCATCTGTTATCCGTTTTTTTGTACATACAAAAAATATCAGGTGTATTCAACTTTTTTTTGTGCCCAAAATAGCAGACAGAACAGATACTTGATTTTTTTTTATTTTTATTAAAGTCTATAGGGCATGGATCATAACCGATGGTGATCCATTTTGCTTTACATAATATCCTGAATATACACCCTGTTGGATCATACCCTGAAGAAGCCATAGCACAAAAAAGTGCTGTCAGGCTGGAATCACACTTGCGATTGGATAATCGGACAGACTCTCATGCTAGAAAGTAGCATGAGCTCTGTCCGAGTGTTGATCCGTGTGTGATCCATATGGGATCCGTTTTTATTCTCAGCTGCTATGTCATCTGCCATTCAGCACTGCTACATGGCCGCTGACAGCAGACACATACAGAGCCGCGGGATCAGAATGAACTCGGATAAACTTCACCCGACTTCATTGTCATCCCGCCGCTATGTCTGTGTGTCGTGGCCTGATTTTTGGTCACCGGTGAAGGTCTCACTGCTGACCGCAAATCACTTGAGTGACTGAAGTGATCTGTGTGATCAGCGGTGCCATCACTGAGGTTACCCGCGGTCACAGCTGAAGTTTTTCACCTGAGATCTATGGCCGCGGGTAACCTGATTGACGTCATCACTGATAGCACGACTCACTTCAGTTGCTCTGTGGAGCTCACAGAGAGCGGTCGTGGTCTGTGGCCACTGTCTGTCAGCTTCCGATCTAGCATAGCTGAAAGCGTCGTGGGACCTCTGTGGATTACGTCGAACCTGGCGGGGTATTTGGGGACTTTAATAAAGTGGTGAAAGAGGATGGGGGTTTTTTGTCATTTATTCCAAATAAAGGATTTTTGGGTGTATGTGTTTATTTTCTTTAACTTACAGGTTAATCATGGAAGGTATAACGCCTGCCATGATTAACCTAGGACTTAGTGGCAGCTATAGGCTGCTGCCATTAATTCCTTATTACCTCGATTGCCACCACACCAGGGCAATTCGGGATGAGCCGGGTAGAGTCCCGGGACTGTCGCATCTAATGGATGCCGCAATTCCGGGCGGCTGCTGGCTGATATTTTTAGGGTGGGGGGCTCCCCATAACGTGGGGCTCCCCATCCTGACAATACCAGCCTCCAGTCGTGTGGCTTTACATTGGCTGGTATCAAAATTGGGGGGGGGGGTTTTGCACGACGTTTTTTTTTAATTATTATTATTGCACGATATAGACCCGCTCACCGGCAGCTGTGATTGGTTGCGGTGAGAAAGCTGTCACTCAACGTGGGGGTGTGTCTGGCTGCAACCAATCATAGACGCCGGTGGGCGGGGAAAGCAGTGAATACGTGATGGAATAATGAGCGGACGGCTTTTTCAAAAGAGGAAAAGCCGCCGGAGCTTTGTGACCACTGTGCAGTGCCGCGCCCGTGATCAGTGAGCATGAGAGAGGGGGAAAGACCAACAGAGAGAGAGAGATTGACCGACATCTACAGACCTCATTCATTTACAGTGTTCTCTGCAACATGCGATAAATGTATTTAGAAAAACGCATGTCACTAGGATGGTCTGTTTGCTGTCCGTGTGACATCCATTTTTTTTCTCGCACCAATAGAGTTGCATTGGAGTGACTCGCACGAGAAACTCTAAAAATCGCAGCATGCTGCGATTTTTTTCTCAGTCCAATTTGAGCTGAGAAAAAAATAGCAGATCAGAGCTGCCTCATTGCTTAACATTGGTTCGAGTGCAATGCGAGATTTTCTCGCATTGCACTCGTACGAGTTAATCACAAGTGTGACGCCGGCCTTACTCCTTCATTCTCAGTATTAGTGGCGTCCTATAGTTGTTCCCCCATTGATCCAAAAGTGAGGACATAGCAAAGCGGAATACCATTACTTTCTTTGATCGGAAAAAGCCCAAAAAAGGGTATATTCTCGCAAAATTAAAAAAAATAAACAGCCAAAGTAGAAGATCACATTTAAAATATAGTTTATAAAAGGAACACATTAAAAGAAGCATTACGCACTAATTAAAATCAGGAAAAAACACCAAAAACTAGACCAAAAATATGCAAATGCAATAATAAATCAGGCCCGCAAAATTTAATAAGTGTGCCTAATTTTGTAAAAGGAACCTGTAAGCTGATTCATGCTTCTTAAATGATCATGGGCAGCATGATTCACAGTCTGAGTGATCGACTGCAGCCAAGTACATTTTTCCCTGAAACATTCTGGTGTGTCAGAGAAAATCTAGTTGGAAGATCTGGTGTCACAAGGAGATTTTTGCTGGCATTGCCAACTATCATGCCAGCATCATGATCTGTGGAAACTACAGATTCTGGCACTCTGTTTGCTAACATCTCTGAGGTCTGTGATCTGTGCAGGGAGACGCGGGCATCAACCCACAGGCCTAGGCTGTTTTCACACTTGCGTCGTTTTGTATCAGTTGCAGTCCGTTGCCTTGAGGAAATGCCTTTTTTCCCCATAGACTTGTATGGACGATGGATTGTGACTGGTGGCCTTGCGTTGCATCTGCCGTGCGACGGATCAGTCATGGAATGACTGACCGTCGGGTGGCAGCAACGCAGCATGTAGCGTTTTTTGGCTCATCGAAAAAACGCAATGTGCAGGATTCCGTCTGCATCCTTCATTTTTATAATGGAAGCCTATAGAAGCGCAATCCGTTGGAATGTGTCACTGGACGTATTCCTGTGACGGATCCGGCATTTACCAACTGAGCATGCGCAGATGAGTAAATTCTGGAAAAAAAAAAAGCTGCAACAAATCAGTTTTTTTGCAGCATCAGTCGCATTAGTTGTGGCACTACCTGAAACGCATTTGTTGCATCAGTCACACAACGGATTGCAACTGATGCAAAACGACGCAAGTGTGAAAGCAACCTTAGGCAAGCTAACAAGAGTTAATCTCTGCTGGGCTGCTTGTTAGTCTCTTTGATCACATGCCGTGGGGGTGCCAATCACTTTTACTTCCCTCCTATATATGCTGGCTGGTCGATTTAATTAATGCCGGCTATAGTTTAACTATACTGCTTTAGTAAGGTGTTGTGATCCAGACTTCCTATTGTTTCAGAGTAAATATACCTTTACAATTGCGCAGCCAGGATCAGATTCATACTGACTGAAGTTTGGGCAGTGTGACAAAGCTAACATGTTCCCTTAAGGCTATGTGCGCACAGTGCGTTTTTTTGCGGCGTTTTTCGGGTGCGTTTTTGGCCTCAAAACTGCATGACTTTGCTTCCCCATGAAAGTCTATGAGTTTTCATTTTTGCTGTGCGCACACAACTTTTTTTTTAAGCTGCGTTTTTGAGCTTAAAAAAAATGGACATGTCAATTCTTTCCTGCGTTTTTCTGCGTTCCCCCCCCATGCAATGCATTAGAAAAACACACAAAAATGCAGCCAAAAACGCACCAAAATGCTGTAAAAACACATGCGTTTTGTTGCGCGTCTTTGCCGCAGGTGCGTTTTTATGCGTTTTGTGCGTTTTTAGTGGCCAAAAACGCAGCGTGCGCACATAGCCTTAAGTGGCATGGTGCATCACTACCTGCCCATTTACCAGTAAGTGAAACCACCTCCTGCACTTATTTGTGCTATGATTTACAGCAAATTCTTTTGAGAAGAGCTGGTGAGAGTGATGTAAAGTATGAAGAATTGGTAAGAGTAGTGTAAAAAGGCACACATTTTAAATATGGTGACCGCCATGATAACTTACTTTTTCCAAACTAGAAAACTTACATATAGCTATTAATAAATATCCACATTCTTTGTAGTGCATTTCATATTTTTTTTATTGAGATCTTACTACCTTCATTTTTGCAACTCTACCCCCCAAAAACAAAAAAAAAAAAAACAAAACAAAAAAAAAAACAAACAGAAAATGGGACATTTTTATGATACCACCATAATTGCAAAATCTGCCTATCCCAATAATGTAATGGGTTCTTAAACACTGATCAGCAATCCTCCCTACCATTTCCAGAAAATTGGCCAGCAATTTCTCACTACTATTTACCTACAAAGAGTTTAAGAGCAATGATGTATAGTAATGGCCAAAAGTGTTGGCACCGTTGAAATTGGTACGGAAAATGATTGCAATTCCATACTGTATATATTGTCATACATACATTTATTTAGCTGGAGAGTTCCGAAGTGTCACTTGTGGAGAGATCTTAAAATTGCTTCTGGGAGAAGACGCCTTCATATATAAGACTACTTTCACACTTGCGTTGGACGGCTTCCGTAGCATTGCGTTGTATGACGGATGCAACGGATGTGTTGCATATAGTGGCACAACGGATGCTACGGATCGTACAAAACAACGGAAAGCTTTTTTTTTTATTTTTTTTTTTTCCTCTTTACAGTTTTACCGGCAGCAGACTATTGTGAACAATTAGCTGATCGCTCTCAATAGCCGGCTGCCGGTCGCTCAGCTTAGCGCTCTCACATGCCGGCGGCCGGGCACTCAGCTGAGCGCTCTCACATGCCGGCGGCCGGGCACTCAGCTGTGCGCTCTCACATGCCGGCGGCCGGGCGCTCAGCTGTGCGCTCTCACATGCCGGCGGCCGGTCGATCAGCTGTGCGCTCTCACATGCCGGCGGCCGGTCGATCAGCTGAGCGCCCGGCCGCCGGCATGTGAGGGCGCTCAGCTGATCACTCTCAATAGCCGGCTGCCGGGCGCTCCGCTGAGCGTTCTCACATGCCGGTGGCTGGGCACTCAGCTGAGCGCTCTCACATGCCGGCAGCCGGGCACTCAGCTGTGCGCTCTCACATGCCGGCGGCCGGGCGCTCAGCTGTGCGCTCTCACATGCCGGCGGCCGGTCGATCAGCTGTGCGCTCTCACATGCCGGCGGCCGGTCGATCAGCTGAGCGCTCTCACATGCCGGCGGCCGGGCGCTCAGCTGATCATTCGGCCGCCGAGAATATGTGCGGGGGTCGGAGTGTGGAGTGGGTGGAGCCGAGCGGGCCATGGGGCTGAGGACAGGTAAGTGTGCGTGTGTGTATGTATATATGTGTGTGTGTGTGTGTGTGTACATACATGTGGAGTGGAGTGTGGGAGGGGGCGGAGCCAAGCGGGGAAGTGTCGGGCTTCCTTCACACGTAGCGAGGGTAAATATCGGCAAAGCACTTTGCTTGGTTACCCAATATTTACCTTGGTTACGGGTGCAGGGAGCCAGAGAGAGCATGCGCAGTGAAATCCCATGGATTTCGCTGCTCAAAAAAACATTACATGTTGCGTTCCTCCCGCCCAGCGCAGCGTCAAAATAACGACGCTGCATCGTCCAGCGGATGCAACTCTGACACTTTCGTTACAGTGTGTCGTCCGTACAAGTCTATGGAGAATAGTGCAGTGCGTTAACAGACTGCACTATTCTCAATAGTGACGGACTGCGCTGAACGCAAGTGTGAAAGTACCCTAAGAGATCTGGAGCAATTTGCAAAAGAAGAGACAAAATTCCAGTGGAGCGGTATAAGAAGCTTGTTGTTGATTATAGGAAGCGATCGATTGCAGTTATTGATTCCAAAAGGGAGTGCAACCAAATATTAAGAGGAAGGTGCAAACAATATTGTCCAGACCATTTTTGGAGTGTTGTGTGAAATTATGGCTAATTTGCCTTTTTTCTGTCTGTTTTTTTTTGTTGTTTTTTTTTTGCAGTTTCCAATATACGCCCAAAGGAAATAAACATGCTGTGATACTTTTTTTACTTCACGTGATGAGGGTCACTCACTTGGCTGCATCTTAGCGGTATCACACAAGAATGCATTTGTTAAACGTTGAACCAGTTTATTACATATCACATAAACCTCACTCTCAGTACACTCCACCCATGGATTTCAAGTCCGTTAGTCTTGTGTTTTGCCCGGACAGGTTCAGATACACTTCCTTAGTATCATAGTGGAGTTAACAACCACTAGTCAGTGACCTCGACCAGTATTCCTACACAGATTTCAAGTTTGTACCATCTGAGCATCGCAGACCTTCAATACACTGACCCTGCTCAGACCAAAGCGAACTCTCTTTTCTCCCACAGTGTCCCTTCAGAGAGGCATCAGGACTTTCACGGTCCCAGTCAAACAAATCTTTTTTCCCCGCAGGGAAATTTTCCCAAAAGCTCAACATACATAGCCTCTTCATACTAATTGCCATGTGCTAAACAATCAGTCTTATTAAACTAACTGAGACGCACCCATAGGTAGAGGTATGTGCATAGTCAGACCCACCAATCTCTCCAGCTATCTGTAAACCTGGCCCTTTTGAATGCCTTAACAAAACTCATGGCACTTAAGCTACCATCATAGACATTCCAGGTTTAACTTCGAGAGGACAACCACCTCTGGGACACATACCGGCCATTTACAATGCCGGTCACCATCTTACAATGTGTATAACAAAATGTGTAATTACAAAAATATTGTGGGAGAAATATTTCATTTTCTGGAACAATTTTAAGGGTGCCAACACTTTGTCACGACTTCTCAAATGCTCTTTTAACTACCAAAAGCTCGCGGTCACCAATATCATAGTTAGATTTAGTTTAGGAGAACTTCTGAGAGTAAAAAGCAGAAAGCAAACGGTGATGACAGGTAACCAATCTTTTTTTTTTTTTGCAAGAGACCAGCCCGGATCCCCACAACAGAAGCGGCTACTTCGACCACAAAAGGCCGATCAATTTCGTGTTGACTGAGAACAGGAGCTTTAGGCTACATTCACACTTGCGTTGAACGGCATCCGTTGCATTGCGTTTTGTGACGGATGCGTTGCATATAATGGCACAACGGATGGAACGGATCATACAAAACAACGGAAAGGTTTGGGGTTTTTTTTATTTATTTTTTTAATTTGTTTTTCTTCTTTACAGTTTTACCGGCAGCAGACTATTGTGAACGATCAGCTGATCACCCGTTGGCCGGGTACTCAGCTGAAAGCTCTCACATGCCGGCGGCCGGGCATTCACCTGAGCGCTCTCACATACCGGCTGCCGGGCATTCAGCTGAGCACTCTCACATGCCGGCTGCCGGGCGCTCAGCTGAGAGCTCTCACATGCCGGCGGCCGGGCGCTCAGCTGAGAGCTCTCACATGCCGGCGGTCGGGCGCTCAGCTGAGAGCTCTCACATGCCGGCGGCCGGTCGCTCAGCTGAACGTTCGGCCACCGAGAAACAAAATAAAGTTTCTGTGATTTAAAAAAAAAAAAAAAATGAGCATGCGCACTGAAAAATAAAGCTTTCCGCCGCTCAAAAAAAGTTACATGCTGCGTTCCCTCCGCCCGACGCAAAATCCCGTCCCGTCAAAATAACGACGCTGCGTCATCCAGTGGATGTGTGGTGCCCTGGACAAGCCAGGTCATCACAGAACTACACCAACACACCCCACACCCCGGCTAGGCACACCGAAGTCAAACACAAAATCCTTGTTGCCTTCCTCCAGGGGCTGATGTCCACACCAGGGTGTGGGCCAGGCAGTTGGTCCCACCCACCGAGGAGTTCACAGTCCTGGAGGTGGGAAAAGGAGTCAGTTTAGAGATCAGTTTCGAGAGGAGTTTGAAGTGGAGAAGTGAGAGGAGCGAAGTGGTAGAGGAGCAGTCTGACGTCGTCCAGGTGTGTGGCCCGGACGGTACAGCAAGGTTGGCAGACGGTGGTGACCGTCTGCAGGAGAGGCTAATTGGAGCGAACCGTACGGACCGTGGACGGGCGGTGGCCCGACGGTACCGGATCGGAGAGCAAAGAGAAGCCAGCACCATTCGGCAGGGCTTACGGACCCCGACCAGGCTAGGAGTCGCCGTAAAACTGGTCAAATCCGTTAGCAAAGGGAACCTCCGGGGTTTCCCAGCAGTCAAGACCCGATTGAAGGCAACAGCTCACACCGTAAAGGGAAAAACAGTCACCACCCAGGCTACAGTTCCCAGGGCCAGAGCCTGCGGGCAAAAGGGGCTCCTTCAGCATCCATCCAAGCTGGGGAGCGGGTTACCGGTGGGAAGCCATTGGAACCGTAGACACAACACAGATGCAGGGAAAGGCAGTCACCATCAACCTACCGGGAGACCTACCGCAGCCGTCTGTGGGACCCGTCCATCCAGCCGTTTGTTTGACCAGAGACTCCGTGTGAATTGCTGGCTGAGTGAGTACCAACGTGCCGTGCAGGACAGCGCTGCCCCCGCGACCCTGCACCACACCAGACCCCGTAACCCGCCTGCCATCCCTAACCCTCACCGGGCCCCGGGACAACCAACCCCCCTACCCACGGAGGGGAGAACCAACATCCAAGCTGCTCCCTGTCATCGCTCCCGGGATCCCCGTCCAAAGCAGCGGTGGTATCACCAATATCACCACAAACCGTGGGTGGCGTCACGGACAATATCCCTAAACCCAAACCACCCCCTTTCACTCACGGGCGAGGAGCGCCACTCGAGTCCCCAGGATCTGGCCCACCGCTCGAGCCACCACCGAGCAGCAGCAGCCGGACCTGAGCAGTGGGTGAGCGCAGCGTCCCCTCCTCCGCCCGCGTCAACTTGGCGTCACAAACAGGATCTTACCGCTCTGCCATCTGGTAGAGGTGCGCCTTGTGACCGCCGGAGGTGTCCGGCTGAAAATTTGGAGAAGCCGCCATTTTGGGCGCGAAAAGTCCCCGCTCGAGCGTCTTCCCGAGTAGTGGAAGCGCGAAAGCTGAAACCCCGCCCCTGTAGAGGAGGAGCCAGAAAAAGACTAAGGGGGACGGATGGCATCTGGCCGCATGTAGCCCGCAGCTATAAGAGCAGGGGCGCCGGGACCCTGCGATCTGCTGATTCCTGTAAAGTATGTCTGCCCCACCCAGCTACGCAGAGGCTATAGAGCCGGTGCCCGAAACAGCGGCGTGGCTTAGGGCCCGAACGGCAGGGATCTGCCGACGCTACCGGAGTCAGATATGTATGCTGATGGAGCAGTGGACCGCGGAGGTAGAGGAAGTAGCTGCGGTCGCTCGGGTGTATGGAATGGAGGCCATGATGGAGGAGCTGGTGAGTGACCCACGCCCCTGTGTCCCCGAGGGACCGGCCGTTGCGGCTGAGGGACCCGGTCTACCCCTGGCCCCCATGCCGCCTTCGTCTTCCCTGCCCGTGCACCGCGCTACTGTTGGTCCGTCTGACGTACGCCCCCTCGTCATGGTAGCCGAAAGAGTGGTGAGCCCGGAGACTGCGGCAGCTGGCGGCAACCCGTCTGGCGCAGGTACAGATGATAGTGACTCCGGACCTGATACAGAGCCTGTTTCGGAGGAGGACGAGGGAGTCGTCGCCCTGTATGGCATAGATGCTACTTACATCCCCCGGAGCGGAAATAACGGGTATCAGGCGGCCCTTCCTCGCCGCGCCTGCTATGCGCTGGAGGGGCTGGTGCCCGTGTTCTTCCACCCAGAGCCGGGTGAGGAGGACGAAAGTGTACCGTGAAGTCAGTGGATCTCCGCTGCAAGTTGTCCCCGTTGGGACCACCAGTACAGTTTGAAAGTTTGTGAATGATAAGTGAAAGATGATCAACCGAAGAAGTTTACCTGATTGAACCGTGATTGAACCGGCCGTTGCCGGCAACTGTTGTTCCCGTAGGGACTGTCTGCAATCCTTGCGTAAGGAACTGCTTACGGACAAGCCCGAGAACTTGCAGGGCAACCACAAACTAGTGGGATGTAAATAAAAATGTTGTTGGCTTGAAACCGTTACCGCCTCCGGAGAGGCTGATTTGGGAGGATGGGCCTGGAGGAAAGGGATGGCCCAGGCCCGCCACTACCGTAACCGGTGGCGATCCTCCGGGGGTTCAGGGGTTCCCCATGGACGCGGGTCCCCTGAAAGAGACAGAACCTGCTCGGGCAGCCTGGTGATGGACTGGGGTCAAGGGGTGCTGCCTACATCTTAGGGGCAGCATCAGGGCCAGGTTGTTTGGGTGGGAGAAGAGCGGCAGCCGTAACCGTTATTAAAAATGTTTGGTAACGTTTAAGCATGTGCCTCCCGATGTGGGAAGATTGAAAAATGATTGTTTTTACATGTTTTACCGTTTTCTATTTTTGCAGTTAAACAGAAAAATAAAACCGGTGATGGACGGGCAGCCCGCGGACGGTCTGCATTTTACTAAGGGGGAATGTGGCGCCCTGGACAAGCCAGGTCGTCACAGAACTACACCAACACACCCCACACCCCGGCTAGGCACACCGAAGTCAAACACAAAATCCTTGTTGCCTTCCTCCAGGGGCTGATGTCCACACCAGGGTGTGGGCCAGGCGGTTGGTCCCGCCCACCGAGGAGTTCACAGTCCTGGAGGTGGGAAAAGGAGTCAGTTTAGAGATCAGTTTCGAGAGGAGTTTGAAGTGGAGAAGTGAGAGGAGCGAAGTGGTAGAGGAGCAGTCTGACATCGTCCGGGTGTGTGGCCCGGACGGTACAGCAAGGTTGGCAGACGGTGGTGACCGTCTGCAGGAGAGGCTAATTGGAGCGAACCGTACGGACCGTGGACGGGCGGTGGCCCGACGGTACCGGATCGGAGAGCAAAGAGAAGCCAGCACCATTCGGCAGGGCTTACGGACCCCGACCAGGCTAGGAGTCGCCGTAAAACTGGTCAAATCCGTTAGCGAAGGGAACCTCCGGGGTTTCCCAGCAGTCAAGACCCAATTGAAGGCAACAGCTCACACCGTAGAGGGAAACACAGTCACCACCAAGGCTACAGTTCCCAGGGCCAGAGCCTGCGGGCAAAAGGGGCTCCTTCAGCATCCATCCAAGCTGGGGAGTGGGTTACCGGTGGGAAGCCATTGGAACCGTAGACACAACACAGGTGCAGGGAAAGGCAGTCACCATCAACCTACCGGGAGAACTACCGCAACCAGAGACTCCGTGTGAATTGCTGGCTGAGTGAGTACCACCGTGCCGTGCGGCACAGCGCTGCCCCCGTGACCCTGCACCTCACCAGGCCCCGTAACCCGCCTGCCATCCCTAACCCTCACCGGGCCCCGGGACAACCAACCCCCCTACCCACGGAGGGGAGAACCAACATCCAAGCTGCTCCCTGTCATCGCTCCCGGGATCCCCGTCCAGAGCAGCGGTGGTGTCACCAATCTCACCACAAACCGTGGGTGGCGTCACGGACAATATCCCTAAACGCAAACCACCCCCTTTCACTCACGGGCGAGGAGCGCCGCTCGAGTCCCCGGGATCCGGCCCACCGCTCGAGCCACCACCGAGCAGAAGTAGCAGCCGGACCCGAGCAGTGGGTGAGTGCAGCGTCCCCTCCTCCGCCCGCAACAGATGCAACGCTGACACTTGCGTTACAGTGCGTCGTCCATACAAGTCTATGGAGAATAGCGCAGTGCATTAACGGACTGCGCTATTCTCCATTGTGATGGACTGCGCTGAACGCAAGTGTGAAAGTAACCTTAGAAAAGCATAATGACTGGGGTTTGAACCAGTGACCTTTTGCTCTGTGATCTGATTTCCTTCTTGTTCAGCTACAGCTTGGCTAGCTCCTGGTGGAGTGCTGAATGCCTATAAGCTTTCACATTTGCTTCTTTTGCTTATGGTGTGCTATTATCCCCTGTATTCTATTATTCATTGTCTCTGTCTTATCACATTATTCGTGTTGTTATATATATACTCCATTTTTCCAGCATATCATTGCTGATTATATTCACTCCTGGTGGATTTCTTCTAAAGGTCCAGTCACACTAAGCAACTTACCAGCGATCCCAACAACGATAGGGATCGCTGGTAAGTTGCTAGGAGGTTGCTGGTGAGATGTCACACTGCGACGCTCCAGCGATCCCACCAGCAACCTGACCTGGCAGGGATCGCTGGAGCGTGGCTACACGAGTTGCTGGTGAGCTCACCAGCAACCAGTGACCAGCCCCCAGCGCCGCGTGGAAGATGCTGCGCTTGGTAACTAAGGTAAATATCGGGTAACCAACCCGATATTTACCTTGGTTACCAGCGCACGGAGCTACACGTGCAGAGAACAGGGAGCAGCGCACACTGAGCGCTGGCTCCCTGCTCTCCTAGTTACAGCACACATCGGGTTAATTAACCCGATGTGTCCTGCAGCTACATGTGCACAGAGCAGGAGTCGGCACTGACAGTGAGAGCGGCGGAGGCTGGTAACAAAGGTAAATATCGGGTAACCAAGGACAGGGCTTCTTGGTTACCCGATGTTTACTGTGGTTACCAGCCTCCGCAGAAGCCGGCTCCTGCTGCCTGCACATTTAGTTGTTGCTCTGTCGCTGTCACACACAGCGATCTGTGCTGCACAGCGGGGGAGCAACAACTAAAAAATGGCCCAGGACATTCAGCAACAACCAGCGACCTCACAGCAGGGGCCAGGTTGTTGCTGGATGTCACACACAGCAACATCGCTAGCAACATCGCTGCTACGTCACAAAAGTTGTTCGTTAGCAGCGATGTTGCTAGCGATGTTGCTTAGTGTGACGGGGCCTTAAGGAGTTTCAGCTCCATTACTTTAGTGATCACCTTTTGGACAGAGATCAGAGGTGTATTTGCTTTGTGTTTTCTTTTGTCTTTCCTTATATCTTTCATTTATTTAACTGTTAGGTTGTAGGAGATAACCCTTGCTAGCACTTATTGTTTCTTCTTATGTGTATGTTCTATGTGCGCACAGTGCTTTTTTCGCGGTGTTTTTGCGCGTTTTTCGGATGCGTTTTTGGGCTCAAAACTGCATTACTTTGCTTCCCCAACGAAGTCTATGAGTTTTCATTTTTGCTGTCCACACACAGCTATTATTTTTAGCTGCGTTTTTTAGCTGAAAAAAAAAATGGTCATATGAATGGTCATATCTGCGTTTTACTGCATTTTCCACCCATACAATGCATTGGAAAAACACAGCAAAACGCAATAATGAAAAATGCAGCCAAAAACACACCAAAACGCGATAAAAACGCATGCGTTTTTACCGATGCGTTTTTGCCGTGGGTGCCTTTTTGTGCCTTTTTAGCGTCAAAAAACACACAAAAACGCAGTGTGTAAAAAAAAAGCAATGTGCGCACATATTCCACCTGTGTACGTATTTTGTGTTACCTCACTCTTGGGTTTAGTCTTTCTTTGTATGCTTGCTGTGTTTAGTTGTTGTGCTTACCAACTTTTCCTCTGGTTCTTTAGGACATGCAGAGCGAGCAAAGCAGTGCAGAAGGGTAGGGATCCACAGCACCACAAAAAGCAGGAAGAGGCAGTGGGGTGGCCAAAGGGAAAAGGGAGACAACAGTTCCCCAGGACACCCACACACGGCAAGATCCCAAGCAAAAGCTTAGGTGTTCACCAGTCTAGTGCTTTTTTACGGAAAGTGTAGAAGACAAGAAAATGCTGATTTGCAATGTGGCGCCCTGGACTAGTCAGGTCGTCACAGATAACACACACACACCCCCACCCCCACTAGACAGCAAAATTAGCCAAACACAAAATCCTTGTTGCCTCCCTCCAGAGTCTGATGTCCACACCAGGTGGGGTGGAGCCAAGCGGTTGGCCCCACCCACCGAGGAGTTCACAGGCCTGGAGGCGGGAAAAGTGACAGTTTAGTCCAGGAGGTGGAAGTGAGAGTGTCTGGGTTTGTGGCCCAGGCACTGACAACAAGGTTGGCAGACGGTGGTGGCCGTCTGCAGGAGTGGTGAATCAACGCGAAACCGTAGGACTGGGGTCAGGCGGGGGCCCGCCGGTACCGACCGGGGAGCAAAGTGAAGCCAGCACACACAGGCAGGGCCATCGGACCCCTACTAGGCTTGGAGTCGCCGTCAACAGTCAAATCCGAGTGTGACAGGAACCGCAGGGGTTTCCTAACAGCCAAAGACCCGTTAGAAGGCAACCGTCCACACCGTGAGGGTATACAGCTACCGCCTAAGGCTAGAGACCCAAGGGCCAGTGCCTGCGGGCAAACGGGCTCCTCCGGCATCCATACACCGGGGAGCGGACTACCGTTGGGGACCCATCGTAGTCAAACAGTACACAAAGGTGCAGAGAAAGACGGCCGCCATCACCTGTCCGGGGAGAGACACTGCAGCTGGCTGCGGGACCCGTCCATCCAGCCGTTTGGTTTACCGAGGACTTTGTGCATCTCTTACTGAGTGATTACACCCGTGCCACCCGGCACCGCGCCGCGCTGTCCCTGCAACCCTGCACCCCAGCCATCCAGCCTCACCGCATCATCACCGGACCCCGGGAACACCAACCCCAACCCACGGAGGGGGAAAACAACATCCCAGCTGCTCCCTACCATCGCTCCCGGGATTCCCGTCACCAGCAGCGGTGGTGCCCATCTTCACCACAACCCGTGGGTGGCGTCATGGACTAAATCCCCTAAACCAACCACCCTTTTCACTCACGGACGCGGAGCGCCGCTCGAGTCCCCGGATCCGGCCCACCGCTCGAGCCACCGAGTAGCAGCCGCAGCAGCGCCGGACCCGAGCGTTATCAAGCGCAGCAGCAACGTCCTCCCCGCCCGCGACAACTTGGCGTCACGAACAGGATTGGACCCATCTACTTACCAGTAGAAGTGCGCCTTGTGATCCCCGCTGGCGGCGTCCGGCCGAAAAATTTGAAGCACCGCCATCTTTGGCGCGAAAATCTCCTGCTCGAGCGTCTTCTCCAAGCAGGGAAGGCGCGAAAGCGAAGCCTCTCCCCCAACAAGCGGAAGTGCTGAAGAGAACCAAGGGGGGGCGGGTGTGTGTCTGCCTGATGTAGCCGAGGGAATAAAAAGCGGGGACGCCAGGACTCTGCAACATATCCGGTTCCTGGAAGTCTGCCAGCAAGCATGTCTGTCCCGTCCGGTGATGCCGAAATTCCCGAGCCCACGCCAGGAACGGCGGCGTGGGTGGAAGCCCGGACCGCACAAATGTGCTGCCGCCTTCAAACCCAGGTCCGGTTCTTGATGGAGCGCTGGGTGGCCGAGATGGAGGAAGTGGCGGCGGCCGTGCGGAGACACGAGGTGGAGGCAGTGTTGGAGGAGCGGTAAGCGACCTACGCCCCTGTGTCCGAGAAGGACCGGCCGCTGCGACTGAGGGGCCTGGCCTGTACCCGCTCACCCTCCTGCCTCCCCCGCCATCCGTACCGGTTGCTGTTGCCCCTCCGCTCGGACCGCTACCCCCAACACCGGTAGCGGAATCAAACCCGTCCGCCCTAGAGGACCGACCTGGGGGCGTTGTCTGGGAACGGCCCGCATCCCTCTCGCTGCCATGGAAGATACTGCGGGAGGTGTCCGCCCGCGACAAGAAGCCGTCGGCCCCAGAAGTGGCCGCACCCGAGACCGTCCCGGCCCTGGAAGTCCGCCCGGCCGTGGAGGAATCGGCCGCTGCGGGCCCAAAGACCCAACCGGTGAGGCCAGCTATCCCTGAGTCCCACGCCTCGGCTGAGGCTGCGCCGGGCCGCCACTGCAAAGCCGCAGTTCAGGCCACGTCACCGCAGGACCCCCACGAGAAAGTACCGGTTGTGGCCGGTGTGGGCGCGGTCCAGCGGTGCTCGACCCGGGCGCAGGGGTCTGCCAACGCCCCTTATTGGGACAGGGAACCAAACCAGTTGGGCCAAGAGATTGCCGCCAGGGAGCAGCAGAGGGCCGAAGTGATGGCGCGAGTGATTAAGGAAAAGGATGCACTCCGCCATGCTACCTTTCGGGTGCGGGGCCCGGTGTACGAAGGCCAAGTCTGGCAGTTTGACACGCGGAGGGGGTTCGGTTTCATCTACGAGCCGGGCCTGGAGGCCGAAGTGCTTGTGGCCCGCCGCGATGTAAACTCACACCTTCCCATGGGCCACCCAGGTCGCGATCTATGGCCTAGCGACCTGGTAACTTACACCCGCCACTACGGGGAGAGGGGCTGGTTCGCCCTAGATGTTAAGCAAAGGAAGAGCCGCGGTGTGCAGATGCGGCCCCAGCCCCCTCCTCCACCGAGCCGTCTGGATATCGAGCTGGAGGAGGTCCTGGATGAGTGCGACCTCAAATAGTGGCAGCGGTTCTCTGTTGCAACCAAGTTGTCCCCGTTGGGACCCCCAGCACCGTTAAATATGTGAGTGAATGACAATAATCATCCGAAAGATCATCTGATTATCTACGTGATTATCCCGGCCGTTGCCGGCAAGTTGTCCCCGGAGGGGGGGTGTGTTTTTACCACCCACATGAGAAACTGCTCATGAACATGGCCGAGAACTAGCAGGCCACCCACGAACTTGTGGGCTTGTAAATAATGTTGTGGGATGGATACCGTTGCCGCCTCCGGAGAGGCAGATTGGAGGAAGGGCCCGCAGCAGAGCAGGCTGGGGCCCGGCCACCACCAGGACCGGTGGCCACCCTCCGTGGGTCAGGGGTCCCCCTGGACGTGGGGTCCCCTGAAGTGACAGTCAGGTGCGAGTTACCGTACCCGTTCCCGCTCGGGCAGCCTAAACCTGGACTGGGGTCAAGGGGTGCTGTCCACTTCTTAGGGGCAGCATCAGGGCTAGGTTGCTTGGGTGGGAGAGCAGAAGACATCCGTCCATCATTATTAAAAATGTTTTTATGTGTAACGTTTGAAGTGACCTGACAAAAATGCTTATGTTTGATATGTTGACATGTTATTTATGTTTTACAGTTTTGAAAAAAAAAAAATAAAACCGGTGATGGACGGGCAGCCCACGGACGGTCTGCATTTTACCAAGAGGGAATGTGGCGCCCTGGACTAGCCAGGTCGTCATAGGTAACACACACACACCCCCACCCCCACTAGACAGCAACATTAGCCAAACACAAAATCCTTGTTGCCTCCCTCCAGAGTCTGATATCCACACCAGGTGGGGTGGAGCCAAGCAGTTGGCCCCACCCACCGAGGAGTTCACAGGCCTGGAGGCGGGACAAGTGACAGTTTAGTCCAGGAGGTGGAAGTGAGAGGAGTAAAGTGGAGAGTGTCTGGGTTTGTGGCCCAGGCACTGACAACAAGGTTGGCAGATGGTGGTAGCCGTCTACAAGAGTGGTGAATCAACGCGGAACCGTAGAACCGGGGTCGGGCGGTGGCCCGCCGATACCGACCGAGGAGCGAAGTGAAGCCAGCACACACAGGCAGGGCCATCGGACCCCAACTAGGCTTGGAGTCGCCGTCAACAGTCAAATCCGAGTGTGACAGGAACCCCATGGGTTTCTTAACAGCCAAAGACCCGTTAGAAGGCAACTGTCCGCACCGTGAGAGTATACAGCTACCGCCTAAGGCTAGGGAGCCAAGGGCCAGCGCCTGCGGGCAAACGGGCTCCTCCGGCATCCATACACCGGGGAGCGGACTACCGTTGGGGACCCATCGTAGTCAAACAGTACACAAAGGTGCAGGCAAAGACAGACGCCATCACCTGTCCGGGGAGAGACACTGCAGGCGGCTGCAGGACCCGCCCATCCAGCCGTTTGGTTTACCGAGGACTTTGTGCATCTCTTACTGAGTGAGTACACCCGTGCCATCTAGCACCGCGCCACACTGTCCCTGCAACCCTGCACCCCAGCCATCCAGCCTCCCCGCATCATCACCGGACCCCGGGAACACCAACCCCTACCCACGGAGGGGGAAAACAACATCCCAGCTGCTCCCTACCATCGCTCCAGGGATCCCCGTCACCAGCAGCGGTGGTGCCCATCTTCACCACAACCCGTGGGTGGCGTCACGGACTAAATCCCCCAAACCAACCACCCTTTTCAGTCACGGGCGTGGAGCGCCGCTCGAGTCCCCGGATCCGGCCCACCGCTCGAGCCACCGAGCATCAGCCGCAGCAGCGCCGGACCCGAGCGTTAGTGAGCGCAGCAGCGGCGCCCTCCCTGCCCGCGACAGCAACCTAAGCCGTACCAAGCTCAGCAGGTGCCAGACCACTACCAGCCTGACCACCACAAGCAATGTGCTCAAGCACATGTCTTCCAAGCACCCAACTAGGCAGGACGAATTCCTGGGTCCATGTTCAGTGTCTGCGGGAGACACCACTGCCTCTTCCCTTGTGCTACGTGTTGGGCAAGCCCCTGTCCAGAATGTAGACACAGATGCCTCCCGCACTGCACCTGTCGTTGCACATTCGCAACAACCATCAACACCCACCATGTTCACTTCCTTGTCCCAGCACAGTGTTCAGCTGTGCCTACTCCAGGCCTTGGAAAGGAAGCAGAAGTACCCAGGCACCCACCCAGAAGCCCAAACACTAAACAGCCTCATTTCCAGACTGCTTGCCCTGGAAATGTTGGCGTTTAGTCTTGTGGACCTTGGTACTCTGTCCCCAGCAGCCACTTTTTTCCCCGGTGTGCCATCTCCACCTTACACACCCATGCTGTGACCAACAAAGTTGCTGGGATGGTCCACTTAACCACCAACACATGAACAAGTGTTTGTGGCCAGTGACGCTACATTTTCTGACAATACACTGGGCGAACCGTGTAGAGGCCGGAACCGAGTCAGACCCTGGAACAGCACATGTGCTACTGACACCTAGAATTTCAGGCCATAGTTCCATCAGGGTTTCCCCCACCTGCTACACAAGTTTCTGCACCACCTCCTCCTCCTCCTCATCCTCCATCTGCGAATTGTCATCTCTATCAGTTGCAAGTTGAAAGAACTGCAGGACTGCAAGTGGCAACAGGCTCTACTGAAACTGATTTGTTTTGGTGACAAACAGCACACCTCCATAGAGTTTTTAAAAGATCTAACAGATCGGATAGATCTGTAGGTCTCGCCGCTGAACCGCCAACAGGCATGGTCGTGTGTGATAATGGCCGTAACCTGGTGGGGGCTCTGACATTTGGTCACGGGTGTGTCAAAGTTGACAGACAGTCCTGTAGTGTCCAGCTGTAGAAGATCGCAGCGTTTGGCTACATAAACTGCTTCCTGACATTTGGTTCTTCCTGCTGTGGATTAATTGACATTCTTATGTATCTTATCTGCTTCAGGTTAATCCCTTTCCTTTTAGGACCCTGTGGATATCCTCACCTTTCAGCTGTTAATCATCATCACTTCCCCTGGTGTCCTTAAATACTCACATTTTCCTCCTGGTGTTTGTTGATGATAGCGTTATTATCCTACACAAACTTTGGATGGAAGCAGTCGGCTTGTATCCTTCTGAAGTAATGGTTGTTTCTTGCTGTACCTCTCCAAGAATCATCCTCGAGATAAGTTGTTCTTATACTTTCCCTGTGTGTGTGCTATCTGTGTGTTCTTTACAACTTAGTGGGGTTGACTAAGCGCTCATCCCATCCGTTCCCTACCTGTTCACGGAAAATTGATAAAAAAACAAACACTGCCCACATAGCTCCGGAAGTGTATTGCTTTTGGCCCATAGCAAAACACTTCTGGAGCTATGTGGGCGGTGTTTGATGTTTTTTTTTCATTCTCCGTGAACAAAACATTTTCCAACGCTGAATGTAAGACAAATTTGTCCCGTAGAAATATATCCCGCAGTTCGCAGGATGCAGGTAATCACACACACACGAGCCGAGCGTGATACTCACCTTACTGATTTTCTTGTCTTTTCCCGAGCCCTAACCCCGAGCCTTGAGCTTGAGGTTCGCTCATCTCTAAGCAAGAGATGGTTGCCTGCACTGCAGAGGGTACTACCAAAACCAGCTTCTCGTCTGTTCAGCATAGATGGCCTGAAGAGGAAGAGCAGGAGGAGGAGGAGAAGGAGGAGGAGATTGAGGAGGAGGAAGAGATGGAGAATCGTCCTTCTGGTGGGGACATGAAAATCTTGCCTGTTGGGAGTTCAGCACTTTGCCGCCACACTGCCTTTCCTGTCACCTTTGCATTATACGCATTTTGGCCAACACCAATTACTGGTTGTGCACTTTTCTCGACCCATGTATGTATCTGTAAAAGTCTGATCCGTAAGAATGGAAAATTATTTCACTTGTACAGTATGATAAATACTGTAGGAATAAAGAAAGTATTTTTCACTTTCCCCCAAAAAATTAAAATAAAGAGATAAAAGCTTATGTATCCCAAAATGCTATCAATAAAATAACTACATGGTAAAATGAATGGTGTCATTGATGTCTACTACTTATGCCGCAAAAAAAAAGCTTTCCTATGTTTCTGCCAATGGAAAAGTAAAAAATATATGGTTCACCTGACATATCAGGGATATCTGAGGTATTTTTTCATGTGATAAAGCTGTATTGCATCACAATCTCTGGGTATTACAATGCATAGTGTGAACATTTAGGCTATGTGTCCACGGTAGAATGTACCTGCGGATTTTTCTGCATGAAAATCCGCGATTTTCGCGGCAAATCCGCACCCGCGGATTTACCGCGGATTTGCCACGGATTTTGATGCGGATTTTTTTTTTTTCACCATTCTATACCCAAATCTGCACCAAAATCCGCAACAAATAATTGACATGCTGCAGATTTTTCCGCATCAAAATCCGCGGCAAATCCGCAGCGGAAAAATCCGCAGCATGGACACAGCATTTCCAAAATGCCATTGAAATGGCTTGGAAGTGCCGCTGCTGCAGATTTTTGGGAAATCCGCGGTAAATCCGCGGCAAATCCGCGGCAAAATCCGCAGTAAATCCGCAGCGTGGGCACATAGCCTTATGAGTGAAACAAATAAATACATTTTTAATAAAGTTAACATAAAGCAATAAAAAGAAATAGAATAAACACTCCAATACATCACTGAGGGGAGGAGGTCCTGCATGGTAATTATTAGCCAGAGCAGTGAACCGCTGCAGAATAAAGGATGTGCACCGCATTCTTCTGTGTGTAGAAAAGGGAAGTCGCGTAACTTACAGTAAACCGAAACAAATTCCACAATTTAACTAATCTAGAGTATATAAGAAAAACCCTCAAAAGCTTTTCCCAGGACATTGTTATATGATCCTTATGGTGCATTTAAACATGTAAAGTCTGTCCCATGAATCTACCATTATTGAGCACAAATCAATGATACACAAGTCGTTCTGGTCTCGTTTGCTGACTGATGAACGATGATGGGGACAGAACAATTGCTAGTAGGATTATTCTGTCCATGTACAGTATCATGTTGTTGTCAGCACATCTACTGTTTAAGTTGTGCCCCACAGGGCAGGTGGTTAACCTACTCGTTGCCGGGCCGTTTCGGGTCGAGTCAGGCGTTGTCACGGGGTGGCCTTGCCCGGTTCCAATGCCCCGAAGAGTACAGTAAATGGTGGGGTAAGCGGGGTATTTGGGAAAGTTTGTCGTGATGCCACCTGTGGTATGTGGCCAGGGAGTAGCCGCCGCTGCCGAGTTCCTCACCAGGTCAGGTGCTAGGGCAGCCGGGATGGTGTCGCTCCCTATAGGCGGATCAGGCCTCCGTGTGGATAATGAATGTTTTTAATGGCCGTTGGCGCCTAAACGCTGGGTGGTGGCGCCGGTAAGGATGAGCCAACACAGTCTCTGTAGGTTCAAGGTGTAGGTGTTTACTCACAACTTCAGCTGTCAGCCTGGTCACACTGGTCACTGCCGTGATGGGCTCTGGTCAATCCCAGATTCGGTAAGGGGGTCACTACCAGTGTTTTGAGAGAGAAGGAGTGACAGTCCTATTTCTAGGGTGTCCCCCTCCGCAGTTAGGTACCCTGGCTGAGCTCCCGCTCTAAGCCCCGGGCCCATTAAAGTCCAATTTTTCCACAGATATGCTGCCAGAACTATGGTCCCGACGGGTCTGTTTTTGATGTGCGTGTGTTGCGCCTATTTCTACCCCAAGTAGAACCCGCCCCCCAGGTGGCTGGCTTTAGTGATCGGGATGTCCCATGATCGTATGGCCACCCCCCTGCCTACCCTGAGCCAACCCACCCTGTGTGAAGGCTCCTAAGCTGTATGTAGTGTGTGGATGTGGAACACCGGTGATTACCCCCCCCTTACCTGAGATGAATACCGCACCTTAATTGAGGTGCAGTACCCTGTGGCAACCAGAGCCTCAGGGGTGCCACATTTACACTTGCCGATATTTTTTGCATTTTCCATTTTTTTCAGAACACCCAACGAATCAGCATTTTGTTTGTTCTTCGCATGATCTCCAGAATGTTTACATTGGTGGATAATCGGTAACAAGCTAATTCGCTACTGTTGTAAAACACACCATGTCATCAATATCAGTTGGTGGTGACCTGACTGCCAGCACCCCCACTGATGAGCTGACGGATTGGACCTTGGCATTATGGGTAACATCCACTTCACTGTTTGCCAGACACTGCTCGGTATACAGCGCTGGCAAAAATTAAGAGACCACTGCAAAATTGTCAGTTTTTCTGATTTTTCTCTTTATAGGTATATTTTTGAGTAAAATGTAAATTGTTCTTTTTTTCTATAAACTACTATCAACATGTCTCTGAATTTCCAAGTAATAAATTTTGTATTTATTTTCTGAAAATGAGAAATGGTCAAAATAACAAAAAATGCATTCCTTTCAGACCTCAAATAATGCAAAGACAACAAGTTCATAATCATTTAGAAACAACAATACTAATGTTTTAACTCAGGAAGAGTTCAGAAATCAATATTTTGTGCAATAACCATGATTTTTAATCACAGCTTTCATGCGTCTTGGCATGCTTCTCACCAGTCTTTCACACTGCTTTTGGGTGACCTTATAACACTTTGCGTACGACGTATGAATCAAGCTGCATACAAAGTTATCTTGGAAAAACAGTTGCTTCCTTCTGCTCAGGTAATGTTCCCCAACTCTGAGGACTGGTTTTTCCAGCAGGACAATGCGCCATGCCACACAGCTAGGTCAATCAATGTGTGGATTAAGGACCACCACATCAAAACCCTGTCATGGCCAGCCAATCTCCAGACCTGAACCCCATTGAAAACCTCTGGAATGTAATCAAGAGGAAGATGGATAGTCACAAGCCATCAAACAAAGAAGAACTGCTTAATTTTTTTCACCAGGAGTGGCATAAGGTCACCCAAAAGCAGTGTGACAGACTGGTGGAAAGCATGCCAAGACGCATGAAAGCTGGGATTAAAAACCATAGTTATTCCACAAAATACTGATTTCGGAACTCTTCCTGAGGTAAAACATTATTAGTATTGTTGTTTCTAAATGATTATGAATTTGTTTTCTTTGCATTATTTGAGGTTACTGCATTTTTTTGCTATTTTGACCATTTCTCATTTTCAGAAAATAAGTAAAAAATGTATTGCTTGGAAATTCGGAGACATTGTCAGTAGTTTATAGAATAAAATAACAATTTACATTTTTCCTCAAAAATATACCTATAAAGAGAAAAATCAGAAAAACTGAAAATGTTGCAGTGGTCTCTGCCAGAGCTGTATTTTGGTATGGCTGAGCCATTCCATTGAAAGAGACTGAGAAACAGTGAAATGTAGGTGTTTCTTGGAAGGATTAACAATAAATAGTTCAGATGCAGGGGCAACTCATGCAGCCACCTAGCGGTCCGAGAAGTAATGTGCCCAGTACCACCTCCAAAGCAGGTGGAATTCTGCATTATGATGAGATTTTGGACTGCAAAAAGCCCATGTATTGTTTACAGGGGCCCTCTTTTGTGTGTCCGTTCCTGCTCTGATGGATGCCTCAAACATGTGCTATGAAGTGCCATATATTACCCATTAGTTGGAAAAAAAAAGTAAAAAAAGAAATATATATTTGTAAAAACATTTTCTGCACAGGATTTGATTTTGGGTTGCATCTGAATGGAAAAGCTCAGCAGAGACTAAAGGCCCTGTCACACATAGAGATAAATCCGTGGCAGATCCGTGGCAGATCCGTGGCAGATCCGTGGCAGATCCGTGGCTGCAGAGAAATTGTGGACAATCAGTACCAGGTTTGTGGCTGTGTACAAATGGAACAATATGTCCATGATTTCACTGCAACGACAGATCTGCCAAAGATTTATCTCTGTGTGTGACGGGGCCTTTACACTATCAACCAGCCCGACAGAGGCTAAAGATGTACCATTTGGCTCGCGGCTGGAAAATGAGGTCCTATAGATAATATTAAGTATGTGTCGGGACACTGTGAACGCAGCATGAGGCCACGGTAACACATTCACTATTTTTTTAATATTTTACATGGGTATTTGTAAAGGGGACTTTACACGCTACGACATCGCTAATGCGGAGTCGTTGGGGTCACGGATTTTGTGACGCACATCCGGCCGCATTAGTGATGTTGTGGCGTGTGACACCGATGAGCGATTTTGCATCGTCGCAAAAACGTGCAAAATCACTCATCGGTGACATGGGGGTCCATTCTCAAATATCGTTACTGCAGCAGTAACGAACTTGTTCCTCGTTGCTGCGGCAGCACACATCGCTATGTGTGACGCCGCAGGAACGAGGAAGCTCTCCTTACCTGCCTCCCGGCCGCTATGCGGAAGGAAGGAGGTGGCAGGATGTTACGTCCTGCTCATCTCCGCCCCTCCGCTTCTATTGGGTGGCCGCTCAGTGACGTGGCTGTGACGCCGCACGGACCGCCCCCTTAGAAAGGAGGCGGATCGCCGGGCACAGCGACGTCGCTGGGCAGGTAAGTAATCTGGGCGATGTTGTGCGGCACGGGCAACAATTTGCCCGTGTCGCACAACAGATGGGGGCGGGTACCCACGCTAGCGATATTGGGACCGATATTTAGTCAAAGTCAGAACAGGAACAATCAGAGGAAAAGTACAATAGAAACACGTACACCACTTCTGCATTTTTTACCTGCTTCTGGTTTTGGCTTACAAATACTGATGAAAAATACTGACTAAATACTCAACATGTGCACGTGGCCTGAAACTAAGGAACTATTCATGTTGTATTTTGCCTCTTCAGTCAAGAGGTTTATTTTTTCTGGTATGTAGACAAAAAACCTGACAGAGTCATAAAGTACAATGAGATAGTCGGAGTTCAAAAGCACCAGTTGTGATTTTTGTACTTCTGAAAAGACTGATACCACCAGAAAGAAAGCACAAACAGAATCCATTTGAACTCAGTTTGTTGCCGTATACTCTATCACCCTGATTCATGAAGACTATAGTTTCGTAAGCTAATCTTGATGAAGAGCATGGTCTTTTTAAGGAAACCTGTCACCAGATTTGTCTCTTATAAGCTGTGGCCACCACCTGTAAGCCCTTATATACAACATTCAAGAATACTATATATAAGTGCCCAGGCCACTCTATATAACATAAAAATCATCTTTTCTTATCCTCACCTGGAGGGTGGTTGGGTATGATAGGCGTTGCTGGTCCGGCGCCTCCTATCTTCCTTTCATCGTCGTCCTCCTTCCCAGCTCCGTGTGGATGGCGTGCCCTACGTCATCCACACAGAGGCCTCTGTTGCGCTCCTGCATACGTGCAGTTTGATTTTTAAATAAATAAATAAAAGAATTTGGTGCAAAATAAAAAAATATTCAAAACTACCAAAGAAAAAGCCCAAAAAATAATTATTTAATTCATTATTAATTATACGCCAAATCATCAAACTTTTGTGTGCCCACTTTGATGAATTTGATGCAATATACAACAAGAAAAGACGAGAAAAAGTTGTTAAAAAACACATATGGTGAATTACGCCCAAATGTTTTGGCCACATTGATGTAGTCAGACTGAAGTCAGGTTGTGACTGTATAAAGTCAAGCTGTGATGGTATGAAGTCAGGCTGTGACTGTAAGCAGTCAGGCTGTGGCCACCATCAGGGCATGACAACTATGACTGGTGTATGGGGCCCGGTGAAGGGGGGGCCAGGGCCAGGAGTAATTACTTAGCTTTATTAAGCCCTGGGCCCAGGTCGGGCCCCTCTCGTCACCAGGCCCCCAGTGACAGGCGCAGCAGATGAGCCCGGCCAAGTTGCTTCGGCCACTACACTGGCTAATTTAAAAACCTTAACATTAGAATCATCAGATCCATATACTTGTTACATATACTTTTTTTACTACGGTCCCCAACATTACTATAAACCTACAATCGACTCATAGTTTCATATAAGGAAATAATCTCCAAGTGGATTTATTATATCACTTTATTTTATTAATAGAAAATTTGTTTTTTATGGATACACAAGTGCAGACAGTGCTATATAAAAACAACCTATACGTTTAAGGTGAGAAGCACACAGGGCAGTGTGACCTAGGATCCATACATGGCAAATTCATTAGACCAATAATATTCATACATCTGGTGGAAAATTGTTCAACATCCAGAGAGCAACATAATTATATGCACACACAGTAATGTATTTCAATCAGATGGTGGTCAGATCCTGAATATACTCTCTGAACTTCCACTGTTGAACTAAAAATGGCTCATGATAACAGATGCAGCGGACAGAATATAATGTACGGTATATGGGCAATCTCAATCAGCCCAGCAATAACCCCACTCAACCTGCTATTCCAAACAGTATGGGGAGTCTCACCCCTCCGAATAAGCACCTGATGCTGCCATGCCCGGTCTCTGGTCTCTTATTCGGAGGGGTGAGACTCCCCATACTGTTTGGAATAGCAGGTTGAGTGGGGTTATTGCTGGGCTGATTGAGATTGCCCATATACATTATATTCTGCCCGCTGCATCTGTTATCATGAGCCATTTTTAGTTCAACAGTGGAAGTTCAGAGTATATTCAGGATCTGACCACCAGTTTGGAAATTAGGCTAATTTGTATGTGATAATATATACACACAATTATGATTGTGGATTATCTATGATAACAATTTTGTATAACATTTGGGATGTGTGCAATATGATAAATGTGCAATATGACAGTACCTGAGACTGGTAATGAAGCACTATAAATAAGCACTTTATCTATTTATTTGTATATTTATTGGCCCAAAATACATTACTGTGTGTGTATATAATTATGTTGCTCTCTGGATGTTGAACAATTTTCCATCATATGTATGAATATTATTGGTCTAATAAATTTGCCATGTATGGATCCTAGGTCACACTGCCCTGTGTGCTTCTCACCTTAAACGTATAGGTTGTTTTTATATAGCACTGTCTGCACTTGTGTATCCATAAAAAATAATTTTTCTATTAATAAAATAAAGTGATATAATAAATCCACTTGGAGATTATTTCTTTATATGAAACTATGTGTCGATTGTAGGTTTATACACTGGCTAATCTGCATGCAAAGCACTTCAGAGGCATTGCATGCAAACTATCCTTATGGTTGAGGCAGGGTCAGTGTGGCAGAGCAGGGCACCGGCGCATCATCCTGTGGCCCAGCATGCAGCAGCGATAAGGTCATTACTCTGTGACCTCATCCCACTGCTGTAGGCAACGCAAAGCCGTAGAGGTGCTGAGGACGCGATAGCCAGCAGGAAAAGGCAAGCACTCCAGGAGCTGAAGACAAGAGAGAGATAAATGCCTGGGGTAGTGGGAGAGTCCGCCGATCCCAGCCCCTGCCTTGCTTCAGCTGGATGAGTGTCGAAGGACACCACATGACGTGGGAGTCAGGGAGGGTGAGCAAAATGTGTTTTTTTTTCTTTTTACAGCAGACAAATATACCAGGAGGGGCCCAGTAAGGGAACATATATACCAGGAGGAGAACATATATACCAGGAAAAGGACAAATAAATAAGGATGGGGACATATATACCAGGAAGGGGACAGAAACCAGGATGATGATATATATACCAGGAAGGGGATAGAAAGCAGGAAAGGGACATATATACCAGAATGTGCGCAGGAGGGATATATACAGCTGTGTCAAAAATTAAGAGACCACTGCAAAATTGTCAGTTTTTCTGATTTTTCTCTTTATAGGTATATGACGTCCGTGGACTATCAGGTCATCACAGGGTACTGCACAAGTTGCTTTCTGTGCGGTATTCCACCTCCCTCTTGGTTCTAGGTCTCTAACTAAATAGTGTTGCCTCCAACAGCAAATCAAATCCTAGATACACCATGCACCACACCCACCAGACACACCAGTGGACGGCTTGAGTGGAATAGAGTCGCCCACCTGGGGGGTCAGGCAGGAGAAGTGAGGAGTGTAGTCAGTTGAGAGTTGAGAGTGGGGAAGAGAGTTGAAGGAGAGAAGTTGGGAAGTAACCCTTGAGCTGTGAGGAGCTCAGAGGAAGTCGGGAGCGGTGGCTTCTGGAGAAGCTATCTAGGTTGCAGACAGTGGTCTGGGTCAAGAGGAGTCGGAACCCCGGTTGCAGGGGATTATGGTGAGGTGCTCGGACCGGTCGAGGAGGATGGCCGGCAGCCTACCACTGTCACCGTTCCGGGACAGAAGGCACGACAGGGTACACGTACCCTAGGTCGGGGAGTAGCTTCAGGCAACCCAACAATTCACCTGAGGAGAACGGAGCCTTTACGATCTGTTCCCACCCGCTCCAGAATTGGGGCATTAGCGCAATGAGGGGGATAGGACTTTCCAATCCAAAACGGTCCAGAAAATCCCAAGCGTAAGCCCTGAGAGCAAGCTCCCATACTTAGCCATACTAGGGAGCAGGGCCCGGCTAGTTTCATGCTACCGGGCCATCAACTTGAAGTTAAACTAAGTGCCAGGAGGCAGGTCACGGATCACCAGGCAGTACAATTGGGGACGGAACCCGGACAAGCTCCCCTCAGCGGCAGCGGTACCCAGAGACTTGGTTTACCCAGTTGTCAGTGTCTGCTTATGAACTGAGTGAGTACGAGTGTGACCCCTGCATCCCACGGCACCCCCTCACCGAGTCCCAGGGCATCCCCCTACCCGTGGAGGGTACAACACCTTGCTGCCCCCACTCCATCACCCCGGGTACTCCCAGCGGCAGCGGCGGTACTCCCCAATTTACCGTACAACACGGGTGGCATTACGAACTATACATCAACCCCCCTGTAAATACCCTCTTTCATTTGAGTGGCCGCACGACCCCCGGGTCCGGAGACCCTCGAGCCACAGCGAACCCGGATCCGAGCAGCTCGGCTGCTTCCACGGGGGCAGTACAGGTATATTTTTGAGTAAAATGTGAATTGTTTTTTTATTCCTTAAACTTCTGATAACATGTCTCCGAATTACCAAACAATAAATATTGTATTTATTTTCTGAAAATGAGAAATGGTGAAAATAACAAAACAATGCATTGCTTTCAGACCTCAAATAATGCAAAGAAAACAAGTTCATAATCATTTAGAAACAACTGTAAGGATAGTCCTGGGAGTGGACCCACTGGACCATGCACCGGACTCCTCTGCGACGCCGCCTCGAGTGAACCCCTATACAGGGACTATCGGGTGTAACCGCAGAGGGCCTAGATGCACGAAAGCCGGGATCAGCAAGAGTCACTGGATGCAGGATCCAATCTGGACCAGATACAGGTTAACGGGATCAGGCAGAAGGTCATAACTGAGAGTGGTGCAGGTCACAGGGATTAGGGTGAAGTCCAGGAGCGGAGACTGGCGCAGGTTAACGGGATCAGGCTGAGGTCCGGAGGTGGAGACTGGTGCAGGTTAACGGGATCAGGCTGAGGTCCGGAGGTGGAGGCTGGTGCAGGTTAACGGGATCAGGCTGAGGTCCGGAGGTGGAGGCTGGTGCAGGTTAACGGGATCAGGCTGAGGTCCGGAGGTGGAGGCTGGTGCAGGTTAACGGGATCAGGCTGAAGTCCAGAACCAGGGACTGGTGCAGGTTACTGGGATCAGGCTGGAGTGTGTGCTCAGAACGGTACTCAGGATCTGCAAGCAGAGACAGAGTTAAGGCCACTTTACACACAGAGATAAACCTTTGGCAGATCTGTGGTTGCAGTGAAATTATGGACATATTGTTCCATTTGTACACAGCCACAAACCTGGCACTGATTGTCCACAATTTCACTGCAACCACAGATCTGCCACAGATCTGCCACAGATCTGCCACAGATTTATCTCTGTGTGTGGCCTTTACACCTAGCAGTCATAGGGGGACCTGAACAACTGGTACAAGAGATAAGTTACAGAGACACGTTGACAAGCACTGGCCATTGGGAGTAGCAAGTCTTAAAAACCCAAGGTTACTATTAGTGATATGTCGGACAGCTCTGCTGGCCCTCTAAGTCTAGGTGAGCGCACGCGCGCACCCCCTAGTGTGCATGTGTGAAGGCGAGAAGTCAGAGCCGAGACCACAGGAGGAGAAGCAGGACGCTGGAGCGCAGGTGTCTGCAGTGAGTGAGCGGCGCGGAACCGGAGACGAAGGGGAAAAGGTCTGGACAGGGTAGCAGGAGAGCGGGCTCAGTGGGGAGCTGGGACCACAGGGGTTGGAGCGACGGGTGGTGAGCGGCGCAATTGGACCGGGTGCGTGACAACAACATTAATAATTTTTTACCTCAGGAAAAGATCAGAAATCAATATTTTGTGGAATAACCATGATTTTTAATCACAACTTTCATGCATCTTGGCATGCTTTCCACCAGTCTTTCACACTGCTTTTTGGTGACCTTATGCCACTCCTTGTGCAAAAATGTAAGCAGTTCTTCTTTGTTTGATGGCTTGTGACTATCCATCTTCCTCTTGATTACATTCCAGAGGTTTTCAATGGGGTTCAGGTCTGGAGATTGGGCTGGCCATGACAGGGTTTTGATGTGGTGGTCCTTCATCCACACATTGATTGACCTAGCTGTGTGGCATGGCGCATTGACCTGCTGGAAAAACCAGTCCACAGAGTTAGGAACATTGCCTGAGCAGAAGGAAGCAACTGTTTTTTCAGGATAACTTTGTATGCGGCTTGATTCATACATCCTTCACAAAGTTTAATCTATCTAAGTATATTTACTGCTCGAAAAAATAAAGGGAACATTAAAATACCATTGTGTTGCTTAAGTGCTCCCTTTGGGAGCATATAAGCTAGGAAGTGGGAAATTAAACCAGGATGGGGACATATATACCAGCATGGGTACATGAAGGGGACACATATACCAGGAGGAGGACATATGTACTAGGAGAGGCCTGGAAGGGGATATATACCAGGAGGGGGGACATATATATATTGATAACCTACCCTCTATTGACTTACTGCTATATTACCTTTAAAGTTAGGCTCTACAGCCAGGTATTGTGTGTTTTGGAATTATATTATTTATTTGCGGACACTGCTTTGTTTATATACTTATTGTGCATTCTAATATCAGTGCCCTGATACTTCATTGGGGATATAAGATAAGAAGAAGAAAAAAACAGCTCACCCTTTCAGGAGATTAGAGTATCAGCCAGAACGGTGCACGGACCTTTGGTAGTTAGACCTTGTTACCACGAGGTTCAGGGAGAGGAAGATAATCCAGCATCCAGTTCCAGAAATTTAAAACATCAATTTTATTCAGAAAAAAGTTAAAATTCCATGTTCCATAGTTGCATTAAAAGCGCATCATAGCAGGTGTAAAAATGGAAATTCCATTCCATTTTTACACCTGCTATGATGCGCTTTTAATGCAACTATGGAACATGGAATTTAACTTTTTTCTGAATAAAATTGATGTTTTAAATTTCTGGAACTGGATGCTGGATTATCTTCATTGGGGATATGTACAGGATTATTATGTCCATCCTTTTATTTCATCCATTGTTTTTCTCTTGATAATCATGTTTTTAACCTTTGTTTTTGGTAGCCTTAATTGATACATATGTTTTGTATCAATTAATCCCTTAGTGACTAAAGACCGCTTTACACGCAACGACATCGCTAATGTTGGGGTCACGGAATTCGTGACGCACATCCGGCCTCGTTAGCGACGTCGTTGCGTGTGAAATGCACGAACGACCGTTACCGAGCAATTTTACTTACCTTATCGTTGATCGTTGACACGCTCTCCATTTGCCAAATATCGTTGCTGTAGCAGGACGCAGGTTGTTCGTCGTTCCTGCGGCAGCACACATCGCTATGTGTGACACCGCAGGAACGAGGAACAACAGCGTACCTGCGGCCGGCCGAAATGAGGAATGAAGGAGGTGGGTGGAATGTTTGTCTTGCTCATCTCCGCCCCTCCGCTTATATTGGGCGGCCGCTTAGTGACTTCGCTGTGACACCGAACAAACCGCCCCCTTCTAGGCAGGTAAGTAGTGTGACGGGTGTTAGCAATGTTGTGCGCCACGGGCAACGATTTGCCTGTGACGCACAACCGACGGGGGGCGGGTGCTTTCACCAGTGACATCGCTAGCGATGTCGCTGTGTGTAACGTGGCCTTTAGCCAATTTTGTACTTAATGACCAGGCCATTTTTTGCAATTCTGACCAGTGTCACTTTCACAGGTTATAACTCTAGAACACGTCAACGGATCCCGGTGATTCTGATGTTGTTTCGTGACATATTGTAATTCATAATAGTTATAAATTTAGGACAATATTTTTTGCTTTTATTTGCGAAAAAAATCGGAAATTTTATGAAAAATTTGCAATTTTCAAACTTTTAATTTTTACGCCCTTAAACCAGAGAGTTCTGTCAAACAAAATAGTTAATAAATTACATTTACCACATGTTTACTTTGAAACAAATTTTTTGGGGTTAGGAAGTTAGAAGGGTTCAAAGTTCATCAACAATTTCCCATTTTGTCAACAAAATTTACAAAACCATTTTTTTAGGTACCACATCACATTTGAAGTGACTTTGAGAGGCCTAAGTGACATAAAATACCCAAAAGTGACACCATTCTAAAAACTGCACCCCTCAAAGTACTGAAAACCACATCCAAGAAGTTTATTAACCATTCAGGTGTTTCACAGGAACTAAAGCAGTGTGGAATGAAAAAAAAAATATATTTTACCTAAAAAATGTTGCTTTAGTGCCAATTTATTCATTTTAGAAGAAATAACACAACAAAATGTATTCCCCAGTTTCTCCCGAGAGCGCTGATACTCCACATGTGGTCAGAAACCTCTGTTAGGACAAATGGGAGGGCTCGGAACAGAAGGAGCAATATTTTAATTTTGGAACATAAATTTGGCTGAAATAGATTGCGGGCACCATGTTGCATTAGCAGGGCCCCTAAGGTACCTAAACAGCAGAAACCTACCAAAAGTGACCCCATTTTGGAAACTCGACCCCTCAAGGATTTTATCTAGAGGCATAGAGAGCATTTTGAACCCACAGATATTTCACAGAATTTGATAACATTAAGCTGTCATATTGAAAATTTTCATTTTTTTCACAAAAATGTTGCGTTAGTAACAAATTTCTCACTTTTTCAAGAGTTAACGCCAAAAAGTGGACCCCACGGTTTGTTACCCACTTTCTTATGAGCGCTATGTTACCTCACATGTAGTCAGAAACCTCTGTTTGGACAAATGGGAGGGCTTGGAACGGAAGGAGCAATATTTGAATTTTGGAAAGCAAATTTGGCTGAAAAAAGTGGGCACCATGTTGCATTTGTAAGGCCCCTAAGGTACCTAAACAGACCCCTTAAGGAATTTATCTAGATGTTTGGTGAGTACCCTAAACTCTCGGGTCAGGTACTTCACAGAATTTTATAACGTTGAGCCGTGAAAATAAAAACAATACATTTTTACCGCAAAATTGTTACTTCAACCAGATAGCTTTATTTCCCACAAGGGTATTAAGAAAAAATGCACCATAAAATTTATTGTGCAATTTCTCCTGAGTCCGCAAATATTTCATATGTGGTGGAAATCAACTGCTTGCGCGCATGGCAAGGCTCGAAATGGAAGGAGCACTATTTGACTGTAAAATTGGCTGGAATCATTAGCAAACGCCATGTCATGTTTGGAGCACCCTTGAGGTGCCTAAAGAGTGGAACAGTACTGTATGTGTGAGGGATGTTATACAGAGGGGCAGTTTGTGTGGGGTATATTATACAGAGAGGCAGTGCGTGTGGGGGGATATTATACAGAGGGGCAGTGTGTGTGTGAGAGATATTATACAGAGGGTCAGTTTGTCTGTGGGGATATTATACATAGGGGCAGTGTGGGAGAGATATTATGGAGAGGGGCAGTGTAGGGGGTGTATTATTACATTTCTAATGGATATCCTTAATTTTCTTGGTCTTCCAGGTTGCTAACACTTTTGGCCATGAGATTATAGAATATTTCGGGGGTGGAGGCGGAGCTGAGGTGGAGACTGGGCGGAAGCTGAAGGGGGCCAAAAATGTTGCCAGTATGGGGCCGGAAATTGCTAGTGGCAGCCCTGGCTGTGACTATATGAAGTCAGGCTGTGACTGTTTGAAGTGTAGGCTGTGACTGCATGAAAGGCAGTCTTTGACTGCATGAAAGGCAGTTTGTGAATGTGTGAAGGGCAAGCTGTGACTGTGAAGGGCATACTGTGACTGCATGAAGTCAGGCTGTGACTGTGTGAAGGACAGGCTGTGACTGTGAGAAGTGCAGGCTGTGACTGTGTGAAGGGCAGGCTGTGACTGTGTGAAGGGCAGGCTGTGACTGTTTGAAGGGCAGGCTGTGACTGTTTGAAGGGCAGGCTGTGACTGTTTGAAGGGCAGGCTGTGACTGTTTGAAGGACAGGCTTTGACTGTTTGAAGGGCAGGCTGTGACTGTGTGAAAGGCAGGCTGTGAGGCTGTGACTGTGTGAAGGGCAGGCTGTAACTGTGTGAAGTGCAGGCTGTGACTATGTGAAGGACAAGCTGTGATTGTGTGAAGGGCAGGCTGTGACTGTATGGTCAGGCTATGACTGTATGAAGTTAGACTGTGACTGTGTGAATGTGACGCCCTGGACTAGTCAGGTCGTCCCAGGTAGTCACACACACACCACCCCCCTCCCCGAGTAGGTGACAGCAGCCAACCAAGAAACCCTTGTCACCACCCTCCAGGTTTGATGTCCACACCAGGGGGGTGGAGCCAGGTGGTTGGCTCCACCCACCGAGGAGTTTACAGGCCTGGAGGCGGGAAAGACAAGTTCAGACAAGTTCTAGAGCAGTCTAGAGAGTAGCCTTGACAGTGAAGGAGGGAGGACGAGTTCAAGGACAGACCTGTGACCAGGCCTGCCAAGAGTCTACTCAGGTGGCTGGGTCGGAGCCCAGTCCCCTTTGGCAAGGAGGCAGACGATGGTGGCCGCCTGCAGGAGCTGGGATTACAGCCGGTGGAACCGTAGGGACCGGGGTCGGGCGGTGGCCCGCCGGTACCTAACCGGGGAACCGATTGGAAACCGGAGCACCAGGAGGGGTACTCAGACCCAGTACAAAGCCCCAAACCGACAGAGCCTAGTCAAATCAACTGATTGAGGACTGGACTTTAAGACCTATCCCACACAAGACCCGTTAGAAGACAACAGCCCAACCATAAAGGGTAAAGCCACCGCCAAGGCATAGAGACCCAAAAGGCCAGCGTCTGCGGGCAAACAGGGCTCTTCCGACAGCCAGAAAGCCGGGGAGCGGACTACCGTTGCTTAGGCATAGGAGTCAACCGTTCATATAGAAGGTGCAGGAGAAAGGAGGAAACCACCAACCCGTTCAGGGAGAAGCTGCAGCCGGCTGCGGGCCCAGTTCATCATCCTGTTTGGTTTACCAGAGACTCCAGTGTATTGTGTCATAGTGAGTACACCAGTGCCTTCGGGCCGCGCACCGCGCCGCACTGCTTCAGCATACGCCCGCACCCGCTCCCACGCGTCAGCACCTTCCTTGGGCCCCCGGAACCATCACTCCCCTACCCACGGAGGGGTCAACACCAAGCTGCGCAACACCGTCCCCAGGAGGCCTAGTTAACGGCAGCGGTGGTGTCCATCTATTCACCACAACCCATGGGTGGCATCAAGAACTTACATCCCAAACCAAACCACTGCGGCCCCGGCCGTGGAACTTCCCCATCAAGTCCCTGCGTGTAGCGCCAACCCCCCTTGCAGAGCGACGTGACCCCTGGGTCCGTGAGAGGCTCGAGCCACCACCCACCGTACGAGCATGGATCCGAGCCCGCGGGGAGGTACATGAAGAGCAGGCTGTGACTGTATGAAGGGCAGGCTGTGACTGTATGAAGGGCAGGCTGTGACTGTATGAAGTCCGGCTGTGACTGTATGAAGGGCAGGCTGTGACTGTATGAAGGGCAGGCTGTGACTGTATAAAAGTCAGGCTGCGACTGTATGAAGGATAGAATGTGACTGTGTGAAGGGCAGGCTGTGACTGTGTGAAGGGCAGGCTGTGACTGTGTGAAGGATAGGCTGTGACTGTGAAGGGCAGGCTGTGACTGTATGAAGGGCAGGCTGTTACTGTATGAAGCGCAGGCTGTGACTGTGTGAAGCGCAGGCTGTGACTGTGTGAAGCGCAGGCTGTGACTGTGTGAAGCGTAGGCTGTGACTGTATGAAGCGCAGGCTGTGACTGTATGAAGCGCAGGCTGTGACTGTATGAAGCGCAGGCTGTGACTGTGTGAAGCGCAGGCTGTGAATGTGTGAAGCGCAGGCTGTGACTTTATGAAGCGCAGGCTGTGACTGTATGAAGCGCAGGCTGTGACTGTATGAAGCGCAGGCTGTGACTGTGTGAAGCGCAGCTGTGACTGTATGAAGCGCAGGCTGTGACTGTATGAAGCGCAGGCTGTGACTGTATGAAGCGCAGGCTGTGACTGTGTGAAGCGCAGGCTGTGACTGTATGAAGCGCAGGCTGTGACTGTATGAAGCGCAGGCTGTGACTGTATGAAGCGCAGGCTGTGACTGTATGAAGCGCAGGCTGTGACTGTATGAAGGGCAGGCTGTTACTGTATGAAGCGCAGGCTGTTACTGTATGAAGCACAGGCTGTGACTGTATGAAGGGCAGGCTGTGACTGTATGAAGGGCAGGCTGTGACTGTATGAAGAGCAGGCTGTGACTGTATGAAGAGCAGGCTGTGACTGTATGAAGAGCAGGCTGTGACTGTATGAAGGATAGGCTGTGTCTGTATGAAGTTAGGCTGTGACTGTATGAAGGGCAGGCTGTGACTGTATGAAGGGCAGGCTGTGACTGCGTGAAGGGCAAGCTGTGACTGTGTGAAGGGCAGGCTGTGACTGTGTGAAGCGCAGGCTGTGACTGTATGAAGGGCAGGCTGTGACTGTATGAAGGGCAGGCTGTGACTGTATGAAGGGCAGGCTGTGACTGTGTGAAGCGCAGGCTGTGACTGTGTGAAGCGCAGGCTGTGACTGTGAAGCGCAGGCTGTGACTGTATGAAGTTAGGCTGTGACTGTATGAAGGGCAGGCTGTGACTGTATGAAGGGCAGGCTGTGACTGTGTGAAGCGCAGGCTGTGACTGTGTGAAGCGCAGGCTGTGACTGTATGAAGCGCAGGCTGTGACTGTGTGAAGCGCAGGCTGTGACTGTGTGAAGCGCAGGCTGTGACTGTATGAAGCGCAGGCTGTGACTGTATGAAGCGCAGGCTGTGACTGTATGAAGCGCAGGCTGTGACTGTGTGAAGCGCAGGCTGTGACTGTATGAAGCGCAGGCTGTGACTGTATGAAGCGCAGGCTGTGACTGTGTGAAGCGCAGGCTGTGACTGTATGAAGCGCAGGCTGTGACTGTATGAAGCGCAGGCTGTGACTGTATGAAGCGCAGGCTGTGACTGTATGAAGGGCAGGCTGTTACTGTATGAAGCGCAGGCTGTGACTGTGTGAAGGGCAGGCTGTGACTGTATGAAGGGCAGGCTGTGACTGTATGAAGAGCAGGCTGTGACTGTATGAAGAGCAGGCTGTGACTGTATGAAGGGCAGGCTGTGTCTGTATGAAGTTAGGCTGTGACTGTATGAAGGGCAGGCTGTGACTGTATGAAGGGCAGGCTGTGTCTGTATGAAGTTAGGCTGTGACTGTATGAAGGGCAGGCTGTGATTGTATGAAGGGCAGGCTGTGACTGTGTGAAGGGCAAGCTGTGACTGTGTGAAGGGCAAGCTGTGACTGTGTGAAGGGCAGGCTGTGACTGTGTGAAGCGCAGGCTGTGACTGTATGAAGGGCAGGCTGTGACTCTATGAAGGGCAGGCTGTGACTGTATGAAGGGCAGGCTGTGACTGTGTGAAGCGCAGGCTGTGACTGTGTGAAGTGCAGGCTGTGACTGTGAAGCGCAGGCTGTGACTGTGAAGCTTAGGCTGTGACTGTATGAAGGGCAGGCTGTGACTGTATGAAGGGCAGGCTGTGATTGCGTGAAGGGCAGGCTGTGACTGTATGAAGCGCAGGCTGTGACTGTGTGAAGCGCAGGCTGTGACTGTGTGAAGCGCAGGCTGTGACTGTATGAAGCGCAGGCTGTGACTGTATGAAGCGCAGGCTGTGACTGTGTGAAGCGCAGGCTGTGACTGTATGAAGCGCAGGCTGTGACTGTATGAAGCGCAGGCTGTGACTGTGTGAAGGGCAGGCTGTGACTGTGTGAAGCGCAGGCTGTGACTGTGTGAAGCGCAGGCTGTGACTGTATGAAGGATAGGCTGTGACTGTATGAAGCGCAGGCTGTGACTGTATGAAGGATAGGCTGTGACTGTATGAAGCGCAGGCTGTGACTGTATGAAGGATAGGCTGTGACTGTATGAAGGATAGGCTGTGACTGTGTGAAGGATAGGCTGTGACTGTATGAAGAGCAGGCTGTGACTGTATGAAGGATAGGCTGTGACTGTATGAAGCACAGGCTGTGACTGTATGAAGGATAGGCTGTGACTGTATGAAGGATAGGCTGTGACTGTATGAAGCGCAGGCTGTGACTGTATGAAGTGCAGGCTGTGACTGTGTGAAGCGCAGGCTGTGACTGTGTGAAGCGCAGGCTGTGACTGTATGAAGCGCAGGCTGTGACTGTATGAAGCGCAGGCTGTGACTGTATGAAGAGCAGGCTGTGACTGTGTGAAGGGCAGGCTGTGACTGTGTGAAGCGCAGGCTGTGACTGTGTGAAGCGCAGGCTGTGACTGTATGAAGGATAGGCTGTGACTGTATGAAGCGCAGGCTGTGACTGTATGAAGGATAGGCTGTGACTGTATGAAGCGCAGGCTGTGACTGTATGAAGGATAGGCTGTGACTGTATGAAGGATAGGCTGTGACTGTGTGAAGGATAGGCTGTGACTGTATGAAGAGCAGGCTGTGACTGTATGAAGGATAGGCTGTGACTGTATGAAGCACAGGCTGTGACTGTATGAAGGATAGGCTGTGACTGTATGAAGGATAGGCTGTGACTGTATGAAGCGCAGGCTGTGACTGTATGAAGTGCAGGCTGTGACTGTGTGAAGCGCAGGCTGTGACTGTGTGAAGCGCAGGCTGTGACTGTATGAAGCGCAGGCTGTGACTGTATGAAGCGCAGGCTGTGACTGTATGAAGCGCAGGCTGTGACTGTGTGAAGGGCAGGCTGTGACTGTGTGAAGCGCAGGCTGTGACTGTGTGAAGCGCAGGCTGTGACTGTATGAAGGATAGGCTGTGACTGTATGAAGCGCAGGCTGTGACTGTATGAAGGATAGGCTGTGACTGTATGAAGCGCAGGCTGTGACTGTATGAAGGATAGGCTGTGACTGTATGAAGGATAGGCTGTGACTGTGTGAAGGATAGGCTGTGACTGTATGAAGAGCAGGCTGTGACTGTATGAAGGATAGGCTGTGACTGTATGAAGCACAGGCTGTGACTGTATGAAGGATAGGCTGTGACTGTATGAAGGATAGGCTGTGACTGTGTAGTGGGTGGGCCTACCCCCTACTAGTCTAGCATAGATAACCCGGCACTGTTGTTATTAAAGATGTTTTACTATTGTTATATGATGTGTTAGGGCACCCCCTAGTGGCCGGGTGGGACGGCTGTTGCCACCGGGGAGGAGGAGTCGGCCGGATATCTAGGCAAGGTCTGAATGTGTGGGAGGAGAGAGGATCCGGGTCAGCGGAGAGTGAGCATCTGCAGCGGCAAGTGCGATTGTGTGAGCGGACCATCAAGGGACACCGGAGATCAGGAGGTGGACGTAACCTCAGAGCCTATTCTGCCGGTGTGGGTCCGGTGTATGCTTGGCTGAAGAGTGGGAGCCCGGAGGAAGTAGAGTACTTTGGGCATATCCCCACCAGAGGGTGCGTTTGGGCAGGTTGTCCCCAGCTCCACTAATATTGCCGGAATCCGCTGACCGGAGTGTTTTACCTTTGTGAAATAAATGTCGTTTTTATTGCATCTGGACTGTTGCCTACAGCCTCTTTGTGCATCGGCCGATGAAGATACCGACACACACTCTCTCAACATTAAAGAAGTGATGAAGCCAGGGATGTGCCTTGAATACAGTGCTGCCACGACTACACAGCCAGAGGCCTCCCTGGCGGGTCACTTCATGTGGCGTAGTCGGCAGGATTCGAGTCCCTTGCCGGAGAACCAGGAGTCTGAAGACCAAGTAGTGCCTGAAGCACGGAATTCGGACTATGAAAGAAGATTCCCAGTCCCATGGTGGGAGGAAGAAGTGCCCAAGGCGTTGGACCGGGCACAAGATGGCGGCAAGATGGCCGACGTCTGTGAAGAAACAGAAAAGGCGCGGAAAATTGGCGCCGAAAGAAGAGCCTGGGGCTGGCCGGTGCCGAAGAGAAAGCATGGAGTACTACGCCCAAAGAGGGGAGGCGCCAGCTCCAGGGCACGGAAGAAGAAAAGGAAAAAGAAGTACCTCAGCGGAGGAGTCAAGATGATGCGTGAGGCTGGGGGTGGAGTCCGTTTAAGAGCGGGAAACGAAGACCCGCCTCCACTTCCTCCAGCCTCAGCGTCGACACCACCGCCATTAATAGCGATTCTGTCGGAAACCGAGATGGAGAACTTTGGGCAACCTGCGGAGTTGGCGACGACGATGGCCCTCATCAGCCTCGGTCGAGGCCGACCTCGGTTCGCCCCTGCTAGCGAGGCCGCGATAGCGGACCTTCCCATTGGACCGGGAGGTTCTACGAGGCCAG
This sequence comes from Anomaloglossus baeobatrachus, assembly GCF_048569485.1. Lineage (NCBI taxonomy): Eukaryota > Metazoa > Chordata > Amphibia > Anura > Aromobatidae > Anomaloglossus > Anomaloglossus baeobatrachus. The sequence goes on from NC_134353.1 coordinate 124,450,050, forward strand.
ACAAAGTTTCTTGGAAGACCTCATGGGATGCTCAAACCGGGAGCACCATCACAGAGGTGAAGGCGACCTATGCTACCCCGCCCATGCCAAGCCGTCCGGGGGTTGCTGTTTTCCCATGGGACACCCTGCAGCTTAACGCCGCCGCCACACCATTTGTTCCGGCGCCAGAGTCGGCCGAGGAGTTAGCCGGGCGTCTAGAGAAGGACCACCTGGGCTTCTTCTGGGACCCAGTCATCGTCTCGCCGGAGGAGTCGCGCCCCAGTGTTCCGCCCCCGAAGCCTGACCCCGTCCAAGAACGGCTCCTGGCTGAGACTGTTGCCCGGGAAATGCTGTTCGGTTCCGGTGGCGAGAAGTTAGCCCAGCAGTTTGTGACCGGGGTGGTAGTCAAGTTTAATCAGCAAGAGGGATACGGCTTCATCCGAGAAGTAGAGACCGGGGATGATTATTTTTATAACCGGGTTCATCTCGACGTCGAAGGACTCCCTAAGCGACTTCACACCCTTTGGCCGGGCGAAAAAGTCACCTTTCTGCCGGATGCCGGTAGCCGCGGCCTGTTTGCCGTCTGCGTCTCCCGCATGCCGACCACCCGGGAAGCGGAGCAGTGGCAGGAGGAGATAGAGTGGGAGGAGCAGCAAGAGCGGCGCCGGAGCCATGCCAAACCGCTCCTGCCCGCGCCTCCTCAGCCCCGGCGCGTCCTGGCTGCTGCCCCGGAAGCAGTGATGGAACCGGCTCCTGATCCGGAGAAGTTCCCAGCCGTGGTAGCGGTGACCCAAAACGTGACTAATAAGCCGGTCATTATGCTGGATGCACCACCACCATCCCGGGCAGGAACACCGTCACCGCCAAGAGGAGCTGCAGCAGCTGTGCCGGAGGAACCGTCCTACGCCCCGGTGTCTTTCAGGCGAATCCGCCGCCAACCAGGACAAACTCTGGGGGCCTACATCCAGGCTCAAGCGGAAGAATGGAAGAGAGCCTGGCCCCCAGAGTAAGTTGTTGCCTCCAGCACTTGCTGAGACCGGTGTTGTTCCAGACCGGCAGAAAGTTCCTCTGTTGTTGTAAAGTTTTACGGGCCTGTTGCCCCCAGCAAAGACCGGGAGCGCTCTTGAAGCCTCCGGGCACCTCCAGCGAAGACCGGGAGCGCTACTGAAGCCTCCGGGCACCCATCTAAGACCGGGAGCGCTGTTGAGCCTCCGGGCGCTATCCAGAGACCGGGAGCGCTGTTGCGCCATCAAGCGCCCCTCAAGACCGGGAGCGCCGCTGAACTGGTGCCGCTGTTGAGGACTGAACCGAAAGGTTTTTATGTGTTTATGTTTTTATGTGTTTAAGAGCCTTGCCGGGAGGCTCGGATTTTAAGAGGGGAGGCATGTAGTGGGTGGGCCTACCCCCTACTAGTCTAGCATAGATAACCCGGCACTGTTGTTATTAAAGATGTTTTACTATTGTTATATGATGTGTTAGGGCACCCCCTAGTGGCCGGGTGGGACGGCTGTTGCCACCGGGGAGGAGGAGTCGGCCGGATATCTAGGCAAGGTCTGAATGTGTGGGAGGAGAGAGGATCCGGGTCAGTGTGGCACCCCAGGGTTGCCACAGTAACAACACAGAGGGTTAACTCCCCACACACAACACCAAGACCTCCTGGCCAGAAGGGGGAGACCAAGCTGCTTCCCTGTACATTCTGCTGGGGGGAGGAAATGGTGAGGAGTAGTTTCAGTTTGGAAGTTCAGTGCAGAGCACTGAGGAGAAAGGATCTGTAGGTTGGAGGCTGGCTTTAGCTCACCTCAGGATCCACTGACCAATTCCAGGCCTAGCTGAGGGTCTGAGGGAAGGAGACAGAGTACACAGAGGAACATTCCTGGGAGACAGAGCATTGCAGAGCTCATCCCCAGTGGAGCACACAGGACGGGTGCTGGATCCGAGACTGCAGGTTACATACTGCACAGTTACCACCAGAGAAGTGAAGATTCCAGATCTTTCACCTGTACCACAGACACAAGCAACAAGCGCAGAGTTCAGGAACATACTAGTAAGGACTCGAGTTGCCTGTCAGGTCGGTACCGAGGAGCACAGGGCCGGCTGCATAGTTCACGCAGCAGCAGGGACACAGACACACAGTGCAGGCAAGGAAGCCAAAACGGCCCGGCTGGGTGGGAGAAGCCCTGAACCCCTCACAGACTCCGTGGACAGTACTCTGCTGAATACCATCACCAGTAAAAGACAAAGAAACTGCAAAACCGTGAGTCTGCCTGTTTATTGTGCTCGTGCCCTGCACTCCCCCCATAGACTAACATACTGCCCCGGGGAAAAGGCTCTACCCGTGGGGAGCCGTCCCATCTCAAGCTGCCTTCCATCACCCCGGAGGTTCTGCAGCAGCGGTGGTCATCTCTGATCACATTCCACGGGTGGCGTCACGAACACAACCCCCCTTTTTATTGTGGAACCAGGGAGCACAGACCGGGTCACGACACCGTGATCCCCTTTCCAGAAGCGACCCTTGGCCCGGTTCTGGGTATCCCCTTAACCCCTGGCGACACAACTTTGGCGTCACGAACAGGATGCGGACTGGACCCGGCTGCAACCCGGGTGACGTGTGCCTGTAAAGACTTATTGCATCGCATAAAAGACTTGCACTGTGAATTGTTGCAACAAAGAACGGACTTTAAACTTTGCAAAGATACCTGGAAAAATCCAAAAACATCATTGGTAAAATTTTCCAGGCGCCATCTTTAATCACGCCATTACCTGCTACGCGCGGGAAAACATCGCGCCTAAACTAAGACTCCGCCCACCGCTTGCAGAGGAGGTGCGCTCGGTGCTGCGACCCGAACGAAAACGCAGAAAAGAGTCCCAGGCTTGCTGTCAAAAAGACTGGTGAAATTAACTAAGGGGGCGCAAAGATGTCGCAGCAGGGAGACGCTGTTGTACCCGGCGGTGCAGCGGCACCTATCATGCCGTTCCTGATGCCGTACACCCCGGGTGCAGTGTGGCTGCCGCAGTACTCAGGTGAGCCCAACACACTTAATGACTTTATCGGAAAGCTAAAAATCTACTACAGCATGTACCCCCTGACAGAAGCTCAGCGTGTTGGTATGCTTATGGGACAGTTAACCGGCAATGCCCAGCGGGAGGCTACATCCTGGCCGGACGATGCAAAGGACACTGTAGAGCATATAATAGCTGGACTAAAAGCAGCTTTTGAATCCACTGCTGGCAGCCGGGCTAAAATGAGGTTCTTTGGATGCAAGCAAAAACCTAGAGAGAGCGCAAGAGACTTTGCCTTAAACTTGCAGGAGGCGCTCAGAGCACTTAAATTAGCAGAACCTGCCTTAGCCCCTGGAGCAGATAAGCTGCTGATAGACCAATTCCTGGATGGACTCTCATCCCCTTCCCACCGGGGACAACTGAGCATGATGGTGATCCAGGATCCAGGACTAACATTTGCCCAGCTAAAGGATAGAGCCATCCGCCTCCAGCAGGTGGAGGAGCCGCGGGATATAGACTCTGTTCAACACCTTACAGCGGCACCCCAGCAGCCAGTAGTGCCAGTGACATCGGCCATGTCAGCGGCTGCTGCTAACCACCTGGAGCCGATCACTAATGAGGCTCTCCATCAAAGGCTTGATGCCCTGACAGACACTGTTGCTTCCATGGCTAGAATCGTCCAGGAGCTGCGTGGATCCAAGTCTGCACCCAAGATTGAGCTGGCGACCAGCAAGGAGGATGTCCCATGGATGAGGCCTAGGAGATACCAAGCGACGAGAGGACGACCCAGCGACCGCTACCAGCCGGATGGACAGCCCATTTGCCGCCGTTGCAATGAGCCAGGTCACTTTGCCCGTGAATGTGCTTTAAATGGGGATCCCCTGGGGAGGCGGGCCGCTCCTCAGGAATGAACTCTCAAGGTCCTTCACCCTGGCACGACAAGTATGTGGGAGGACGTCCAGTCATCCCCGTCGTGCTGGATGGCATTCCGCTCAACGCCTTGCTGGACACTGGTTCCCAAATATCATCAATTCCGCATGTCCTTTATAAGAGGTACTGGGCTGATTCAGACGTTAGCAGTGGTCCATCTAATGTTGCATTGAATATATGGGCTAGCAATGGTGAATTAGTACCACAGGTTGGTTTCAGAGAAATGACCATTAAGATTGGGAGAGTAGAATTGCAGAATCAGGGTATTATCATTGTTGATGTTGACCGGCGAGAACGTGAACCAACTATGCTGCTAGGAATGAATGTAATTGAAAATTGTTTTGCAGAGGTAATTACTGTCTTGCAGCAGATCGTCGAGACTGCCAAACCTGGGCAACAGAGACTCCTGCAGAAGGAAATTAAAGCCTTGATGCTGAAGCAGCAGGTAGAAATGTCAGGAGGTGAAATTGGCAGTGCAAGGGTAAGTGACCCAATACCTATTGTAATTCCTCCCAAAACTGAAATGCTGGTCTGGTGTAGAGCCGCAATAGGCATCAGAGGGCGAGACTATCAGGCCCTGGTAGAACCTGTGTACTCAGACAGTAGGCCCACTGTACTGACGGCCAGAGGAATAGTTGAGGTACATCGGGGAAGAGTGCCAATACGCCTTCTAAATTGTGGGGAAGATGAGGTCACCCTACCAAAGTATGCTACCATGGCTAAGCTATATACGGTTGATAACAACGCCATCACCACCGTTGAGCCCTTGAAGCCGTCAAATCAGGCGGAGGACAATGGCTCAGAGGGAAAGCTGGAGGATTGGTGCCAAAAGCTACATGTAGGTACCGATTCTACACCCTCCCATCAAAAGCATGGAGTATACAGGGTAGTGAAAGAATATGAACAAATATTCAGCAAACACCCATTAGACTTTGGGCAGATCAAAGGGGTAGAGCACACTATACCCACTGGTAACCATCCACCAATAAAGGAGAGGTATAGACCAGTACCACCGGCTCACTACCAATGCGCCAAAGACATGCTCAAAGAAATGAAAGAAGCAGGGGTAATAAGAGACAGTTGTAGCCCCTGGGCAGCCCCACTAGTGCTAGTTAAGAAAAAAGATGGGACCATGAGGATGTGTGTAGACTACAGACGGATCAACCGCATTACACACAAGGATGCATACCCATTACCTAGGATAGAAGAGTCATTGGCTGCATTAAAATCCGCTACTTACTTTTCCACCCTAGATCTGACTAGTGGGTATTGGCAAGTTCCTGTGGCAGAGGCTGACAAGGAGAAGACAGCGTTCACCACGCCGATGGGCCTCTGTGAGTTCAATTGTATGCCGTTTGGACTCTGCAACGCACCTGGAACCTTCCAGCGACTGATGGAGTGCTGCCTAGGACATAAGAACTTTGAAACTGTCCTCCTGTACCTGGATGACGTCATAGTCTACTCCAAGACCTATGAACAGCATCTACAAGACCTGGCAGAAGTGTTTGAAGCCTTATCCGGATACGGCATGAAAATCAAGCCATCCAAGTGTCACCTTCTAAAGCCAAGGGTACAGTACCTGGGACATGTCGTGAGCTCAGAAGGGGTAGCACCAGATCCTGAAAAAGTTACCGTGATCAGAGATTGGCCGAGACCCACCAGCGTGAAAGAGGTGAGGCAATTCCTGGGACTGGTAGGCTACTATAGAAGATTTATAAAAGGGTTCACGAAGCTAGCAGCTCCCCTACAAGACATCCTGGTAGGACAGTCAAAGAAGTCTGCAGCCCGAAATCCTCCTTTCCAGTGGAGTGATGAGAGAGAAGAGTCCTTTAAGAAGTTGAAGTGGGCACTGACAGGAGAAGAGATTCTGGCATATCCAGATTACCATCAACCCTTCATTTTGTACACGGATGCCAGCAACGTAGGACTGGGAGCAGTATTGTCTCAAAAGCAGGAAGGCAAGGAGAAAGTTATTGCCTTTGCAAGCAGGAAGCTCCGGCCTACAGAAAGAAACCCAGAGAATTACAGCTCCTTCAAGTTAGAACTACTGGCAGTAGTTTGGGCTGTAACAGAGCGTTTCAAACACTACCTGGCAGCTGCAGAATTTACCATCTTTACTGACAACAATCCGTTGACCCACCTGGGACTCTGCAAAACTAGGTGCGCTGGAACAGCGATGGATAGCCCGACTGTCAAACTACAACTTTGTCATCAAGTACAGGGCAGGCCACAAGAATGGGAATGCAGATGCCTTATCCCGGATGCCACACTCGGGGAACGTGGAAGAGGAACCGGGAGGGGACTGGAAGAAATTGAGCTGCCGGCCTTTCACCGTCCTAAGATTGGGCAGTATCAACCGAGTGTCTACCAAAAACAACAGCAGGCAACTCTCAACCCATTAGCACACCACGGATGGGCTGACACACAAGACAGCGATCCAGCTGTGAAGCTAGTGAAAGAACTGCTTACACAACAAGGTGCATACCCTAATCAGAATGCCCCAGCTGAGACGCAACATCTCTGGAAGGAGAGAGGTAAATTGTTCCTGTACCAAGGGAAGCTCTGTAGAAGGCACACCAATCCAAAAACACATGAGTTGGTCTGGCAGATCATCGTGCCCAAGAGAGACGTCAAGATGGTTCTGGAAGCTTACCACGACGGTGCTGGTCATTTTGGTTGGAAAAAGTTGGAAGTGCTCTTAAGAGAAAGATTCTACTGGGTTGGCATGAGAAAATCAATTGAAGATTGGTGTAGAAAATGCGGACCGTGCAACCTCAGAAGAAAGGATCAACAGAACCAGAGAGCTCCACTCCAGTCCATAGTAACCAAGCAACCACTCGAGCTAGTCGCATTAGACCACGTCAAGTTGTCACCAAGCCGGTCTGGCTATGTCTATGCCTTAACCATCGTGGACCATTACTCACGCTTCTTAGTGGTGGTACCCGTGAAAGACCTTACAGCTAGAACAGCAGCTAAAGCATTCCAGACGTACTTTTGCAGACCCCATGGTTACCCAGAACAAGTCCTTGCAGATCAAGGTCCAGCTTTCGAATCACAGATCTTCCAAGAATTCTGCAACATGTATGGCTGTAAAAAGATCCGCACAACAGCATACCATCCCCAAACAAATGGCTTATGCGAGAAGATGAACCATATTGTGATTGACCTGTTGAAGACCTTACCAGAGTCAGAAAGAAATCAATGGCCAGAGAAATTGCCAGACTTGGTGGACTTGTACAATCATGTCCCGGTGAGTTCTACAAACTGCACCCCCGCTTACCTTATGCGTGCAAGGCCCGGTAAACTGCCAATTGATTTAGATATGGGAATTCTGAAGCCAGATGCAGAAATTCAAGAATCCAATTGGGATACCCTACGTCAGCAGCAGTATCGCCAAGTACAAGAGTGCGTAGAGAAAAGTCTCCAACAAGCTAGGGGAAGACAGGAGAGAAACTTCAACCAGCATGCTCTAGCAACCCCATTGCAACCTGGTGACCAAGTTCTCAAGAGGAAACGACGCACAAACAAATTGGATAATCAGTGGGAAACCACCCCATATACAGTCTTACCATCAAGTATGGATAATCCCAAAGTGTGTCTCATCAGTAAGGATGAAGGAAGGACATCAGCTGTCGTGTCAAGAGATCAACTCAAACCGTGTCCTGAAACCCTGAAGACACCAGAAGTCACCTTACCCATACAGGTACAACCTGTCAAGGAGGAAGAAGACGTGTTCCATACAGTCTTAGGAGATTTCCCAAAAACATGGCCAAATTACTATGGAGCAGTAGTAGTCCCAATGATCGCCTTCCCTCAAGTGGTGGAACCACAATCAGAACCCATACCACAAGAAGTCTCAAGACAAGAAGAACTGGAAGTTGAAACCGTAGAGGAAGAACAGATTCCTGGTCCCAGTGAGCTTGCCAGTCCTACAGTCAGCCCCCCATCCTCACAAGTACCAGAAACACCAAATAGGTACACTTCCACCCACACCATTATGCTAAGTACACCCAGTACACCAACAGTACGCAGATCACAGCGTAGTACTCAGGGTCAGATACCAGCAAGATATAAAGACTAATGTGGAATTGCATATAAAATGTACATATGTTATAATGTTTATATGAAAAACCGTAACAGTTTAGTGTACAGTAAAGGTGAGAGAAGAGTGGTGTAAGGTGGCAGCACGGAGAGTTACAACTTGATCACATTGTTGGTGGCCCGAGGGCCGTGAGGCCTACTGCACTTATGACCAGAGTAGAGACACCTTTAAGAAGTGTTTGTTGATTGAAATGTTTATTTAATTGCAACGTTAAGACCAAAAGCCCAGTACCTACAGAGACTATACTGTATGACCACTTACATATTTCTGAACATTTTGGACTCTTTTTGAGCTTTAAGGTTTTTGTATTTTTTCCTTTTGAGACTCTGTATATATATAATTGTTGTGATAACTTGTTTGTTTGTTTCACAGTCCCGGAGTACTGTTCTTCACTAAGGGGGAATGTGGCACCCCAGGGTTGCCACAGTAACAACACAGAGGGTTAACTCCCCACACACAACACCAAGACCTCCTGGCCAGAAGGGGGAGACCAAGCTGCTTCCCTGTACATTCTGCTGGGGGGAGGAAATGGTGAGGAGTAGTTTCAGTTTGGAAGTTCAGTGCAGAGCACTGAGGAGAAAGGATCTGTAGGTTGGAGGCTGGCTTTAGCTCACCTCAGGATCCACTGACCAATTCCAGGCCTAGCTGAGGGTCTGAGGGAAGGAGACAGAGTACACAGAGGAACATTCCTGGGAGACAGAGCATTGCAGAGCTCATCCCCAGTGGAGCACACAGGACGGGTGCTGGATCCGAGACTGCAGGTTACATACTGCACAGTTACCACCAGAGAAGTGAAGATTCCAGATCTTTCACCTGTACCACAGACACAAGCAACAAGCGCAGAGTTCAGGAACATACTAGTAAGGACTCGAGTTGCCTGTCAGGTCGGTACCGAGGAGCACAGGGCCGGCTGCATAGTTCACGCAGCAGCAGGGACACAGACACACAGTGCAGGCAAGGAAGCCAAAACGGCCCGGCTGGGTGGGAGAAGCCCTGAACCCCTCACAGACTCCGTGGACAGTACTCTGCTGAATACCATCACCAGTAAAAGACAAAGAAACTGCAAAACCGTGAGTCTGCCTGTTTATTGTGCTCGTGCCCTGCACTCCCCCCATAGACTAACATACTGCCCCGGGGAAAAGGCTCTACCCGTGGGGAGCCGTCCCATCTCAAGCTGCCTTCCATCACCCCGGAGGTTCTGCAGCAGCGGTGGTCATCTCTGATCACATTCCACGGGTGGCGTCACGAACACAACCCCCCTTTTTATTGTGGAACCAGGGAGCACAGACCGGGTCACGACACCGTGATCCCCTTTCCAGAAGCGACCCTTGGCCCGGTTCTGGGTATCCCCTTAACCCCTGGCGACACATCAGCGGAGAGTGAGCATCTGCAGCGGCAAGTGCGATTGTGTGAGCGGACCATCAAGGGACACCGGAGATCAGGAGGTGGACGTAACCTCAGAGCCTATTCTGCCGGTGTGGGTCCGGTGTATGCTTGGCTGAAGAGTGGGAGCCCGGAGGAAGTAGAGTACTTTGGGCATATCCCCACCAGAGGGTGCGTTTGGGCAGGTTGTCCCCAGCTCCACTAATATTGCCGGAATCCGCTGACCGGAGTGTTTTACCTTTGTGAAATAAATGTCGTTTTTATTGCATCTGGACTGTTGCCTACAGCCTCTTTGTGCATCGGCCGATGAAGATACCGACACACACTCTCTCAACATTAAAGAAGTGATGAAGCCAGGGATGTGCCTTGAATACAGTGCTGCCACGACTACACAGCCAGAGGCCTCCCTGGCGGGTCACTTCAACTGTATGAAGGATAGGCTGTGACTGTGTGAAGGATAGGCTGTGACTGTATGAAGCGCAGGCTGTGACTGTATGAAGCGCAGGCTGTGACTGTGTGAAGCGCAGGCTGTGACTGTGTGAAGCGCAGGCTGTGACTGTGTGAAGCGCAGGCTGTGACTTCTCTCGTTCCCAGTCCTCGGTGACTCCTGCCTGCCCCGTGCAGATGAGGAGCACAGCCTGCGCTCACAGAAGGCAGAGCCTGTGTGATGACGTTCCCGAGTAGCGGCCGCTGATTGGCTGAGACGCGCCTCCCCGGCTCGGGCTGCCGGAGCCGCTGCACTAGTCACCAGCTGAGGACGGAGACGCTTCCTCCGGTAGCGGCTGCACGAGTTCCCCTGAGACGGTGAAGCCTCGCGACCATGCACCGGACCGGCAGCCGCAGAGGAGCATGGTGAGCCAGCACGGGCGCAGATAACGCGGGGTGCTTACTGTCCTGCCGTGGGGATAAGATGCGGGGGTGCTGTGCGCGCAGCCCCTCTCACTGCCGGCAGCCCCTCTCACTGCCGGCAGCCCCTCTCACTGCCGGCAGCCCCTCTCACTGCCGGCAGCCCCTCTCACTGCCGGCAGCCCCTCTCACTGCCGGCAGCCCCTCTCACTGCCGGCAGCCCCTCTCACTGCCGGCAGCCCCTCTCACTGCCGGCAGCCCCTCTCACTGCCGGCAGCCCCTCTGTGCGGTGTTTACCTCCGAGCCGCAGTGTGTGGCTATGGAGCAATCATTTCCGACCGCAGCACAACATAGCGGACATGAGGAGTCGGGGGGCTCCCAGCTGCGCCTGACTCTCGGGGCTGGGCTTTCCGTTGTTGTTTAAGCAGATATTTAAAGCTAAATTATATTTTGCTATTCGGTTTCATTCTAAAACGTGCATTATTTACCTTCTGTAGCCTTTGTGTTGGCTACAGAATGAGTAAACTGTGGCCCCATCAGTGAGCGCATTCTAAGTGACTGACAGTGTGTCCCTCTAATGTCTTTTTCTGGTTTTTGACCAGAAACTACTTCAAAAAAGCAAATCAGTGATGAATCCACCCCACCCCCCCTCCAGAAAGTGGACAACTCCCATAATTGTGATTTTATACATAGTTTTGATTTGAAAAAAATTACATTTTTTTTTTTGTGGTTTTAAAGTCCTCATACAATCACCATATCAAAGTCTCCTTTGTGCCAGCTAGTCTGTGTCCTAAAATGATGCCCATAGGGACAATACGTGCGCAGCAGCTGTGGTCATCGGCTTCCACCATGTCGTCCTTCTATTACGTGTCACTACTAGGCGTGAGCGGACCTGCATATGTTCGGGTTTGGCCGAGACTTTAAAGGGAACCTGTCAGGTCCAATATATCCCCAGAACGGCTCATCCCTGCCTAACCCTCCCTGTATACACTAGCATAGATAAAGAGATCTTTAGAAAAAGTATTTCTAAAAATCTTTCACCGTATGCTACTGAGCAAGCGGACTAGTCTCTGGGCGTTAGTTCCTCGGCCAGTCGCCCCCATTAGCATGTTCGTATGCCCCTGTGGGCGTGCTATCATGCTAATGAATGTGCAGCATCACAGGATGATCTCACTCACCTCTCCGCCGCCATTGCTAGATTTCGGCTCAGTGTGGATGACCCCGGAGGTTCGGTCATGTGCACTACTTCAGTTTGAAGCCAAGACGCGTACACCCGGCTTCATAGTGTGCATGACCCAAACTCCGGGGTCATGCGCGCTGAGCCGGAATCCAGCGTCGGACGCGATGGCTGCGGAGAGTGAGATCATCCTGTGATGCTGCGTTTTCATTAGCATGATAGCACACGCACAGGGGCATACTAACATGTTAATGGGGGCGACTGGCCGGGGAACTAACACCCAGGGGACTAGTCCCCTCCCTCATTAGCATATGGTAAAGGATCTTTAGAAATATTTTTTCTAAAGATCCCTTTTTTCTATGCTAATGTATACAGGGACGGTTATGGAGGGATTAGCAGTATGCACCCAGAACTGCTCGTGGTTCTGTGCATATTGCACCTGACAGGTTCCCTTTAAAAAGTTCATTTTGGGATCCGAACTTGACCCCAGACAACGAACCCCATACAAGTCAATGGGGACCTGAACTTCTGTGCTGTAGAATGGTTGTAGTAAAAGGTGTAGGTGGCTGAAAAAGGAAGCAAAATGGAGGTAAGAGCAGGACAATTATACTTACCGAGTCCCCCTGAAGATAATCCAGCAGTCAGACTTTTTTCTGAGTCCACTCATTAAACTACATGAATATTCACTGCTTCACCTGCCCACCCTCTGTGTCAGTGTCAGTGATTGGTTGTAGTCAGTCTGCTGTATTGTAGTGTAAAAATAAATAAAAAAAAATTATGTGGGCTCCCCCTTATTTTGCCAACAAGCCAAGATAAAGCAGCAGCTGCGGGCTGATACCATTGTGGAAAAGGGCCAATATCTATTGTCTTTCCCTGCCTGATAATACCAGCCTCCAGCTGTCAGCTTTACATTGGCTGGTTGTCAAAAATAAGGGGGAGCCCACATCTATATATATAATTGCCTTATTCTGTCTGTCTGTCATGCTCCAAAATTGTGTCACGGTGACAGTGTCACCGTGACATGTCCTTACGGTGACACAAAGCTGATTGGCCGCTGGGTTCGCCATGGCCCCGCCCCCCCACACGGATTGGCCTCTCGCCCCGGCTGCGCCCCCACACGGATTGGCCAGCCGCTCGCCCAGGCTCTGCCCCACCCACAGATTGGCCTCTCGCCCCGGCACCCTGCAGGCATTGGCAACTCGCCCACGCCACGCCCCGCCCCCCTCACGCAATAGACGTTAGCTCTCGTCCCCCCCGCATTGCCCGAACTGACACGGTCACGGAGCCACGAATCCCAGGTGAGTACTGTACTCCCCCACCCTTTCCCCCCTCCCCAACGGGAGCCCACATCAGCGTACGCCGCCGCCGTATGCTGGTGTGGGCTCCCGTGTGAGCGGGGGACGTGTTGCGCTGGTAACCATGCTTGCATAGTTACCAGTAAATCAAGGTCCTGCAGCGGCGCGACTTCCACACGCACAAACATAACAGCACACACACACACACGCATACACACACACATCAGATCGCACTCACTCTCACACACACCTCACACACACCTCACACACACCTCACACACACCTCACACACACCTCACACACACCTCACACACACCTCACACACACCTCACACACACCTCACACACACCTCACACACACCTCACACACACCTCACACACACCTCACACACACCTCACACACACCTCACACACACCTCACACACACCTCACACACACCTCACACACACCTCACACACACCTCACACACACCTCACACACACCTCACACACACCTCACACACACCTCACACACACCTCACACACACCTCACACACACCTCACACACACATACTCACAGCATCCGGCGATATCGCTTGCTTCTCGGCCTCGATACTGTGCTGTTGTGATCTTCCAGGACCTGACGGAGGATCACATGGCCAGAGGCATGTGGTATGTCCGGATGTTGTGAGTATCAGCGCGTATGTGCGATATCGTCAGTGTCTGTGAGTGGATGCGATCGGGTGTGTGTGAGTGGATGCGATCGGGTGTGTGTGAGTGGATGCGAGGGGCTGAGGCTGGGGACAGAGAGGGGCTGAGGCTGGGGACAGAGAGGGGCTGAGGCTGGGGACAGAGAGGGGCTGAGGCTGGGGACAGAGAGGGGCTGAGGCTGGGGACAGAGAGGGGCTGGGGACAGAGAGGGGCTGAGGCTGGGGACAGAGAGGGGCTGAGGCTGGGGACAGAGAGGGGCTGAGGCTGGGGACAGAGAGGGGCTGAGGCTGGGGACAGAGAGGGGCTGAGGCTGGGGACAGAGAGGGGCTGAGGCTGGGGACAGAGAGGGGCTGAGGCTGGGGACAGAGAGGGGCTGAGGCTGGGGACAGAGAGGGGCTGAGGCTGGGGACAGAGAGGGGCTGAGGCTGGGGACAGAGAGGGGCTGAGGCTGGGGACAGAGGGGCTGAGGCTGGGGACAGAGAGGGGCTGAGGCTGGGGACAGAGAGGGGCTGAGGCTGGGGACAGAGAGGGGCTGAGGCTGGGGACAGAGAGGGGCTGAGGCTGGGGACAGAGAGGGGCTGAGGCTGGGGACAGAGAGGGGCTGAGGCTGGGGACAGAGAGGGGCTGAGGCTGGGGACAGAGAGGGGCTGAGGCTGGGGACAGAGAGGGGCTGAGGCTGGGGACAGAGAGGGGCTGAGGCTGGGGACAGAGAGGGGCTGAGGCTGGGGACAGAGAGGGGCTGAGGCTGGGGACAGAGAGGGGCTGAGGCTGGGGACAGAGAGGGGCTGAGGCTGGGGACAGAGAGGGGCTGAGGCTGGGGACAGAGAGGGGCTGAGGCTGGGGACAGAGAGGGGCTGAGGCTGGGGACAGAGAGGGGCTGAGGCTGGGGACAGAGAGGGGCTGAGGCTGGGGACAGAGAGGGGCTGAGGCTGGGGACAGAGAGGGGCTGAGGCTGGGGACAGAGAGGGGCTGAGGCTGGGGACAGAGAGGGGCTGAGGCTGGGGACAGAGAGGGGCTGAGGCTGGGGACAGAGAGGGGCTGAGGCTGGGGACAGAGAGGGGCTGAGGCTGGGGACAGAGAGGGGCTGAGGCTGGGGACAGAGAGGGGCTGAGGCTGGGGACAGAGAGGGGCTGAGGCTGGGGACAGAGAGGGGCTGAGGCTGGGGACAGAGAGGGGCTGAGGCTGGGGACAGAGAGGGGCTGAGGCTGGGGACAGAGAGGGGCTGAGGCTGGGGACAGAGAGGGGCTGAGGCTGGGGACAGAGAGGGGCTGAGGCTGGGGACAGAGAGGGGCTGAGGCTGGGGACAGAGAGGGGCTGAGGCTGGGGACAGAGAGGGGCTGAGGCTGGGGACAGAGAGGGGCTGAGGCTGGGGACAGAGAGGGGCTGAGGCTGGGGACAGAGAGGGGCTGAGGCTGGGGACAGAGAGGGGCTGAGGCTGGGGACAGAGAGGGGCTGAGGCTGGGGACAGAGAGGGGCTGAGGCTGGGGACAGAGAGGGGCTGAGGCTGGGGACAGAGAGGGGCTGAGGCTGGGGACAGAGAGGGGCTGAGGCTGGGGACAGAGAGGGGCTGAGGCTGGGGACAGAGAGGGGCTGAGGCTGGGGACAGAGAGGGGCTGAGGCTGGGGACAGAGAGGGGCTGAGGCTGGGGACAGAGAGGGGCTGAGGCTGGGGACAGAGAGGGGCTGAGGCTGGGGACAGAGAGGGGCTGAGGCTGGGGACAGAGAGGGGCTGAGGCTGGGGACAGAGAGGGGCTGAGGCTGGGGACAGAGAGGGGCTGAGGCTGGGGACAGAGAGGGGCTGAGGCTGGGGACAGAGAGGGGCTGAGGCTGGGGACAGAGAGGGGCTGAGGCTGGGGACAGAGAGGGGCTGAGGCTGGGGACAGAGAGGGGCTGAGGCTGGGGACAGAGAGGGGCTGAGGCTGGGGACAGAGAGGGGCTGAGGCTGGGGACAGAGAGGGGCTGAGGCTGGGGACAGAGAGGGGCTGAGGCTGGGGACAGAGAGGGGCTGAGGCTGGGGACAGAGAGGGGCTGAGGCTGGGGACAGAGAGGGGCTGAGGCTGGGGACAGAGAGGGGCTGAGGCTGGGGACAGAGAGGGGCTGAGGCTGGGGACAGAGAGGGGCTGAGGCTGGGGACAGAGAGGGGCTGAGGCTGGGGACAGAGAGGGGCTGAGGCTGGGGACAGAGAGGGGCTGAGGCTGGGGACAGAGAGGGGCTGAGGCTGGGGACAGAGAGGGGCTGAGGCTGGGGACAGAGAGGGGCTGAGGCTGGGGACAGAGAGGGGCTGAGGCTGGGGACAGAGGGCTGATGCTGGTGCAGCATGGGGGATGGATTACAATGGGGAGTGCGCAGCATGGCGGATGGAGCACGTTTGGGAGTGCGCAGCATGGCGGATGGAGCACGTTTGGGAGTGCGCAGCATGGCGGATGGAGCACGTTTGGGAGTGCGCAGCATGGCGGATGGAGCACGTTTTGGGAGTGCGCAGCATGGCGGATGGAGCACGTTTTGGGAGTGCGCAGCATGGCGGATGGAGCACGTTTTGGGAGTGCGCAGCATGGCGGATGGAGCACGTTTTGGGAGTGCGCAGCATGGCGGATGGAGCACGTTTTGGGAGTGCGCAGCATGGCGGATGGTGCACGTTTTGGGAGTGCGCAGCATGGCGGATGGAGCACGATGGGAAGTGCGCAGCATGGGAGATGGAGCACGATGGGGAGTGCGCTGCATGGGGGATGGAGCACGATGGGAAGTGCACAACACACCACACACACACACACTGGGAACCACAAACAACTGCCCTACACAGACACCTACACACACAGACAACGCTGCACACACACAACACCCAACACACAAACACCGCGGCACACACAAATATACGCACATACCGCACAATACACACATTGCACAAAACATACCTCCCCCCAAAACACACCACACACACACAAACCGCGCAACACACAACGCTACAGACACACAGCGCTCCACAAACAACGCAACACACATACAACACCGCTCTCACCCCCGTCACACCCAGACAACACCCAGAACACGTACAGCGCCTACACAAACACTTGGTAACTACACACAACATGTATATATATATATATATATATATATATATATATATATATATAACAAAAATCATACATGAACTACACAATACGTAAATTCTAGAATACCCGATGCGTAGAATCGGGCCACCTTCTAGTTTTAAATAATTGCAAAAAACTACATCCGGTCCCCTCATTTTTGATAACCAGCGCAGATTAAGCAGACAGCTGGGGGCTTCTATTGTCAGGCTGGGATGGTCCATGCTCTGTCTCTTTACCTGGTTCATCCCAATTGCCCTGGTGCGGTGGCATTTGGGGTAATATATAGGGTTGATGATAGATGTGATATGTCAAATATCACAGCTGTCATCATGCTGTGGGTTATTAATGAATAAGTGTCTATGAGATAACTAACATTACTAACCCATCCTTTATTTGTAATAAAAAAAGACACCCTCTTTCACCCATTTTTTAACCCCAAAAACACCGCAGCAGGTCCGATGTAATCCAAAACGAGGTCCTACGCAGATGCTACATCTGGAGACCGCAGTGACCGAAGAATGTGTGACTGCTCACTGCAGCCTCCTGAACACTGAGGTCAGCGTAGGAGCCGCCAGATGTGAGAAGCGGGGACGTCAGTGAGGTCACCGAATTACACAGCTGACGGTTTTCACGCTGTCCTCTTCGTGTGAGCCGTGCAGCTGTTAACGCCGTGAACTGTGGTAACCTCACTGACGTCACCGCAGATCACGTGGTGTGCTGGCCAATCAGACGTTGGGGGGTTCAGCACCAGATACTAGGTGTCCGGTACAAGCCCCGAATGTTAATATTCGGGCTCGCCCATCCTTAGTCATTTATCCACATTTCCAGTGGGGTCCCCTGACTGTGAACGTTATCCCCTGTCTGTTGCATAGGGAGTAACTCACTATTTTGGGAATAAATCTTCAATCCCCTTAATTAAAACGTTTCTCAATCAAAAGTAGGTTCCTGTCCATGTCTGAATCTCTGCAGCGCACGGCTCATTCACAGCCCAGGCCCGGTCAGTAATGTCAGTACGCATAGCCCCATTGCACTCTGCATTTTCACACTCTGCCCTCCTCTGCCCAATTCATGAACTACTCAGCACCAAACATCATCCTGACCCCAGACATTGATGATGATACATTGAAAGGCCATGTGGGGGTCATTATTACAGACTGAGAGGATGACCCCAATATAGAAAGCAATATAAGGGGCACCTTGAGTAGTGCAAGTTACTAGCAAAAATGTATTGGGGAGACCTATCCTTTGCATAGGAAGTTTAATCCTACAAAACCTCCTTGATAGTTCTTCTGTGGCCAAATTAGCATATTATGTAAAAGGGGTTATCAGCCTGAAAATGTTCTCAGTGTTGAAAGACGTCATACAAATAGCAACGGGGGGCAAAAAGCCAGAGAAACAAACGCTTTTTGCCCCCCGTTGCTATTTGTTTGATCTCTTAATAAGGGGGTTTTGAAGGTAATTGCTATTTTGCTTGAAAGACGTCATGGCCAAAGTCTTGGCACCCTTGAAAATGGAAGATTTCACCCAGAAAATTATTGCCCAGGAAAATAAATGAGAAAATCAGCTCACCGAGTTGCTGTAATCCGCTGTATATGTGGATCCGCGCACGGAAGCCTAGGCTGCCAGTCTCATATTCAGGATGAAACATGGCCGTGTTTTTTTCCATCTCCTATATAAGAAAGTCCTTGGTTACCCCTCTCCACACACAGCAGTTTTTAATTGCAGTGAGATGACACACAGTTAGGGTCATAGAGCTAGGGACCCCAATATAGAGATATACCTTGACGAGGTTTTGGGGCTCAGTTACATTGATCAATGCGATTGCTAAATATCTCCTTTTTCCTAATATTCATGGCAGGTATGCATTTCATTATTCTCACTTTCAAGTTAGCAAGTGGCATTTTTCATTGTATGCTTCAATGTTTTTCGGTATGCTTATAGCATTATACTATTATCTAACTTTGATGTGCAGCCTTATCCTTATGTACTATGTATTTTTTTGGCTTGCACTCATAATATATATATTAGTGCTCACTTCAGTTATCCTATTTAGTATGTTTTTCTCCATTATCAGGATGCAAAGGGTCAATTCAAGCCTATGGGTCTGTTATCACGTACAGCACACACATGGCATAGTTCCTGTAAATCGGCGTAGCTGTACGTCCAGGTGGCAACCAAGCTCCTGCAGCAGTGGCCAACATCTCCCCCTCTTCATCTGTTTAGCCCCCTAGATACCACGGTCCATTGTTGTGAGATGCAGTCGTGGGGTGCTAATGGTTGAAGTTTTCATGAACACTGGATGTTAGACTGCCAGATATGCTGGCCTGTTAGGCCCTGCCATAAGTAGGATCCAACAGACGGTGTAAGGCCGTGTTGTTCGTATGAGTTATCGCCGTGTTTTTCAAGGATGCCTCATGTGCCCATTACAACCTATGAATTTATTCACATATCCATGTTTTTTCACCCATTGTGTGTCCATGCAAAACTCACATGTCCATTTTTTTCTGGTATCATGGATGAAAAGGGGTAATACAGATATATGGGACTGTTAAAAACACGTTGAATACACGGATGGCATCATCGTTTTGTGCACTGTATGTGTTTAACATTGCAAAGCATAGGAGAAGCTTTATAATTTTTGTCATACATGAAAGTTACTGATAACATATATATATATATATATATATATATACACACACACACACACACACACACACACACACACACACACACACACACACACACACACACACACACACACACACACACACACACACACACACACACAGCGGTGACTGAAGCCGCACGTTGGACTGAAAGCCGGAAGCTGCTGGGAGGAGTAAAAGTCATCTCCTCCTGGTCACCGGGGTCTCGCTGCAGGCATCGGGCAGATTTAAAACCTTACTAACCTGCAGATTAATCCCATATCTGCAAGTTAATAGCATTTGTGGGCTGGTTCCTTTTATAAAATTACACATATTTGCTGTTACCGTGATTGGGATGAAAGGGAACCTGTCACCAGATTTGGCGGTTATAATCTGCGGCCACCACCAGTGAGCTCTTATACACAGCATTCTAAAATACTATATATAAGAGCTCAGGCTGCGCTGTAGAACTTAAAAAAACAAACAAACCCCTTTATAATACTAACCTAGGGGGCGGTGTAGTCCAATGGGCGCCTCTTTGCTGCGATCTTCGTCATCTTATCCAGCCTAGGCCGGCCGGCATTGCGGTCCTGCGCAGGTGCACTTTGATCTTCCCTGCTGAGGGCAGATCAAAGTACTGTAATGCGCAGGCGTGAGGAAAGGTTAAAGATCACCCACGCATGCGCACTACAATACAAAGTGCACCTGTGTGGGACCTCAATGCCAGCATCATGCACATGTACCTCCGAAGGAGGACGACAATCACCGCAGAGAGGAGGGGCTGGAACGGAAAGCAGCGACTCCCATCGCACTGGACCGCCCCCCAGGTGAGTATTATAAAAGTGTTTTCTACGTTATACAGAGCGGCCTGGGCTCTTATATACCTTATTTTAGAATGCTGTAAACAAGAACCCACTGGTGGTGGCCGCAGCTTATAGTCACCAAATCTAATAACAGGTTCCCTTTAACCCTTTAACCAGCAGTGACCACTAAAATATAAAGTATCATGCCGCTGCAGAAAAATGCTATTGCTTTCACTTCTATCGACAGAAAAATAAGTTACAGCTCTTACAATATGGCAGTACATTTTTTTTTTTTACTTCAAAATTGTTATTAGGGACCAAAAGTAACAATAGATAAAAATATAAATCCATTATCACCGGCATCATACTGCCCCCGAATAATATATCTGCATTATCACTTTTACTGTGCGTAAATAAATCTGTTCTTTTCTGGGGATTTGTTCATTCTGCCTCCCAAAATATCACAGTAAGGCTCGGTTCACACTTATCTTGTGCTCTACACAGGATCTCTAGATCTCCGAAAAGCCTGATTTATGCAAACCCCCCAATGGAACATTCACTATAATGAGGCAGATAGATACACTTTACACCACATCTGGACTCTTTCTCAACAGTGCTCCATCCTTTTAGGCATGTAATAAAAGCACAGTTGGACACCCTTTTGTGCTTACTCTAAAGACGGACACCATTGGAGAAGCTCTCTTACTGATAGTGACCAGGTCACCACACTTCATTGTTGACTGCCTATACCCACAGCACGGTCCTCCTTATCTCCATCATCATCTTGTGAGTGATATACATTCATAAAATACAGCAAATTTCTGATGAAGGTCTATGATTGACCGAAACATCAACTAGCTGTTTATTACGGACTATTCCTGGCTGTCAATATATTCACATCCTTTACAAAGCAGCCAATTGATTGCCAAGTTTTACTACTACTAATAATCACGGATCATATTCCTCATCTGGTACCTAATCACCTGTTTCTGGAGAGCCATATATGTTTCATCATCCCCTGGAAAGACCGACATATAGACTCCAAAGTGACTTCATCTGGCTCAGTACAGTAAATGGTTCCAGTACAGTTCTGTCTGAATTGTGTGTTTTGCGGATTTATACAACCCCGACGTACGTTTTTGCGGGAAAAAGTAACATTTTCATTTTTTCCTTCCACATTGCTTTGGTTCCTGTGAAGCACCGAAAGGGTTAATAAGCTTCTTGGATGTGGTTTTCAGCAGTGTGAGGTGAACAATTTTTAGAATGGTGTCACTTTGGGGTATTTCCTGTCTCCTAGGCCTCTCAAAGTCACTTCAAATGTGATGCGTTCCCTAAAAAAAATGGTTTGTAAATTTTTTTGTAAAAATGAGAAATTGCTGCTCAACTTTGAACCCTGCTAACTTCTTTACCAAAAAAATGGTATTTCAAAAATTGTACTGATGTAAAGTAGACATGTGGGAAATGTTATTTATTAACTATTTTATGTGACATAACTCTCTGGTTTAAGGGCATAAAAATTCATAGTTTGAAAATCGCAACATTTTCAAAATTTTATCCAAATTTCCAATAATGCCACAAATAAATGCAAAACCTATCGTCCTAAATCTATTACTAATATGAAGTACAATATGCCATGAAAAGGCAATCTCAGAATCACCGAGATCCGTTGAAGCGTTCGAGTTATAACCTGTCAAAGTGACAGTGGTCCGAATTGACAAAAATGGTCCGAATTGACAAAAATTGACCTGGTCATGAAAGTGAAAAGAGGCTGGGGGGAGGGGTGGTAAAGGGGTTAAAGATAGAAACATTCAGAGTTCAAATATTTGCATTTTCTTTCTTACAAATTTTCATCACTTTTCAGATTTTTTTTATAAAAGAACAAAAATCTTAGTAACCTAAATTTATGACTAACATAAAGTACAAAATGTCACCAACTAGCATTCCCAGAATTACTGGAGCGCTCCATCATTATTTCCATATGAAGTGACACATGTCAGGATCAAGAAGGTGAAAACTGGCTTCATGTCCACACACAGTACACACTGGAGTGTATGCCTAATCAGGACTGAATCTTGTCTATCGTATGTCTTTTACTTCTGTATTTTGAGAATTGTTGATCATTAAACTGTATTGTTCGTAGGGTCATTGTAACCTCTAAGTATTTACAAAGGAACAACTCCCCTCCCCCTTCCAGCAATTTACTTTCAGTCCTGGCTAAGGCTGCTTTCACACATCCGGTTTTTGCAGTGCAGCTCAATCCGGCTCAAAAACCTGTGCAACGCATGCGGCGAAAAAACCGGATCCGTTGCATAAGTTTTTCCATGCGGCCCATCCGTTTTTTGACGGATGCGGCTTGATACTGAGCATGCGCAGTGCAAAAAAAAAAACGCATCCAGCTGCCGGATGTGGTTTTTGCCACAGGACGCCGCATCCGGCATCCATAGGCTTGCATTGTAAATCACGGCGAGATGCGTTTTTTTCGCTGCACAAAAAAACGTGCCAGGCAACGTTACATCCGGCCGCCGCATGGGCTAAATATCCCGCATCTGGCAAAAAACGGACGCAGCGCAAGGCCATGCGGCACAATACGGCGCTAATGCAAGAAAATGCTAATGCAGAAAAAAACGCAACCGGCGGCAAAAAAAAAGGTTGCGTTTTTTCTGCAAAGCGCCATATTGTGCCGCTCAGCAAAAACCGGATGTGTGAAAGCAGCCTAAGCTAAAGCTCAAAGCGCAGAATAAAGCAAGTAATAATCAAAATCATGTGGCTACACAAGAGTGATCAAAGTAGGTTACCTCTGTCCAAACCTAAGGGTAAGTTCACACAGTGCGTTTTTCGCGGCGGTTTTGTGCGTTTTTGGCCTCAAAACTGCATGGCTTTGCTTCCCCAGCAAAGTCTGAGTTTTCATTTTTGCTGTCCGCACACAACTTTTTTTTTTTTTTTTTTTTTTTTTAAGCTACGTTTTTGAGCTTAAAAAAAAAAAATGGACATGTCAATTCTTTCTTGCGTTTTTCTGCGTTTTCCCCCCATGGAATGCATTAGAAAAACGCAGCCAAAAACTCACCTCCCATGCGTTTTTTGCCGTGTTTTTTGCCACGGGTGCGTTTTTGTGCTTTCTTAGCGGCCAAAAACGCAGCATCAAAAAAACGCAGCATGTGCACATAGCCTTATAGAGGAAAAAGTTCAATGCATTTTTGGATTTTGGTAGGTGCTTATTTTTTGTCAGGGTGTGTTTTATTTGTTTTAAAGGGAACCTGTCAGCAGATTTGGCCCCTATAACCTGCGGCCACCACCAGGGGGTTCTTATATACAGCATTCTAACATACTGTATATAAGAGATCCCAGGTTGCTGTGTAGAACGTAAAAATCACTTTATAATGCTCACCTAAATGGCCGCTGCGGTGGAGTTGGGTCATATGGGCGTCTTCGTTCTCCGATGCCGGCGCCTCCTCTTTTGGCCATCTTTGCCGTCCTTCTTCTGAAGCCGGGGTGCATGACTTGTCCTAAGTCATCCACACTCACCGGCATTGAGGTCCTGCACAGGCGCATTTTGATCTCCGTTGAGCAGGGCAGATCAAAGTATTGTAGTACACCTGCGCGGGAATTGGCGAGTGTGTATGACGTAGGACGCATCATGCACACAGGCTTCAGAAGGAGGACGAAGATGGCCGAAAGAGGAGGCATCGGAGAACGGAGACGCCCATATGGCCCAAGTCCACCATAGCGACAAATTAGGTAAGTATCATAAAGTCATTTTACGTTCTACACAGCGGTCTGGGCTCTTATATACAGCATGTTAGAACGCTGTATATAAGAGCCCACTGGAGGTGGCCGCAGCTTATAGGCCCCAAATCTGCTGACGGTTTCCCTTTAAGTTATGCTCAATAGAGATGATCTGCATTTTCCACTACTTTTTATCCATAAAAAAGAGGCTACCAGTGCCTCATTATTCCAGACCAGTTCCAAAGAAAGGGTGCGGAACGGAACCACATATTGGCTGACGGTCTATACACCTTGACGTAACTGCATGAGGGAGGACACAGCCGCGGCGACACGACCCGGCTCATCGAAAACTTTCTGGAAGGCGTCCCTTTAACACACTGACACTGCATTAACATATACACAGGTTTACTGAGAAAAAAAACTTCATGGGAGGGCTTCTATAACATGTGCAACTACCCTTTTTTAAAGTCTTAATTTTTCTTGATAAGGATGAACTGTCTGGCCGTGATATTCCCACTATCTTTGTCGAGCTGATTTCCTTGGCTAGTCGGTTCGACCTCCAGTTTCAGGAGCGATTCGTGGAGGTGAAACGTGATAGGGGACCTATACATCTGGCTCCATCCCTCCAGAGGCCGCTGATGTCCCAGTTGCCACTTCTGCTCCTTAACCCATGCAGGTCGACCATGGCAGGATGTTTGAACAACTTCAGGGCCATCGTCGAGGCTGGGCCTGTGTTTCTACTGCGAAGGTACGGAACACTTTTATGCATGCATGTCTCGTGAGGCTGGGACCCTCCTGCCTAGGGTCGGTCAGAAGGGTGACCTTTGGCGAGAACAAATCTTTGCTGACCCTGCCTGTGTGTATATTGCATAAGGGTATTCAGTTCTCTGAGATGATCCACCTGGATACCAGATCTGCTGGGAACTTTATTCAACAGGAGGTGGTGGAGCATTAACAGATCCACGTCCGGTGCCTCTGGAGTCCCTTGTTAGTGTCTCTGGTGCATGAAACACTCTGGATGGAACCTAATACGCTTCATTTTGCAGCAGGTGGAACTTCAAGTGGGATATTCACATACGGAGAAGATATGTTTCCTGTTGCTTCTAAACTTGTCCTGTCCACTAGTCCTGGGTCGGCCTTGGCTCCGTATCCACAAGCCTGCAATGGACGGGAAATGTAGAGAAGTACATTATTGTGGGCAGAATTGCTGCAAAGCTGTCTGGTTCCTGAAGCCCCAGTGATGACTACCTTGAAAGCCGTTGCTATCTTCCTTTCAGGGTCCAAGAAGAAGCCCCTCAAGCTGCAGACATTCAGTCTAACATTTCCATTGTCCATGTCTTCATCCACCATCTCTGACAAGTTGCTTGGGAAGAGACCTCCTTCAGGCCTTGTGAAGAGGGGGGCGTAAGGTGGGTGACACTGTAGAGTCAGCGTCCCCGCAGGGACGCTGACTTACTCCCCGGCCAGGCTGTGTCCTCCTTCGCTGCTCTGCGGTCATCCCTGTGTGCTCAGACTCTCTCTCTCCGGAAATGTGCTTAGGCCCCCGCGTGCGCACACGAGCCCTCCTTTTAAATGTCGCTGTGCCATTTCCTAGAAATGCCATAGGCTGAGAGGCAATTTGTATTCAAGGCACCCTCACATTAGGGGAGGTGCCTGCGCAACGCTCCTAGTTACTTTGTCTTTTAGTTTGCTAGCTAGTTATCAGGTCACATGCTTCTGTTTTTTTCTTGTGGGGAAAATGCGACGTGAAAATAACCTCAGCATGCATTGGGTTGAGTTTTAGAAATGTGGCAACATTGCATTCAGGGTGCTGCCACTTACAGTTTTTGTTCTTAATATGATAAAGGAGCAGGATCATAACTTTCTGTACATGTCTATATCTGGTAACTACTACATTTATGGGCACAAAGATGAATCGTTCAGAGAATTTCACCTGGATTTTGGAGCAGAAGTGCTTTACATTTGCACTACTGGAGAGAAAAGACAAATGTGAAGAGCAAAGCGACACATCCAGTGACATTGTTTAATTAATTTTTTAACCTATGTGCTTCTTCACTTTCTTTGATTGTTGGATCAAGTCCTTTAGTAACTGGAGAAAGTGTGTAGGAAACTCCAAAGTGACAAGTCCTAAACACGTTCTCTGTGTCAGATGTGGCATCTACAAGGGAGGCTTGTTAGTCTGGTTTCACACTACGTCTTTTTAACATCCGTTGAAAACGTTATTTTAGCGGAAGTACGGATCCAGTGCAAATGCGTTTTCATTTCAATGCATTTGCAATGGACTCGCGTCCACCTGCGTTCACCTGCGTTTGCGTGCGTTATAGTGCGGATCCGGTGACTTGCAGTTTTTTAACATGTTTCAAAAACGCTACTTGTAGCGTTTTTGAGCTGCGTCAAAATACTGCAAGTCACCGGATCCGCACTATAATGCACGCGAACGCAGGTGAACGCTGGCGTGCTGATAGACAGGATCCTGCTTTTGTACTGAGCATGCCCAGAAAGTACTGAGCATGCCCAGAACCAGTCTCGCGTGATCTGTCTCTCTCTCCTCCTCCCTCCCTCACCCTCTCTCTCTCTATCTGTCTTTCCCCCTTCCTCCCTCCCTCCCTCTCCCCCACCTGAGAGCTGCGGACACTCGTAACCAAGGTAAATATCGCGTAACCACTTCTTAGTTACCCGATGTTTACGTTGGTTACGCGTGCAGGCAGCCCTGCTCCTAGCAGCTGCAGACACTCGTAACCAAGATAAATATCGGGTATCCAAGGCCGATGTTTACCTTGGTTACCAGCGTCTGCAGCTGTCAGAAGCCGGCTCCCAGTCTACTTCCCCTCACTCCCGATCACATGACTCCAATGCCCGCCCCTAAACATCCAGTGCAGGATCCTGCAAAATAACATATGCGTTTGCATACGTTATTTGCTGTAAAAGCAGGATCCGTACTTCCGCTAAAAAAACGTTTTCAACGGATGTTAAAAAGACGTAGTGTGAAACCAGCCTTAGTGTCTGTCTGCATGTTGTTTTGCATCAGGATTTTGTGAATTTCTTGAAAGGTGTTGTCTAATAAACTGATTTTGATGACTTGTCATAAGGAAAGTCATATCAGATAGGTGGAGCGCGGACACCAGTCATTTCAATTGAGATGAATCGCACTATACAATTATGGGCACTAAACACTGACAGCTTTGGTATTCTGCGGTCTAACTGGTGAGTGTGCCAGGTGTTTTACCCACACCACCGACCTGTTATTGATGACCTACCCTCAGGATAGGGCATCGATATCCATGTAGTGGAAACCCTCCTTTTTGAAAAGACGAAGAATTGTCTCCTTGTAGATAGATACATTGTGCAGATTTTCAGCCTAAATTTGCATGCGGATTGCAATTGGATGCATTTCTTTCAGGTTTTTTGCAGAACGTTTCCATACATTTGGTGCAGATCTTATAATTTGGTACATAGCAATTCTTTTTCTAGATTTTCATTGCTGATTTTTTTTTTTTATTGCATACAGTTTAATGTGTGGCAAAAAAATAGGGTAGATCTCACGTCGGTTTTTTTTTTTTAAATTTATTTTTTGTAGCCAGCTCGGGTAAAGCAGACGGCTGCAGACCACAGCTGGCAGCTTCACTTTGGCTGGTAATCCAAAACAGAGGGCACCCCAAGCTGTTATTTTACATTAAATAAATAATTTAAAGCAAACAATGTGGTGCCCCCCCCACCCCAAATTGGATCACCAGCCAAGGTAGAGCGGGCAGCTGTGGTCTGGTATTCTCAGACTAGGGAGGTCCGCAGTTCTTGCACCCTCCCCAGCCTAAGAATAGCAGGCCGCAGCCGCACCAGAAGTGGCGCATCCGTTAGATGTGCCAATCCTGGTGCTTTGCTCCAACTCATCCCGATGCCCTGGTGCGGTGGCAGACTGAGTAATATATGGGGTTGATACCAGATATGTAATGTCACCTGGCATCAAGCCCTGGGGTTACTGATGTCACGGCGTCTATCAGATACCAGACATCAGTAACCCAGTCAGTAATTAAAAAAAATAGACAACAAACACATTTTTATGTGAAAAAACACTCTCCAAAACATTCCCTCTTTAACTAATTTATTGAAAAGAAAAAACAAATCCGGGTCTGGCGTAATCCAAAAAGGGGGTCCCACGACGATCAATACTCACTGTCCCAGTCAATGAAGAACAGAATGTTCCCCATTGGCTGGGAGAGCAGTGCAGTGACTGGAGCGAACATCATGAGGTCAGTCCAGGTCACTGCAGGGCATAGCCAGCGCTGACTTCAGGAGGTTAGCGAGGTATATTACCTGTGGTGATGGAAGCTGCTGTACTCCTGACGTCAACGCGAGTTCAATGACCGCTGCATTCTCAGATCACCTCTTGTGAGCGGCCTTTGACGTTACCGTTAGTCACTGTCTCGGGCCCGCCCCCGAGAGGAGATATGAGAACGCGGCTGTCAGTGACGAGCTCTGAGTGCAGGAGTTCATCACCGCAGGTAATAAGCTTTATTAACCTCCTGACGGCAACGCTTATCATCCCCACGGCTGCTCGCAGTGCGGGCATATGCTGACGCGCTGCAGTGCGGGCAGCCGCAGGGCTGGCAGGGAGCGGGACACAGACTGCAGGGGCACTCAACGTAGGTCACACGGAAGTGCTTCTGTGTGGCTTCCGGGGATTTTGCGGGCCAATTGACCTGTATCGAGTCATGGTCCGTTATTACGGAACAGAATAGGACATGTTCCATAATAATAGAACGGACATACCGGCAACCAATGTCTTTTTTTTTTTTTTTTTTTTTTTTTTTTTTTTAATAGGATCGGATACACATGGAAGTGCTACTGTGTGCTATCCAATCCTACACAAAAGACATTGAAAAGATGGTCCTGTCCGTGGGTCTGCAAAAAAAGAGGAACTGACCAGGACAAACGGAACGGTCATGTGAATGAGCAATAGTGATAGCTCTGAAATGAGCCGTCATTCTGTTCCATCCTCAAAAATGACAAGATCCAGTACAAGAGAGGCAAATGGCGCTACTGGAAAAACGTCTCCAAATCAGGGAACAATGCCCACTACAAGCAATGTCCCTAGTACTAGTGTGTTGGTCAATGTATTGCCATGCCAGTGCTTTGCCACTCGATGTAGCATTTACCAGATGTGAGGCATAACAGTCTGTGGTGCAAAAGGGATAATCATTAAAAATACACATTGCCTGCGCTCTGTGTATTGATGATATCAATGTGCCCATACAGTCGTTGTCCCACTGGAATTATAGGGCACTGCTAGCGTTTTGTGTGGAAGCTAAGATGTCTTGTTATCCACTTGTGTGATACAGAACTGGTTCTCCTCATTCGGCTGCCAGATAATGCAGCAGCTGAACCAAATTATTTTAATTGAAACTAATTATAATGTGACTACAACTTCTGTACAAATATACTTTACATTGCAATCAATTAAACAGGCAGTTGCTATTAACTATTTTATGGAGGCATTTATTTCCTGTCACACCTTCCAGATTTGTAGTCCAAATTATAATATTTAAGGTCTGCCCTGGCATACCTAAGAAATGAGTCTGTCTATGGGTATGTAGTGCTGGTGTTCACTTACAGGTCAGAGAATATTTGAGGCTATGTGCGCACTAGAAAATAGACTTTCTTCATCGTTCCTTATGGGAGACCCAGACCATGGGTGTATAGCTTCTGCCTCCGGAGGACACACAAAGTACTACACTAAAAAGTGTATCTCCTCCCTCCTAGCATATACACCCCCTGGATAACCAAATATAGCCAGTTCAATGCTTTGTGTTCAGGAGGCACACATCCACATTCATGCATTCTCATCTGATTTTCATTTTAAAGAGTTGGAAGAAAAGCAGGTCCAAGCTGGACTCCCGGCATGTCCCTTCTCACCCCACTGTGTCGGCGGTGTTGTTAAGGTTGATTTCAAGGCTGGAGCCTTACATGCCGCGCTCCTTCACCATCCCTCGGGCTCTGGCTTGAAGTGGGAGCCAGCACGGTTCTCACTGCTTTGCAGGAGACCGGTCTCCATCCGCAGCCCTTTCAGGAGCCTGCCGGACGGAGCACTCATCCCTCAGGGACCTGGCCCTGCGTCTCACAAGCTAAGTATTGAGACGTTATTGTCAGGGGGGTCCCTTGTACTTTAATGTTGGGGAGAGTGTGTTTTGTACTATTTGTGACATTTCCGTACGGTTCTCCGGTTTTCACCAGAGAACCGCGCCGAGGGTGCCTGAGCGCCGGCCGCATTCTAAAATTTAGGCCCCGGCTTCGGCTGCGGCCTAGTTTCGTTTTCACTGCCCCTGCATGTCAGTCATGCAGAGGGACAGTGCGGCGCCGCCCACCGGCCGTTCAGCTCAGGGGAGGACACTCCTCTCTGAGGAGATGTTTCCCTCCCCTGTATATCCCCTTGGCCCTCCGGTTCCCGCTCTTGGGCTAGGTCCCGCCCCCCTCCTCACTCCGGCGCCATTTTATCAGCGTTCTCACACTGATCGGCGCTGGCTGCTGCATCTCTGCAATCTGTCTGGGGGTCCGAGCTGTGGAATCCGGAAGGCACACAAAACGGTCTGGTAAGCCACAACCTCTGGTTGTGGACTTTCTTATACACTTTCTGGGGGTCATTCTGAAGGAGTGTATTCTTTACTGCAGAGCCTCCACCTCAGCAGCATGTCTCACACTAGGAGCAAGGCTGCAAGGCTGTACTCAATATGCACTGCATGTAAGCTCGTACTGCCTGAACCGAGCACATATCCTCATTGTGATGCCTGCTCTAACATGGTGGTGCCTCAGCCTGGAGTCTCCCCAGTGGTCCCTCCGGCTGCTCCGGCCCAGGTGGCTGAACCCCCGGCTTGGGTAGAATTGGTTACTAAGTCTATCTCCCAGTCCTTTGCTGACTCCATGGGACAGCTGTCCCGGACTCTGCTGAGCATGCATCAGCCCCCTTCTCAGGGCGCCTCTGCTGCTTCGGCTCGCTCTGCAGAGCTCAGAGGATTCTTCATCTACTCCCAGACCCCGTCCTCCTAAGAGGAGACGCAGGGACCCCTCTCCTTCCTCGTCCCGCGACTCCGATTCACGAGTCGACCCGCAGGACGAGGAGGATATCTTTACTGGGGGCTCGGACGCTACCTCCATGTGCCCCATTGATCTGACCGAGGGTGACGCAGATGTGAGTGACTTGATTGCGTCCATTAATTCTGTACTGGACCTCAATCCGCCAGCATCAGAGGAGCAACCCTCTCTGGCAGAAAAGCACCAGTTTACCTTGCCTAAGAGAACAAGGAGTGTGTTCTTTAACCACTCCAGTTTTCAAGCCACTGTGTCCAAGCCCAGAGCCTGTCCTGACAAACGCTTTCCAAAGCGTGGTTCTGACGACCGTTATCCTTTTCCACCAGAGGTGGTCAAGGAGTGGGCTCACTCACCAAAGGTAGACCCTCCGGTGTCTAGACTCTCAGCCCGGACAGTTGTATCTGTGGCTGATGGCACCTCACTTAAGGATCCCACTGACCGCCAGGTTGACCTCCTGGCCAAGTCTGTCTGTGAGGCGGCAGGGGCCTCGTTCTCCCCATCCTTTGCAGCAGTGTGGGCTCTCAAAGCCATCTCTGCTTCCCTAGAGGAGATGCATTCCCTCACTAGGGACTCTATGCCTGAATTGGTTGCCTTAACTTCCCAGGCTTCAGCCTTTTCAGCCTACGCCATGTCTGCCATGCTGGAGGCCTCTCACCGCACTGTGGTGGCCTCCGCTAATTCCCTCGCTATCCGCAGGATCTTGTGGCTTCGACAGTGGAGGGCAGATGCTTCCTCAAAGAAGTACCTTGCTGGGCTCCCATTTGCTGGGTCCAGGCTGTTCGGCGAACAACTGGATGAAATAATTAAGGAGGCTACTGGCGGGAAGAGTACTTCCTTGCCGCAGACTAAAACCAGGAAACCTGTCCAGGGCAGGAACCAGTCGAGGTTTCGTTCCTTTCGTTCTTCTAACTGGTCGTCCTCTAAGCCCTCGGCCTCGTCCACTAACTCAGCCAAGGACCAGAAGCCCTCCTGGTGCAAGAAGCCGCGTCCACAAAAGTCCGCAGGAGCTGCTGCCACCAAGGCAGCCTCCTCTTGACTATCTGGCCGAGCCAGCAACGTCCTTGGTCGGTGGCAGGCTCTCCCACTTTGGCGACGTGTGGTTTCAACACGTCTCCGATCAGTGGGTGCAGGATATCATCTCCCACGGCTACAGGATAGAGTTCTCTTCCAGCCCGCCAAACAGATTTTTTCTGTCAACTCCCCCCTGCTCCAAGGCCGCCGCCTTCTCTCAGGCCGTGGCATCCTTGCAGGCCAGCGGAGTGATTGTACCGGTTCCCGCCAGGGAACGGTTCAGAGGTTTCTACTCAAATCTCTTCCTAGTCCCCAAAAAGGACGGTTCCTTCTGGCCCATCCTGGATCTCAAGCTTCTCAACAAGCATGTTCAGGTGCGGCACTTTCGCATGGAGTCTCTGCGATCAGTCATTGCCTCAATGACCCAAGGAGATTTCCTTGCATCCATCGACATCAGAGATGCCTATCTGCATGTGCCAATTGCAGTTTCACACCAGCGTTGGCTACGTTTTGCAATCGGAGAGGAACATTTCCAATTCGTGGCTCTCCCCTTCGGGTTAGCCACGGCCCCTCGAGTATTTACCAAGGTCATGGCAGCAGTGGTTGCGGTTCTGCACCTCCAGGGGTTGGCAGTGACTCCTTACCTGGACGACCTTCTTGTCAAGGCTTCATCCAGCGCAGACTGTCAGCGGAGTGTCTCGCTCACTCTTGTCCAATTCGGGTGGCTTGTCAATCTGCCCAAGTCCACTTTGACCCCGACCCAAGAACTCACGTACCTAGGGATGCAATTCGAGACTCTGCCGGCACTTGTCAAGCTGCCCTTAGTCAAACAGCAGTCCCTCCATCTGGCGGTGCGCTCTCTGTTGAGGCCCCACCGTCATTCCATCAGGCACCTCATGCAGGTGCTGGGTCAGATGGTGGCGTCAATGGAAGCGGTTCCCTTTGCCCAGTTCCATCTGAGTCCTCTGCAGCTGGACATTCTCCGCTGTTGGGACAAGCGGACGTCTTCCTTGCACAGGTTGGTGGCTCTGTCGCCACAGACCAGGAGCTCTCTTCAGTGGTGGCTTCGGCCCCTCTCTCTGTCTCAGGGACGCTCCTTCCTGGCCCCGTCCTAGGTGATCCTCACCACGGATGCCAGTCTATGCGGCTGGGGAGCAGTATTTCTCCACCACCGAGCACAGGGCACTTGGACTCCGTCCGAATCAGCCCTCTCGATCAATGTGCTGGAAATCAGAGCTGTGCTCTTAGCTCCCGTAGCCTTTCACACCTGTTGGCGGGCAAGCGCATTCGAGTCCAGTCAGACAACGCGACAGCAGTTGCCTACATCAATGACCAGGGCGGGACTCGCAGCCGCCTGGCAATGTTGGAGGTTCAACGCATCCTTCAGTGGACGGAGGACTCCAAGTCCACCATATCCGCAGTCCACATCCCAGGCGTAGAAAACTGGGAGGCAGATTATCTCAGCCGTCAAACCGTGGACAACGGCGAGTGGGCTCTGCATCCGGCAGTGTTCCGGTCGATCTGCCGCAAGTGGGGAACTCCGGAATTGGATCTAATGACATCCCGGCACAACAACAAGGTCCCGGTTTACGTGGCTCGCTCCCACGATCCTCAGGCCTTTGCAGCGGACGCGCTGGTTCAGGATTGGTCCCAGTTCCGTCTGTCTTACGTGTTTCCCCCTCTAGTTCTCTTGCCCAGAGTCCTGCGCAAGATCAGAATGGAGGGCCGTCGGGTCATACTCAATGCTCCAGACTGGCCCAGGCGAGCTTGGTACCCAGACCTGCTCCGTCTGTCCGTAGAGGTGCCGTGGCATCTCCCGGACGGTCCAGACCTTCTCTCACAAGGTCCGTTTTTCCTCCAGAATTCTGCGGCTCTCAGATTGACGGCGTGGCTCTTGAGTCCTGGATCCTGATGGCTTCCGGCATTCCTCCCGAAGTCATCTCCACTATGACTCAGGCTCGGAAGTCTTCCTCGGCAAAAATTTACCACAGGACTTGGAGAATTTTCCTGTCCTGGTGTCGTTCTTCCGGCCACGCCCCTTGGCCTTTTGCCCTGCCGACCCTTCTGTCCTTCCTGCAGTCTGGTCTGCAGCTAGGACTATCCCTCAATTCCCTCAAGGGACAGGTCTCGGCTCTGTCAGTGTTGTTCCAGCGGCGTATCGCCCGGCTGTCTCAGGTGCGCACCTTCATGCAGGGCGCATCTCACATCATTCCGCCTTACCGGCGACCTCTGGATCCCTGGGACCTTAATCTGGTCCTCACGGCCTTGAAGAAACCCCCTTTTGAGCCACTTAGGGAGGTTTCTTTGTCTCGTCTTTCACAGAAAGTGGTCTTTCTAGTGGCCATAACTTCCCTCAGGAGAGTCTCTGATTTGGCTGCGCTCTCCTCGGAGTCACCTTTTTTGTTTTTTCACCAAGACAAGGTGGTTCTTCGTCCGTCTCCGTACTTTCTTCCTAAGGTGGTATCTCCTTTCCACCTTAACCAGGATATTTCCCTGCCTTCCTTTTGTCCTGCTCGCTTTGAAAAAGCGTTGCATACTCTGGATCTGGTGCGGGCGCTCCGGATCTATGTGTCTCGCACCACTGCTCTTAGGCGGTGCACCTCTCTCTTTGTGCTGACCACTGGTCAGCGTAAGGGCCTCTCGGCTACTAAGCCGACCCTAGCTCGCTGGATTAGGTCGGCCATTTCCGATGCCTACCAGTGTTCTCAAGTGCCTCCCCCGCCGGGGATCAAGGCACACTCGACCAGAGCTGTCGGTGCCTCTTGGGCTTTAAGGCACCAGGCTACGGCTCAGCAGGTCTGTCAGGCTGCCACTTGATCCAGTCTGCATAACTTTTCGAAGCACTACCAAGTGCATGCTCATGCTTCGGCAGATGCGAGCTTGGGCAGGCGCATCCTTCAGGCGGCTGTCGCCCATTTGTGAAGTTAGGTTTCGCCTACTTCTCAGTTTTCTGTTTATTCCCACCCATGGACTGCTTTGGAACGTCCCATGGTCTGGATCTCCCATAAGGAACGATGAAGAAAGAGAATTTTGTTTACTTACCGTAAATTATTTTTCTTATAGTTCCGACATGGGAGACCCAGCACCCTCCCTGTTGCCTGTTGGCAGTTTTCTTGTTCCGTGTGTTTTCACCGGCTGTTGTTGTAGACAGAGGTTCCGGTTGTTCCGGGTTTTGCTCTATCTCTACTTGTGGGTGGATGTCCTCCTTCAGCTTTTGCACTAAACTGGCTATATTTGGTTATCCAGGGGGTGTATATGCTAGGAGGGAGGAGCTACACTTTTTAGTGTAGTACTTTGTGTGTCCTCCGGAGGCAGAAGCTAAACACCCATGGTCTGGGTCTCCCATGTCGGAACTATAAGAAAAAGAATTTACGGTAAGTAAACAAAATTCTCTTTTTTCTTCAGAAAAATCCTCACCCTGTGACAGAATACCACACCCGCATTTTTGCTGCAGTTTGCTGCGTTTTCGCCGTGGATTGGTCCCTGCGGTTTTTTAACATTATCTATGGAAAAACTGCAGGTACCTGCAGAAGAGAAGTGACATGCTCATTCTTTTTGCTGCAGAAATTCTGTAGCAAAAGCTGTGGGGAAAAAACCACAGTGTGCGCACACCATTTTTGTTTTATTTGGGGGTTTTTTTGACCGTAAGTTTGCTGGGGAATGACTGCAACATGGTTATGAACATTTTCTGCGGCAAAAACCGTAGCGTGCGCACAGGGCCTTAGTGATGTTGTTTTGCCATTATTTACACCATAGCTTTGTAGGCTTGTTTGACACGCCCACCATTCATGATCGGAGTATGGACGACGATGTTTAGACCAGCTTTGTCTCCTGACTTAAGCTGAGGATGTTGCGTTCTTGTCAGTAGAGATGAACGAACCTGAGGTTCGATTTTCGAACCGAACTCCAACTTAAAAAAAACGAAAAATAAATCAGGGTTTGGGTTTGTGGTTCGGATGCTTTACGTGCGAACTTCCCTGGTGTGAGCAATGCTGTGTTCAGGTACGCTTGGTGCTCAGCCCTGCGCAACTCACTTTAAAAAGTCCACTTACCATCCCCCCGGAAGTGATCTTCTTATGGCTGGCTGTTTGTGGGCAGAGACTCAAACAGCCAATCAGTTACTTGCTCTGGGGTTCGGGTCAAGCTCGAGCCAGTGGAGGCTCAGCTCATTTGCTGCCGGCGAACCAAACATCCTCGGATCCGCTCATCTCTAGTCATGAGTCTTGCGGTCTATCCAGACAGACATTTCCATCTGTGTTCTCAACATGAACGTCGGACGTGTGGAACTGGCCTTTTAGTGCACCCCCATATAATGGCCACCATCTGCCTGAAAAATTGTGCCAATGTGAGTTTTGATTTTAAAATAATTGTCACAGGTTTATCGTAAACTGCACTTGAGTTCCATGATCGCACATTTTTAACTGTTTCAAAATGGTGCAGAATTGTAATGAAACAGTAACTCGTAGTTTTGAAATAAGTGAACGGATATATTACCGCGCTGCCACCAGAATTGATAATTAATGTTGAGTTTATTTCATGTCTGGGTTTTGTTTTGTTTTTTTCATTTTTTAAAGGGTTTGTTCTATTATTAAATTACTGTACATCTTTTTCTTTTTATTCCCTTTCAGGACCACACTGAGTCCTGCAAAAACACAAGGGTGATTGGCCTGTGCTACTGAGGATGTACAAAGTCACATTTTTTGTCATATTATACCCAGAAACCTAAGTGTATTTTATTGGGATCTGTGTATGATATATCAACACTAAGCAGCAAGTATTTTTTAAGTGTAAATAAAATGATATATACTGTATATTTTTAAAATATTTAGAAAACTAAATCTTAAAATTGTGACGAGAATTGGTATTCATCTCCACTGAGTCAATACTTTGTATGACCATCTTTCACTGCAATTACTGCTGCAAGTCCTTTGGGGATGTCTCTACCAGCTTTGTATATCTAGAGGCTGACATTTTTGACCATTGTATTTTGCAAAATAGTTCTAGCTCAGTGAAATTGGATGAAGGTGTGAACAGCAGTTTTTAGGTCTTGCTACAGATTCTCAATGGGATTTAGGTCTGGACTGTTATTGGGCTGTTCACACACATGAACATGCTTTTATCTAAACTATCTATTGTAGCTCTGACAGTGTTTAGGGTTGTTGTTCTGCTGAAAGCTGAACCTACACCCCGGCCTCCAGTCTTTTGCAGCCTCTAACAGGTTTTCCTCCATTATTGCACTATAGTAAGCGCCATCCATCTTCCCATCAACTTTGACCAGCTTCCATGTCCCTGCTGAAGAAAAGCTTTTCCACACTATGATGCTGACACCACCGTGTTTGACAGAGGGGATGGTGTTTTGAAGGTGATGTGTAGTTAGTTTTCCTCCAAAGATAGCGTTTTGCATTTAGCCCAAATGTTCTACTTTGGTCTTATCTGACTAGAGCACCCTCTTCCACCTGCTAACTGTAACCAATAAATAGCTTCTTGTAAACTGCAAACAGGACGTCTTATGGCTTAATTCTTGCCACTCATCCATAAAGTCCAGCTCTGTGGAGTATAAATCTAGTAGTTGTCCTGTGGACAGATTCTCCCACCTGATCTGTGGATCTCTGCAGTTCCTCCAGAGTGTTTATAGGTCTCTTGGCTGCTTCTCTAATAAGTGCTCTCTTAAGATGTCAGTTTAGGTGGACAGGCATGTCTTGGTAGGTTTGCAGTTATTTAGGGTATGTGTGCACGTTGCGCAAATACATGCAGTTACGCTGCGCTTTGTAGCGCAGCGTAACTGCATGCGTCCTGCGTCCCCTGCACAGTCTATGGAGATTGTGCAGGGGCCGTGCGCACGTGGCGTTTAAGAGCGCAGCGCTTCGGCTACTGCCGAAGCGCTGCGTAAAAAGAAGTGACATGTCACTTCTTTCCTGCGCTTTGCCGGCAGCTCCTGCTCTGTCTATGGCAGGAGCTGCAGGCAGAGCGCATGGAATCGGCGCTCACTACGGACATTTCTGCAGCGATCAGCGCACATGTGCTCTTCAGATCGCTGCAGAAATTTCTGCAGGGCTAGTACGCAACGTGCGCACATAGCCTAATACTGTTTCCATTTTTGGATGATGGACTGAATAG